>NW_024884142.1:42758262-43035354 GCF_019232065.1 Centrocercus urophasianus
AAAAGAAAAGAAAAGAAAAGAAAAGAAAAGAAAAGAAAAGAAAAGAAAAGAAAAGAAAAGAAAAGAAAAGAAAAGAAAAGAAAAGAAAAGAAAAGAAAAGAAAAGAAAAGAAAAGAAAAGAAAAGAAAAGAAAAGAAAAGAAAAGAAAAGAAAAGAAAAGAAAAGAAAAGAAAAGAAAAGAGAAAGAGGGAGGAAAGAAGGAAAGGGAGGAAAGGAAGGAAAGGGAAGAAAGGAAGGAAAGAGAGGAAGGGAGGAAGGGAGGGAGGAAGGGAGGAAGGAAGGAAGGGAGGAAGGGAGGAAGAAAAGTATACTGATTTAAATATTTTAGTGCTGGAACTCAAATCTGGGAGTTGCCAGATCTGAACTTAACCTTTATTGATTCATGTGCAGTTCTGAGTGTGAGAGACCAAAACCTCCTCTGGTACTGATGGTGGCTGTTTCTACCTGTCTAGGTCACGATTTCTTTTAATTCTTCTAGTAAATTCCTCAGTGATTATTACTGCTCCATTTTCCAGACTTCATACAAATTAGGGCGGAAAATAGGATTTGCCCACCTTCTGTAAAACCTTTTTTCTCTATTATTTACTGCTAATCAAAGCTTGGCAGTACTGGGCTTTCTACTGAACTCATGAACTACTTGAATATACAGTTGTTTTTTTTTTTAACACGGTGTATTATACAAATCTCTTTCAAGATGTCTTTTTTTTCTTCTCACATTACTAACTCCAGCTATTTCCAGTTGGATTTACTGAAGGATTCAATTGAATGAGGAGGAATACATGGCTCCTGAGGATTTCTTTGGGGAAAAAACGGGAAAAACAAGTACAATCCTCAGATGGCACAGAGTTGTTGAAGCTACTCTTGCATTACTTTTCTTTCTACTGCCAGCATAAACAATAATTTTAGAAGCGTAAGATGTGCTTAGATGTATTATTTGTCCCTTGAAAGTATTTGAGGATTGTCCATTTTATTCTAATTGATCAAGACGAGTTTTGCACATAATGACGCCAGAAACAGAGGACTGTAGAATTTGCTCTACAAAGAGATGGCTGCTTTTCCGTGACTTAAACCACGTGCTTTTGATTTTGCCCAAGGACGTATTCACACCCAGACTCTGTCAGTCCTGGAAAGTGTGTCAGATGAAAATTACATGATGCGAGCACATCGCTAGATTAAAACAGGAAGAGCTCATTGGCCTGTCTACTTATTTAAAAGGTATTCTGGTAGACAGAAAAAAAAGAATGCTTATCTTAAACTTGTCTCAAAAGCTTCCTGACATACAGCACTACCAGAGGACCCTTACAGAGACATACAGACGCTGTGCATGTATACCCCCTAGCATTATCCCACAGTTTCTATGTCTAGAAGCTGTTTAAATTGACTTCTCAATGATCTGGAAAGATCAACTGCCTCCAAGATTGCTGCCTTCCCTCACTTTTTTCTCATGGTAGCCAAAATACTGCATCCACTTTACTGGCATGCTGGAATTTGCAATGCAAAAACATGTTGGGCAAAGACAGACAAGTTTTCATAGGGTTCCTTTTAAGTGCTGAAGAAGCATAATGTTTGAAGCTAGAGGCGAAGATTCTGGGACAGGCTGTACTGGGTAAGTTACAGACAGAAAGTAGAGTCAACCAATCACAAGGAATGGTTTTTTGGTGACTGTGGACTCTCACGTCGTTTCAAAAGACTGAGTCTCTGCTATTATGTTGAAGAGATGTGAATAATAAAACGAAACATATGAGCGTAGACTTGTATAAAAGCGAAAATGTTCAGACATTTAAATTGCTTCTTGAAACAAGCCTAGACCACAGATGCGTACTTCCTAGTAGAACTGACAGGAAAACCAAGACAACATTCACAAGTTCCTGGGTTTTACTCATAAACCAGTGTCAGAGTTCATTTCAATTTCAGATATTAACAGATTGGTTCCATAAAGAAGTATTATGACATTTAACAACTGCAAAAGGTATAAGCTATTAAGTCTTGAATGGTGACCACTTCAATATGTGTAATCATACTATTTCCTTACAACTTTCTTTTTACTTAATTCAGTGTAGAGGTAAGTTTATGAAAAATAATATGTTTGCTTTTTTTAAAGGATATTCTATAAAGGTAATGACATTCATAAGGAAATACAGAGTATTCTGAAATATGTCTAACTCTGCTGGGTTGGACAGTTAAGGAATGAAATCTTCATTTTGCCTCTCTTCATACTTGTTAGAAACATTTTCCAAATATCTGCACAGTTTTACAAGGCTGCTGAATGTGCCTCTGTTCTCATTGGCTGTTCTGTGAGCTTTGCTTGAATAGGAATCTTTGCATCCTTCTCTGGCTTCTTTTTTCCATCCAGCTTTGCAGCCCCAAATATGTAAAGAAGTGTAATGATAACTGATACCAGTGCAATCATGAAATATATAGTAGTTCTGTTTTATACGTCTACAACTAACTGAATAGGAAACAGCATGGAAAATTTCTTAGGGGATTAGAGAAGCCTTTGGATACTTCAGGATCTTAAAACCACCAGTCCTTGCTGAACCAGACATTTTCAGTCTCAGCTTCTGCTGAGTCATAAAGTTCACTGCCTTTGAAGACTGAAGTAGCTTGGCTCAAAATTAACGTTGTTCTGGAAAAGTTCAAGCCTGCACTAATGACCATATTTGCATACTGTTCTCAGTGGCATTTACATATAATAAAACACCCTCCACATGATGGCCTCTTCAAAACACAGGCTCTGCTTACACTTTGAATTTTTCCTGTTTTTATCTATGTATCATTACTTCAAAGTGTTTTGCTGCAAGTACTCCTCTGTATATTTAGGAGACTCATCATGGTTGTTTGAAACCTGAGTATACAGCCAGCTATAAGATTGTTCCCCTTTTTTTTTTTTTTTTTTGTGTGTGTGTGTGTGTGTGTGTGCAGGCAAAGAAGTATTACTCAGGCTAGATTCCTACCTCCATACATCTACTGAAGCCAAGGAGCTTCTATTGAGAGAAGTGAGATGGAAACTCTGCTCTGAGCTTTCCTTAGTACCTTCTTTTATTGAAGACCCTGTAGTTCTACTTCAGGAGCACATGGAGGATTCAGCTGTGAATCTGTGGGCCATATGCAAATTGCTGAGATCTAGGACAATCTCAGAAATTTCTGCTGCCTCCATTTTGGTTGTTGGTACCCCCCCAGCTCTGTGGACTTTGCACTGGCTATGGAGCTCGATCTCTGAGTGTGACTTTGGATATTCAGGTAGTGCTATTAAGGAGTGTATGTGTTCAGGAAGGGAGTCTGGAATATTTTCTGCAGCTTTTGAAAGAATTGAGGTAAAACAGTCAATTGCTGTTCCTTGTTCTGAACAGCTGTAAAAGTGTGAAGGGATTTCTGCATGAATGCTAGTGAAAACTGTGGAAATTCCTAACTCCTTCTATTATGGTTGAGGCTTCAGCTAGGAACTGTAATATCCTGTCAATATTTTTTGTCTTCTCCATTCGTCCCATGCAGGCATCTTCTCCTGCTGCCCATATCCTATTTGCGTATCATTTATGCAACAAGTACTTAATGTTTTGCACTGAAAATAGCTCCTGTAGTGATTATTTTTCCTTTGCATCATGTGGTGAGGAGCACTCAAATCTTTTAGAACATGTTGCTTTGTTAAGTATTTATTATTTGATTAACAATCTGTTTTTTCTCTTATTTTATGGCATTTCATTCAGAATTAATGTCATGGATATTAACTATTATCATCATATTTCTTATGGTAGCTTAGAAAGTCATTTTGTGTCTCCCCTCATAGAAATCCACTCTTGTGTCAATCACTTTCTTTTTGATAGTATTTTATAATTAAGTGAGACAGTAATGGAGCCCAGGTCCGCTAGTTACCTACCTTAGCCAGCTGCACAGATGCAGCGAAAGTGCAAGGACATGGAGTTTGTCCAAATCTTCCTCCCACCTCAGTCCCAAAGGAACTTAAAGCTACACTTACACTAATGATTGTGTACACTATATAAATAATAATACCTGGAGTTGCACTGATACAGCACTTTTAATCTTCAAAGAACTTTGAAAACCCCGTGTAATTAGCATGCTACAGTCATCTCTTACAATACTGCACGAACTCCAGTTCTACCCACTGTGGGAGCCAAAATGGGAATCTGAACAGCCAAGGAGATTATACATAACCTCCATTATCACTATAAGATTAAATAGAAAATGCTGAACAAGGGTATTTTAGTACTTCTGCAGGAGGAGGATCCATAACTAGCAGGAAGCCAGTCTCCCTAAGATAAGGAAACAGGAAAGTTTTCTTTACTGGTAATCTACTGCTTCAGATCTCTAAACACATTTTACCTTGAACTTTGTCTCAGTCAAGCTGGCAACAGATCACAGGTAGATTATCTCATTACTTAGAGAGTCTTCATCTTTATGCAACTTGAATACATCCATCCTTTTTTTATTAAAAAAGCTGTAACTTGAAGGAATTGAAAAGGGGTGTAGGCATAGGAAATATAACATTAAATATGTTTCTGTTGGCATTGATGAGACTGTGCAGGAGAAACTTATCTGTAATACACCATCAGAAATTGACAATCCAACTGAGCATAATCCAATTATAATATTTACCAAGGACTTCCAGCATGTTAACAACAGCTCTTGTGAATGCTGAGGAGTTTGCTCTTAAAACCACCTGATTATTTGCTGGAGATTATCATTACGATGTTCTCAAAGCTACACTATTAACAAAGGAGAAAGAAAAAAAAAAAAAATCCAGTAGTAGCCCATTCAGACTATGGATTATAGCAGTGTAGAGGAACAGAACATTTTGGATAAACAAAATATGGAGCATTTCTGAACTTAATCATTTCCATTTTTCCCAGAGTCATACAGTGCTTATCATGTATTTTTTTGGTATAAAGTCTGTTGTGTTTCATTTTTTCCCAAATTGTTTTTGCTTATAGACATTTAATAGGGCGAGTAGATGCTCTTTTAAGCCATAGCACATATAAATAATCACAGGAAAATAATCTTGAGCCTAGATTTCGAAAGATGTGATCATGCAGAATTAATTTGCTTCCCATTCAGTCAATAAGTACATGCATCCATATGCCATGGTTTTTACTCCATTTAAAGAGCAATGTGTTTTGTTGGTTTTCTTTTCAATTGTGCTGATCTTTGTTATATTTAAATAGCACCCAAAATCATTAGCATAACCATACATCAGGATGAGATTTTTGATGATGAGTGATGATTTATACTCGCATCTTTGCCTTTATTTTCACTACTTTGTTGATTTGCTTTAGGTGAAATATATTCTCCGTTATAATCAGCATTTTTTTAGCTAGTCCTGAACTATTTAAGGAAAAGTCATCAGATTACCTCAAGCATATTAGAAATACATACTAAAGCTTCCTCTTTCCCATTATGCATCAGGACAGTTTCATCAGTAGGGCCACAGCAAAGAGCCATCTGAGAATAAGAAATAATGTTTTGAAAAAGCAGCAAAGCAAGAATGGGGAAGACAGCATGGTGAATCATATGAGCGCATTTTAAGCAACCACAGCTGTTTTAACTGTCCAGCAAGAGAAGTTATGCCAGCTATTTTTACAGTGGTAAAACTGCAGGTCTCAGAGCAGGAGGAAGGAAAGGGAGTGACTAGGCACAGCTGTATGAAAGGTGGTGTAGGAAAAATGCTGACAGCCAGGAAACGGATGTTTGAAAAGAAAGAGTGGCTCTACAGTAGGTGTTCTGTGATCTTTTCATATGCAACAAAAATGGAATTTTGAATCTGAGATGAGGATGTTGAAGGTGTTGGAGGTGAGAAACTTGAATCTTAACAGTCTCCAGAAACTCATGGATTTTCTTTGGGCCCAACAGTGAACTCTTTTGAAACATATGACAAATATATACCTCAGCAGATAAATATCATTTGCTTCACAATTCTGCTTAGCAGGATACAACTATACTTGAGACACACCTAGTTCAAGGTTGTGTAGAAGAACCTCCCAGCCCCAGATTCTGATTTCCCTTTTTCAAGACGATTTGCACAGCTGCATTTTCCCACTGCTGCTCCCTGTTGGATCCCTACTTGGGACAGCTTTGTTAGCTATTTGCCTGTCTTTGCTTATATTTTTATCTCCGCTCAATGGTAAGAGGGAGGTACAGAGATGCTAAAGCGACCCAGAGGTGCAGCTGGCCCTAGCAGTATTTCCACATCCTCCCAGCACTGTGACTGACTCATTGAGTCTCACAGTGAAGATGCTGTTACCAGCCGGGTTGAGTGCCCCAGCAGCGTGGCTCGCACTGCCTCTGGATGTGTCACACCCTGCTGCACTGAGTCACCGGGAGGCACCGGCACAGTTTGCTGTTGGCTCGGGGATGGACAGGTCTCAAAGAACTGCACCAGGCTGCACGCCTGTCCTGCATCTCCTCCCACTTCCTTCTTTTCTCCTTTGGGGTTCCACTTGCGTTCTGTGCCATCTCGCCTGTAAATGTTACCTTCTCTTCTTTTTCTTCTGTTTTCCTGTTGCTCTGGCCCGTACTCAGGCAAGCTTTTCAAACTGTGAGCTTTTCAAGTTGTCCAAGTCAAATGTAAATAGGCCGTTTGTAGAAGCATGCAAATCAAGTAATTGATCTGCTAATGTGAGATGTATCAGACAATGGAAGGAGATTCACTGTGCAGACCTTTAGAACTAGAATATCAGGGAAGTCATTCTGATGGCACCTGCATGCTCTTGGGCACTTTAATAAATTTACAAGAGAATGGGTAGGAAGTTTTATGTCACTTCCCCTGGGGCACCTTCATCATGAGTGTACACCTTTTACTTCACTCTGCAACAGATTTCTTACTTCATTTATTCACTCCTGAAGAACATTTTCTAGAGTGAAATTTCTACCGACACCTAATGTCACCTGTGTCACTCAAATGTCTGAATTGGGCCTTGTTTTGAGACAAAAGCAATGATTTCCCTTGCATCTGTTTTGTGTAGGAACATTCAGGAAATATTCAACCTGAGACTGAAAGACTTTGGGTACTGGATTTCCTTTCTGAAATATGCTGGTTGCCCTCCCACCCTTCATCTGCCTTATATATGGGAATTATGGGGTAAAGGATATAAGTAGTACTATGCACAACTGGACGTAGCTGAGAGGTAAGGATGGTTCACCTTTGGAGAATGGATGCAGCTATTGCTGTCTGCATTGTCCCCAGTGCAGGAACCTGTGGCCCCCTGGTCAGTCAGTTCCAGTAAATATTTCATCTCTAAATCAATATGCTAAGGCAAGTTTCAATCAGTAATAATTTAATAATCCTCATGGCATGAATAGGTCTAATCTCTGTGCAATGCAGGGGGAGCAGGCAGCAGGGCACCATCTTGGCCATCCCAACAGGCAGCACTATCATTTGTCTGTCAAAAGCATAAGGACGGAAATTAAACCACCAAAAAAATGGTTGATTCTGTTGGTAAGAATGCTTTTTTGTTTTCCACATGTATTTGATTTTACAGGAGTAAAATAAGTGCAGAATTCAGTGGAATTCCAACTGCAAATGTCAGTGAAAAAGGGAACACGCTTCCCTTGGGAAAGTTGCCCCAGGTCTTCATGGCAGCTGCTGTTTGGATTCACTCTCTTATTGGAATTCTGGGCTAGTTTAAATGTCCCCAAATACATCCTCTCGTGTGTTCCCATGATGCATCCTGGAAAATCCAAAAGAAGTTGCACAAGAGTAAATGCACTTTTCCATTCATGAATATTTATTAAAAAAAAACTCAAAACCCAACTTGATCATGTAATGTGAAACATCTTGTAAGATTTTTTAAAAATTTTTTTCATTAAATGTCCCAATTAAAGTATTATCCTAACGAAGAACAACAGTTTCATGTTCAAGGACAATGACTGAAAGAAAGCAGATAGGGGAATGAGTTGAAAATATTTGAGACACAAACTATCTTTGCCATCTGGATTAATGACATCTTTGCAAAGACAAACAAAACTCAGCATCAAAAGCAATAAATAAACAGCTAAAATTATTCCTAATGTTGCTTGATTTTTAAACAGCTGCCTCACAGGTGGAGAAATACAGTGTGTCACAATTTTCATCATGGATTCCAGGTTCACCACAAGTAGTTTGATGAGGTTCTTGTGTTCTCTGGAGAATCTGATTGAAGGGAAAGCAGGTTGCTGAAATGCAAAATGAGGGAACAGGTCTAACTCCTGCTGGGAACTCCTGCTGCAGGGTGGAGAGATTCTGCAGTGGTGCTTACGTGCCTGAAGTCGCGCCAGCTTTTGTCGTTTTGTTGCTCCTGCACTAGATGAATTGGTTCTCCAAATCGCTCCTGTGCATACCTTTATTTTGATGCCTTGGGTGAGCCCTACCTCAGCCTATTTTTAACAGCTACACTTTCCATTATTAGATTTCAATGCAATTTATTTATTTAAATGGAACCAAACAGTTCCTCAGAAGCTGAACATTCCTATTGGCCTCGTGCTTGGCCGTGCAGAGAAGCCTAAATCTAGTTTAAATTGCATTCCTTGAATGGTAGAAAAAAGCTGGGTCATGTGATGGAGCTTGGTGAGGAATAACAGAGTCATTCTTTCATAGATTGCAAAAACTTTATTAAGAAAAGTTAAATAGGTTAAAGGTCTCCTGCTGACTGTGGTGACTATACATAGCAATTACCCGTGCCTTTTCCCTGCTCCTACGTGAAGGTGTAGCACTTGCAGTCTTGTCATCTGCTGTAATAGAGCCAGGCCCTCTGCATCAATGTTAAAGTTAAAGGGAGTGAAAAGCTTGGCATAATTATATCCAGTGTCTCACTGGGTTATTTCCTTGCATCTCTCTAGAGTGTGAGTCTTTTCGCTCCCACCCTCCCACACAGGTAGCAAAGGCAGGAATGAAAATAAGGCATATTTCAAAAACATCTTTTCTCAAACAAACAGATGATCTCCCTTGATCTATTATGTCATTGTTTCCAGAGGTTTGGGCTACAGCCTGGTAGGAAGGGAGAATACTTACTATTTGCAACCATGTTAATAAAATAAAACATTTGTGTTAAAATTAGTAGTGGGCAAACTGTTTCAGAATTGTCCTGGATTTTTGCCAATGCTCATATGAAATTCATGCCAATTTTATTTTTAAGTTTTAAAAGTAATAAAAAGTAATAAGCATATGATATGTATATAGACATATGAAGAGTGAATAGTTCAGGGATTAGAAAAAGATGTATTTTGCATCTGGAGCCCCAGTTTTGCACATGTATATGCGTGCAAGTAACTTTACTCACGTGAATTATCCCCTGGTGCCATGCAGTATTTCCTGTCTAATCAGGAGGCAATGTATACAAAGGGCTTTAAAGCATAAGGACCCTATAACCTGCAGAACATCACTGTGTGGTGCATCAAGAAAGCACCAAGAAAAAAAGCAAGAAGCACTTGCTAACAGGACAAAGCTGGCACCAGCTAAACCACGTCCAGCACATCGGCTCGACTTGCTGGAATCAGAGTCATCCCCAAGTGCTGTGTTAGGGAGTACAGCCAGCCCTGCCTACACCAGGATGTGGCTTCCAAATATCACGCATTTCATATAATCTATTGCATAAACCAATGGGGGGATGAAGGGTGGAAGACATGAGGCTCTATCAGACTGTGGCCTAGGAAAGGAAGATCGATGGACTGCATGGGGAGCACAGGGTTATTCTGAGGAGTTTGGGGGTGGAGAGAAAGAGGTGTTGTCCATGTATATTATTTCACACATCATAAACTTCATTTCTCGGGGATTTTATTTTAGCAGCACAGAAATAAATCATTCCCACGTGAGGTTCCACAGCACATAAGAGTTGCTTTTTTCAGTTTGAATGTTCTATTTTCATCCTCAAATGCTTCGAGGTGGATGAGTGAAATTTTGCGCGTATATGATAGTGAGACGTGAGGGAGTGACGATGCCTATCAGAAATGCCAGACTGTCTGCCTAAACCTTAATGAAAATAGTTTTTACTGATTCTGATGATCTGGCCTGACTTATGGAGAGTGATACATGGTTCCACCCAGCACACCCAGATGTTTTCTCATTGCTGTGTTTACTGTTGTCACTCCTGTAATCTCTCTTTCTTTAAAGGTTCAGAGCCTTTTAAGTTTGGTGGCCCTTATTTGCTACCAAACTTTTGGCTCACTGTTAACTCTTACTTAGATGTATCCTTCAGAATGGAAATATGGTTTTAAAGCCACCTTCTTTCAAATATGCAGTGAATTTTCTTCATACCTTTCTGTTCTTCTAAGAATAGCATGGTAATAATTTGGATCTGTGTGTGGATGAACAATGGAGCAGGGTAAGAAGGAGAATCTAAAGATCACAATCACAGAATCACAGAATCACAGAATCACAGAATTGTAGGGGTTGGAAGGGACCTCCAGAGATCATCGAGTCCAACCCCCCTGCCAAAGCAGGTTCCCTACAGTAGGTCGCACAGGTAGGCATCCAGGCAGGTCTTGAACATCTCCAGAGAAGGAGACTCCACCACCTCCCTGGGCAGCCTGTTCCAGTGCTCCGTCACCTCACTGTAAAGAAGTTCTTGCGCACATTTGTGCGGAACTTCCTATGCTGCAGTTTCCAGCCGTTTCCCCTTGTCCTGTCTCCACTCACCACTGAAAACAGTTTGGCCTCGCCATTCTGCCCCCCACACCTTAGATATTTATAGACCTGGATCAGGTCCCCTGATATAGTTCTGACTATTGAATTTGAATGGTAAAGGTCTTGGAAGTGCTGATACACACTAAAAATGTTTTCTTGGCTGCAAGCCAGGACTGAATGAACTACTTGTGGCCCCTGCAAGTTTTGGCAAACGTCCTTGATAGCTGTACAGGAGCGAAGATATTCAGAGATAA
This sequence comes from Centrocercus urophasianus, assembly GCF_019232065.1. NCBI lineage: Eukaryota > Metazoa > Chordata > Aves > Galliformes > Phasianidae > Centrocercus > Centrocercus urophasianus. The sequence continues at coordinate 42,769,126 of NW_024884142.1, forward strand.
GTTCCAGAGGTTGAAAAACAGGTACCTCTAGTTCTGCTCAGGATCTGGATGATGCTTTGATATCTCGTGGCTTAAATCTTAGATTGGTCAAGTTATTCAAACTTCTAAATGTGTATTATGTGCCTGCATATATTTACCATACTGTGAATCAGCCAATACTATGGATCAACTTCTTGAACAGCTCTCATCCTGCCCTGGTACACATAATATATGTTGAGCATAGGTCACTTGAACATTACAAAAGTAATGAAACATGGTAAAATTGCAGGAGTCTGACTTATAAAAATGAAATTAAAATGCTGTCTGACGAGCTCCCTGGAACTAGTTGACAATTCAAATGCATATTATTTGAGCCATATGGTTCAGTATTTAAGGAAAGGTATGTATTTCGTTTGGACAGAGTGTTCATGACAAATTTTAGAACAACATCTTCATGATCCTGATTAAATTATTGATTAGCTGGTTGAAATGTTTATCTTACAGTAATCTTGAAAGGCAGTCCTGCATAGTAGTGAGTTAATCCCTTGGCAGCTCTATAAAATCAGCTGCAATATCTGTACATGTTTTTTTACCCCGATTCCCTTGTAATAGACCAAGGAGGGCTTGTGTGGTGCTTCACACATGGAAGTCTGGTAAAGAATTTCACTCTTTAGAAGCAGGAATGTGAAGGAAGAAGGCTTTCCAAAGACTGTCAACCACCAGGTGCCATGTCACATCTCTGATGGGCTCTGCTCATGTCACAGCCCCTGCTTGACGTCATTATATCCCATCTTCAAGGGCTGTTGGACTCTCCCAGAGTGGAAGTAGAACAGTGATAGATCTTTCACAATGAAGATCAGGAAAAGCAGAAAGGAAGATCACTTGCGCTATCTTAGCCAGCAAATAGGTCCAAAGGAAGCAAATCATATACTCCCAGTGCCTGAAGGCAGATCAGGGGTTAGCAAGAAGAAAGATATTGAAAGTTGAGCCCATGAGCCGCACTCACTCACTAATAGTATAGTTACTTCAGGGTGAGAGTATTAATGTATGTTTACACAACCAATGAATATGTGTTTGCTATTGTATTTGATGTCATGCATGCGTGGGAGATGATTGTTTCCATTTTTATGAGAAAACTTCAACCCATGGGAAGCTAAGCCTATCTTTTTTCTTTTATCTGTTCAAAAATAAGAGTCATAGCTATTTAAGTTAAGTTCATTAGGTGACTCATTGTGTTATGCGTGTAATATATTTCACATGGACAATGTTACATTTCTGTTCAATAAGTAATTTGAAAGAGCTGTTCATGACCGGCAAGAGATAAACAGTCTGTAAGCCACTGTCTTACGTCTTGATCAGCTGTCACATTTTCTTGTTTTTAAATTCCTCATCTTAAAAATATGAGTCAACATAAATAGCTTTGAATCTATGTTACCTTATTAACCAATGGAGGGTGACTCTACCCATGAAATATTTACATAGACAACAGTCTTGTGCTAGTAATGTATTTTCACATTACTTAGTAATTTAAAACATGTCAACCTCTTCCAAATAGTAGGAACAATCCAAACATGGAACCAATGTTGACCTTAAAAGGCTACTCCTCTTTGTTTTAAGTCAAGCAGCAATCACCACAGATTATTACTGTGCATTCGTCGTAAAACTCCTTATCAGCAGTGCCCCCAAATATAACTCTAAATGGTAAGGAAAAGAGTTGATGGTAAGGAAAGATGTTACATCAATAGCGTATGTTTTGAGGGAGTTTATGGATGATTGTATGGATAATAAAACATTTTAACATTATTGAGGTAAACTGATGAGATATATATATTCAGTATTTTATAACGAATGTTGTATTTAACTATATGAATCTGTACCTGATGTTTCTTTGCATCGTAAGACCATCTATGATCATGCAAATACATTTATTTATGTCGATTTCAAGTATACATGCGCATGAATGTTTTTACATATGCTTGTGTGCATTGGGTGTATGTTGTTTCTTCTTAATATTCAAAATCCTGTTTCTTATAATGTTGTTAAGGAACCAGGTAATGGAATAGGAAGAAAGGCATTAGCGTGTGCTCTAGCTCTGGAATATAGCATGCACTGTAACCTTATGGTAACTAAGACTGGGAAAATATATTTTCTCTTCTTTTTTTCTTTCCAGGGAAATCAATTAAATTGAATCTTAGCTTCCCAAACCACAGTACAATGATAAGTATGATAAGTATGAGTTGGAGCTGCTATAAGAATAGATAAGTTTAGTCTATTATTTTAGCCTATGGATATCAGTATTACACTTGTGTTCAGCAGCAAAGGATGATGGTCCCTGTGTTGCATAATAGATGACATACGTCTGGTTTGGCAGATACTCAGCCCATTCAGCCAATTAACTAATTAAAATGCCTTATTAAAAGAAAGAAAGAACAATAACAGAAATACACAGTGTTCTACTGCTTTACAGTTTCTCCTCGTATATCAGAGCACTTTTTCCAGGGTGAAGAGCATGATATACGAAGTTGTCCATTAATCACATTGTTCCCTGCAGACTGGAGAAGATCAGAGAAACAAGCAAATCTTTGTAATATACAGGACAAAAAGCCCAAGTCTCAGCCTGTCCTCAAAGGGGAGGTGCAACAGATATCTGATCACCTTCATGGCTCTCCTCTCACTTGCTCCAACAGCTCAATGTCCTTCTTGTGTTGGGGCCCCCAGAACTGGACATAGTACTCCAGGTGGGATCTCACAACAGCAGAGCAGAGAGGCAGAATTACCTCTCTCAAACTGCTGGTCACAGCATTCTTTGATGCAACCCAGGACACAGTTGACCACGTGGGTTGTAAGCACATGTTGCCAACTCATGTTGGATCTTTCAACAACTGAAACCTCCAAATCCTTCTCCTCTGGGCTGCTCTCAAGCCATTCTGTGCCCAATCTGTATCTGTGCTTGGGATTCCCAAGCCAGGTGCAGGACTTTGCACTTGGTCATGTTGAACTTTATGAGTTTGGCATAGGTCCACCTTTTAAGCCTGTTTAGGTCCCTTTGGATGACATTCTTTCCCTCTAGCATCTGCACCACACAGCTTGATGTCATCTTCAACTTGCTGAGGCTGCACTTTATCCCACTGTCCATGTTGCCAGAAGAGATATTAGATAGCACTGGTCCCAGCACTGATCCCTGAGAAAATATGTGGAAACACTGTTACTAGTTCTAATGTGTAAGGACAGTCTGTCCTATGGTAAATTAAGTCCAGTCCCAATGGACCTAAATAGAAAGACCAGGTTGCCAGTGGGGAGAAACAGACAATAAACTGTCTGTAGTGATTCATTAAGATACCATAATCTGTCCCAAGGGCAGAGGACAGCATATGCTCTCTCATGGGCAGAAGTGTAAGTTTCTGGGAGAGAATCAGCAAATCACAGAATCACAAAATGGCCAGGGTTGGAAGGGACCTTAAGGATCATGAATCTCCAACTCCCGTGCTACAGGCAGGGCCACCAACCTCCCCATTTAATACTAGACTGCCCAAGGCCCCATCCAATCTGGCCTTGAATACCTCCAGGGACAGGGCACCCACAACCTCTCTGGGCAGCCTGTTCCAGCACCTCACCACTCTCTCTATAAAGAATTTCCCCCTGATATCCAAAGGAGGAGACCAGAGATACCAACCAGAAGGTTGGAGACTATGTGGTCTGTGAAGTAAAGGAAGAAAGATATAGAAATGAAGAATTTATTAAGCTATCTAAAGGAGATTTTATTAAATTACACCATAACTACTCCCTGGTACTTCAATGTCAAGAGTACTGAGCATCTCTTTGCCAGAATAATGGTGGTTGAAGAGTACAGAAGTGGGAGTGGGAAAGCTCCCAAGAGATTCTGGGACTGCCTCCATCTAGCTGACATTGAATGATGCACTACTGCTCATGTGAAGGTCCTTAGAAGCCCTGCAATGGCATATAAATTGGAGCAGGAACAACCATTTTTTTCATGAGTGTTGAGGATGATGTTTATAGACAGTGACTTCTGTGCAGTGATGAGCTATTTTAAAGAATCTCTATCTTAAATGATTATAGTTGAGGTAGGAAGACAGCAGAATGATTAACTTCACTGATTAATTCTTTTGTCTACTCCTGTGTAGACAAAATTCCTACATTCAGTGGTGTGCTGGAGTAGAAAAATAGTTTTTCTTCTTTTATAGGGCTTTCATTTTCAAAGAAAATGAAATGTCTTCATTACCAAGGCCTAATTCTGCAGTAAGAATGTTATCCTACTATTTTACAGAAACATAATTTTTATTTTTAAACAACAGTGGGCATACTTTAAAGCAAAAGAGAAAACCATTAGAAACATTGGGGAAAAAAAAAAAAAAAAAGAAAAAAATACAATTCTTCACTGAAAATAGAATAGACATTTTATCTTAGTATTTCTCATCTATATTTCTCTTTTTCATTTTGGCTTCATGTCTGTCAGAGGTAGCATATTTTCATATTTAGTAAGTTCTCTGATCTTAGGCTGGATTTTGATAGATGAAATTAGTAATGCATTTAAAATTGAGTACAAAATGTCCTTACTGAACCAGGTTCTTGCAATGGAACACATATGACCACTAAGATTCTTTAAAAATAATCTCTTTAGCTATAAAATTGGTCATGTAGAAAATCTCACACTGAAACACAATCCCCTGTGGAGATAGGTCCTGCAAAGATGGTTTCAGTAGGGACAGAAGTCAAAGAACAGCACTCACACATAATTTTAGATCCAGAACAAAATTGACATGTGTTCTGATTGATGTTTTTAAGACTGGTGAATATTTTTCAACTATTTATCAGATTGTCAGCCTTATTTTTCTAAGTCACTTTTCCTTACAATGTTTATTATTCTGAGCCTGTACCTTCTTCTCATCCTTGGCTTCCCTTGAATAAGGCAATTTTCAACTGGGTGCAAATACAGTAACACCAAACTGTTGGTACAGTATTATTTTTCACAATGGAAAATCATCACAGAGGAAGAGGTTTAGTCAGTCACTTTCACAATATCATAATTCTCCACTACTAAAGAAGGTCAAAGACTACCTCTCAGAGAGTACAGCAAGAGTAAGACATGGTGTAACCAGGAGATTTCCACCTGAATAGCACAAAGAGGGGAATTTACGACGTGGGGGCAGGGAGTTGGAAGCCTTCTACAACATCTATCTGTCATGTGTGATAAATGACTACAAATGATAAATCCCTTACCTTTTCCTCTTCCACCAGGTAGGAATTAAGCCTCCCAATGCATACTAAGTAAAACCTGTCCTGATAAAGTGAATGCCATTATCCCCCAAAACAAGTGGGAAAGAGTATAAGGAGGTTTTCATTACTGAGTGAGTAATAGATAAACGGGTGTTGCCTAAGCCTCAGCCTTCTTCTTTTTTCCTACCCAGTTCCTTCAGTTGAGGATTGGAATCTTTTGATACAATCTCCCAAATTTGTTCTGAGTTATACAGAGGGATGAACACGGGATTAAAATCCCAATCTACTCCTCTGAAGTCCTAGGAACATCTACAATGTCTTTGCTAAAATTTTTTCTATCTCTGGCAGTGTACAAAAACTCAACCAGTCAACTACCTTGTGTTGACAATTCTTGAACTGTGATGGATAAATTTCTAGGGAAGCAGAATAGTAGTATCAATGATTAAAACCAAAATATGTTAAAAGAAGTAGATGAGTAAGGCTTCCAAATGAAACACTCATGGCAGGAAATAGGACTGAATTAATGCAGTTAACTTGCACATACATTATAGATTGATTTTTCATTGCATGATTACTTGTCATCTTTTTAAGATGATCTGTGCCTGATGCAGAGAGTTTGGAAAGCTGCACTCATGTAACATACCAAGCAATATTCAGCTGAATTCCCCTTGTTCAGCAAGGCTGGCTGCCTTATCTACTGCATTTGCTCTTGAAACTGAAGCTATTAATTTCCTCACGTTTCTTACGGTAATATTAGAAACTGCTGAGAAATAATCTGAGTTTATTTCCATTTAGAGACAAGGAATCGGAGCCTGGACAGAATAATCTCTTATCTTATGTTCCTGATTTGAAGTATCTAAGATTTATTTTTTGAATATTTTGCATTACATGGCATGACATGTTCAAGCACAACTCCTCTTAGCATTGGTTACAGCTGAAAGAGCTCAGCACATTTCTAAATCATATTATGTTCTTTAAAATAAGGTGAAAGCAGTTCTCTCTCAAATGGCGAGTGATTTGATTAATTTTACACAATAAAAGTTACACAGTAGAAACTCGATGGAAGAGCCCAGTTCCCCAAGCCAATGTCTATCTTGTAGAAGAAACTACTTGTGCAGTCTCTTCTCTTGTACGCTACCCCTTTTCAGCCTCAGTGGTGATGGACAGTGGTAGGGATTGTGTAACTGATATTTATTGCACAATATTGATGCACATGTACGGGGCACTAGTACTCTCTTGAAGGGGAAGAATAGAAATAATGTAGAATTAGACAATGTAGCATAGCACATACACTTCAAGTTCAAAGTATATGAAAACTTCTGTTGTGAGTATATCTGGATAACAGAGGTACAAGTTCCAGTTTTGCAGCAAGGGTTGCAGATTCCACCTTCACAAAGATAACTGACTTCCAAGGATGAATTTCAAAACCCATTTAAAATATACTAGTGAAAATATTCTTGAATGCATATTTTTCTTTTCTTGCTACTTCAGTGCAAGGTTCTTTCTGATTTAGTATTTGAGGTTTTCACATCAGAACAGAACACTGCTGATATCATGATATACATATGCAGAGCTAATCTGTGTATAGTTTTATTCATCACTCTGAATGTATTCAAGAAGATTTTTGTTCTGCTTGTCAAGGATTTCCAATGTATGATAGTTCTAATCCTGAGAAATAACACCAACACTACAAATATATCCCAAATATTGACTTAGTGTAAAACTAGTAACACAGTACCTTTCATCAATATCTGCCCCTTTTTCTGTAATCAAGTCTAAAAAGTTTTAATACAATTCATATATGCATAAAAGATAAATTCAACAGGTGTAAGGTAGAATATATAGAATATATTTTTATCCAGTGTTCATTAGAAAAGTAAAGGTGCTTTTTCTTTGAAGTTTGAAGTAATTTTACCACGTATTAGAAATAGGCAGTTTATATTTCAACATACGAAGGAGCTGCATAAAAAGAGGACGGACACATCTCAGCAGCTGTTTGTTGGAACATCTGGGGACAATGACCCTTAGAAACAGAGAACAGAGATTAAAGCAAGTAAAGAAATCTGTGGACTACCACAGGAAGGGCAGCACATCACAACTGAGCCAGCACAATACTTGCCAGCAAGTCGATTAGTCAATATTTTTGAGTCTGTGAATTGATCACATGACAGTTTTCAGGAATGCAAAAGCTGGATTTTCTGTTTCAGGGAGGCATGTCTGAAGATCTCACGTCGAGACTGTTACCACAGATGACCTAACATATATCACTGGTTTAGATCTTACTTGTAACTAGTACATGGTTCATGGTGCAACTGTCCTAGCAGGCCACTAACCCTACAGTCATATACAGCAGCATGTTATGATCTCCCTCAGAAGGAAACCTGACAGCATGTCCCAAACTATTTTCCAATTTTTCATCATCTAGGAAATAAAAGTTTTTTTAAAAGCTCAAAAGGAAGTATTACAGCATATTACAGGGACCATTACGTTTGCGCATTATTTGCAAATTCCAGAACTGAACTGAACCTGGCCTGCCATCTCTTTCTCTCTAGGAGCAAGGCAGAGTACGCTGTGGCCTGCAGTTATGACATGAGATTAAAGACATTGCTTGGAGTAGCCTGTCTTGGGCTGTGTAAGACTTGTTTAACAATTACCGATGCTTTACATTTGGCTTGAAGGCAGAAAGCCAGTTTGGACAAGGCTTTGGCCCATGTCAGGGAAGTTTGAGCTAGATGACCTTTAAGGTCTCTTTCAACCCAAACTTTGAAATGATGTGATATGATACAACATGAAAAGTTTGCTATGTTCAAGTCTAGGGAAAGAGATGCTACCATCAGGATGTGATCTCAGTTTGAAACCTGCTGTATTTTCACAGAATTGTAGAATTACAGAATGGCTGAATTTAGGAAGGACCTCTGGTAGTCTTTTCATTTCAGCTCTTTATTCAAGCAAGGACACCTAGAGCTAATGGCTCAGAACTATGTATGGATTGCTTTGGAAGATCTCCAAGGATGAGTACTCCACAAGACATCTGGGCAACCTCTTGCCAGTGCTTGGTCACCTTCATACTGAAAAAGTACTTTCTGATGTTGAGACAGTATTCCACGTGAGGCCTCACCAGTGCCAAAGAGAGGGGAAGAATCACCTCCCTCATCCTGCTGGCAACACTTTGCCTAGTGCAGTACAGGATACTGATAGCTTTCTTAGTGGTGAGGGCACATTGCTGACTCATGTTAATTTCACGTCCACCCGGACATTTTCTGGAGATCTGCTTTACCAGCCTGTTCTGATGCCTGGGGTTGTTCTTCCCCAGAGGCAGGTCTTTGCAGTTATCCCTGTTGGACTTCATAGTGTTCCTGTCAGCTCATTTCTCCAGCCTATTGAGGTGCTACTGAATAGCAGCATGACCCGATGTATCCACCACATATCCTAGCCTTGTGTCAGCAACAACTTCCTGGAGACAAACTCAGACCACTAATGCAGATTTTAAACATGATTGGACCCAGTTTTGACCCCTTCTGTACCCTTGTTTCTGTCCTCAAACTAGAGTTTATGCCACTGATTACCATGCTCTGGGCTCAAGCATTCAATTCACCTCACTGTTTGCTCATGGAGCCCATACAATTGCTTTTCTATGAGTATCTGATAAGAAACAATATTGAAAGTCATTCTGAAGCCTAAATCAATAGTAGTCACTGCTTTTCCCTTTTTTACCAGATCATTCATTTCATTGTAGAAGGTTAGCAGGTTTGTCAAGCATGACTTTCACTTTGTGAATCCACAGTGACTATTTTTGATCACCATTTTGTCCTACATATGTCTGGAAATGGCTTCCAAATTTAGCTGTTCCATCACCTCCCCAAGGATCAAGGTGAGGCTGACCAATTTGTACTTCCATGCGTTCTTGCCATTCCTGTAAAAAGGACTGAGATTACTTTGCTCCAGTCTTCTGGCTTTTCTCCAAGTCATAAAATCAATTAGGATTATCATCAATATTTACTGAGAGTTTTGGAAAGGCTTTAGCAGACCTTAGGCCCTACATGAGCACAATTCCATTGTCCAGTAGCCCCACTGTCTGCAGTAGCCCCTTAACCCAGTGAGGGATTAGAATGAGGATGAAGACTTACACTTCTCCAGGCACTATGTTTCAAAAAATATAGCAGGTAAAAATATATATTGAAAAACAACAACAACAACAACAACAACAACAACAACAACAAAAAACAGCAAGGATGTTAATGTAGAACTTTCGACTTTAAATGCAGTTGATTTTGATGTACTTGACAGTTGTGCAATTTTGATGACTCTAATACTGAAAGTAAGAATAAACTCTGGTGCTTGTTATTTAAACTTGAAAAAATTTTGTATTTGCTTTCAAGCCTGAACAAATCTTGGTTGTTTAAATAAACTAAGTTGATTGCGAAAGGATTGTTGGAAGTAACTGTTTTCCAGGCCCTGGTGATTCTGTGTTTATTATCAATATTTGATGAAACTAAAGAAATTCCTTCTGAGTTGTAACCAGAAAGCTACTTAACAGGCCAAATATTCACAGCTGTTAGGGAAAAAAACTTTAGTTTATTCTAGTCCCTTCTGTTTGCCATGACACTATACATCTACATCAGTAATGATCAATGATCATCTTTTGTTAATACTAGTGATTGATGATACTTGAAAGTTTGAGAGAGAAAAAAAAAATTGTAGTTATTTTGGTCAAAATCTTCATGAAGGTTCAGGTCATATACATGAGTATCCAAAAGAGCTGTGGAACATGCATCTTCTAGCAGTATCACACATGGTGAATGATTCCTTTCAAACTCAACCATTGCTTCCATTCCCTTTATGGGTGACAGTTATGATATCCTAATCAAGAATTTTTTAATTTTCTAAAAATTTTACTTTTGCTACTGCTCCCTAATTTCTTCTGTAAACAAAGTGTTATTAGAAAGGGATATGAGTCCTTTATGGGAGAAAAACTAAGAGGTAAAAGTGTACAGTTTAAAGACAGGAAGGCATTTTCTTATTTACAAGCCATCTCCACTGTGAAAAATTATTTAACACTGTGCAATAGTTCCATAACATGTACAGTGTAGGTAAATATATACCTGAATATATGGAGAGGTTTCCAAGAGACAAGTATGTTTTGCTTTCAATTCTTAGATACCTTCACTAGTGCAAATTTGCTTTTATGCTTTCAAAATATTGTCCTCTGCATCACCTAGAGAGCAAACGCAATACAATTATTTTTGTGAAAAAGATCTTGGATTCTTTTAGTGGGTCTTCATTTAACTTATTCAGAGATTTTTTTCCTCATTTATTCAGGAAGGCCATTATATAAATTTTAGCCATTGTTACGAAGAGTAATGCAAAAAAATTGTTCCTTACAGTTTGTTAGGAAATTTGTTTAAAATGTTAGCATCCAGTCAGCAAAGATAATGTGATTTAGCTGACCAATCTCATAAAATAAATATTGAAGTAATAAAAAAATCATAAAACCAAGATGGACGTAAACCCATCAAAATTACAAATTTATTATCAGAAATGTTTCACAATTACTTAAAGAGCAGATAGATAGTATGCACTACTAATGCATTTTCTTTCCTAGTATAAGCTCATCACATTTACTGATGAACTTCAAAGGAGATATGAGCTTTATGGCAGACACTGAGAGTGAGTAGTGTTTTACTTCAAAAATAAGATATTAAGTGGAATTGCACGGACAGAACAGCTTTCTCAGTAGCAGTCGGAGTACTGCAATCTGTTCAAACCTTCAAATGACCTCAGTGGGAGTTTTGCCATTGATTTAAATTGAAGTAGGACCAGGATATCAATGCTTTAAAGTCATTCAATAGAAAGCGTCATTGAGATGCAAATATCTGTGTTCTCTTAATCTGAACTTCCCATCTCCCTGCTCAGTGCTGTTTGAAGAAAGGTTACTACTCTGGGACCTGTGTTAAACACATTTTTTGTATAGTCATCAGAGATGCATCCTGAAGTGCAGGTGAATGGAACTACAAATTTTACAATAATAATTCTAAGCAAATCCAGTGAATCTGGTTTGAAGAGCAATCATCTGTCACCAGGCCTGAATGAAAATGAAGTTATCTAAACCATTGAGTGCGGCACGTTCACTTAATACTTAGTGTGAGTCAATGTCATAAAATAATATCTTTCAAGTATTTGACTGCCTGGAGATACTACCTGTAATGTTTTCAGGTAAAACTTAAAATTACTACAGCTGAAAAAGACTTGCTTAAGGAAAACAGAAGTTGAGTTCATGTATTTGATGTAACTTGCTTCTAGCTCAGTTTTATTCTGTGTGCATTAAATGTCACCAACACAAATGAGTGGATAAACCTGTAAAGACTCCATTTTGTTAACATTAAACCATGACTCTTCTCCTGCCATATCCTCACCTGCCATGAGTTCCCTCCTCATTGCAAATAACTGGCTTTCTCTTCCTCCTCCGCAGCAACAGTAATTACTAATGCCAAACCAGTTGTACTGGGAAGTAGGTACATCCTGCTTAACTTGTTTGAGATCTTGAAAAGCAGTCTAGAGCTCTGAGATGCAGCCAGCAGGCCAGCATCCATGTCTTCTAGGCTCAGCAAGAAGCGTGCGCACAATCACTGTTCTGGTTGCTTGCCCAGCCAGGAAATACCTGTCTTGTGACTGGTGACTTTAAGGCAATATATTGCCTCTCAGCTTCCAACAGGTACAGCTGTCAGCATCGCTCTCTCTGGGAACAGACTAAAATAATTATTTTTGAGATACGTGCTACACAGGCACAAGTCAGCTATTTCTCACAGTTTTGAATACAGCCACCAAGTCAGAAGAAGAAGGAAGGATCAAAAATAAAACTACGGTGTGTAATTGCAACCACTTTGTGATGTGGTTGTGAACAAGTAATAAATAGATTAGATTAAACTCTACTTTTGCTGCTGACTGGATGTCATTGGCATCACTTGGATGTAAAAGTAAGAGACTGCTGATCACGTTAGTCTGTTGCTATTGCATATGGTGATGATTACAAATTTAGCTTTAGTGGCTGTTACTTATTAAGCTAATTAAAAATACAATTGGCTTATTCATTGTGATTAAAATGCTAATAATATGATCTCTTATTTCTCAGTCAGTAATATTCTAATTGCAAAGGACACACAGAAGGTCACCGTGCTACCTGTTCCTTTTGCAAGAACCTTAGATTGCATCCTTACTGTAGTATAAAGAACATAGGCTTGATTACTCCCCCATAACCATCATCATTTCTTAACTTTTAACCTACTTTTTGGCATGGTTTCTGGCTCTGCCTAAGAAATGCCCAAGACAAAATTTAGGAAGCAGCATGGCCAGTCCTCTGATAATGACTGCTGCCAATAAGCTCTATGGGTGAGGCAGCTATGTTATAGGGTTTGCAGGGAGCCGTAGAAAGCCAAACAGAAAGCACAAAAATCATAAGCTCACATTTATTCTTGAGGACAGAGAATGATCCCTAAATGGTTTCATCATTTAGAAGATAAATTATGACTAGATTTAGGTATGCTAGATTTAGGGTTTGGTACCCTATATTTAGGGTATGAATTTCCACTGTCATGGGACATGTAGTTCTCATTAGAACTGTTCCTGGCCTTGCAACACCAGCACAATTGCTCAAAGAAGAAGGAGAAACAGAGCTGGGAAGAGCTTTGACAGGGCTATTTAAGAAAGCATGCTCATACTACTTATAGTGTCTTTTTGTACTTCTGGCCACAAGTCAGCTGGATTTTGTGCAGCTGAAGAGAACTGCAAGTGCATGAAAGCAAAGGAATTACTCTAGAGGATGCGAAATGTTCTAGATTGCCCTGTGTCACAGTGAGGTTTAGAAAGGAAATGATATTTCATGGACATCAGTTCAATATCTATTATTAAACTGGAAGAATTGTCACAGTACCTTCGGGTGGCATTGGTCTCTGTAAGTGTGCTTCACAGAATAGCAAAATGAGTGAATTAAGAACAAAAGTGTAATTTTTCTGCCAAGTTCTCTTTTTTTTCAGTTGATCCGTACATACTTCTATGCTTGCACCTATGAATTACAGAGTACTATTTTTCTACACCAGTGTTTTTTTGATCCTTTATTTATCCTTAGTATAATTCCAGCATGGGTCTCTGAGTCTGAAAAGAGTGTTACTTCTGTTCTTATTAAAACACTGCTTGCAAGACTGTAAGCCTCTGTGCTCGTCTTGGAGAACTCCCTGTTGAGTAACTTTGCAAAGCAGGCTTACCTCTGCTTAATTTTTGAAATCTGTCATGATGACAGTTGAGGTGATTTGGCACCTAGCCAAGAGAGCAAAGCAACAGTATCTTGTATATATGAAGGTGTTTATTTTATTTTAAAAATATGTTAACTAATCAAGGAGACTTCGGGGAGTTATTTTCAGTATTTTTTCCTCTTTATAATTGACTGCATTTTGTTCACCCTTTTAAGGGGATTTATTTTTAAATTCAATTGAAACTCTTTTGTACAGAAGTCTGTGTCGTCTGAATTCCAGCCTTTGTTAGGGATGGATTAAATTGTAGAGACTCTGACCTTGTGATACTACCATGTTTCTCCTAACAAATTCCGGTGTGCCAAACAAAGACGTAACAAGTAATTACGAAATGGCATGGCTATTACACATGTTTTTGATTCTCATTATCTAGTGTTTATTTTGAGTTAATTCTGTTTGGAGCGTGGAAAAACAGACAGTAAATAAAAAGGAGATCTACAATACATACATAATGCTACATAGTTCTCAAAGAATAAATGGCAGGCTCTTCAGTAATTGCCTAGGAGATAGAAAAATTATTTTAAAAAATAAAGAAGAGGGTAAGAATCTTCATGGACGTCATGACAAGTCAGAAAAAGAATGAGATTCACTAATTTGCAAAATCTGAGTAAGCTACTATTGCAGCTCACAGGCTGTGTTGTTTCTCTCATACGTAAGTCTTATTAGGTCATTGCCTCAGTAGTCATTCCAAACCATGCTGTTCCACTCCCACTTCACTTCCCTTCTTCTGGACAGTGGAAGAACTTCTGTTGCAGCTTCCAGGAGATGTTGAATTAGCCGGTACTGCATTTCTGCTTCTGACTTCTGTCCTGTATTGTCCCACCCTTGATAGTAGATAGGCAAGAGAGGAAGAGGGAAGAGAACTAGACTGACTTGCCATGCAAATGCAAATTTTAGCTTTGACAGATCAGACCAAAGGTTAAATGAATCCAATGACTTTAGAAAGCATAATAATAATAATAATAAATTGTGCTCTGAGGAATTCTAAAGCCATTTTAAGAAGAAACTTTTGATAGGGATGTTGGTTCAGTTCTAAATTCCAGAAAATATCATCTGAGCTATCTACATGTATTTTTATAGCTCTATAAATCTACACGGACAAATTCTCTACCCAGTCTCTATTCAGTCCTTCTAAGACTCCTTTTACTCCACTGCTAGTTGCACAAGCATATCAGAGAGTAAAATCTGGCCTTATATTCTAGATAGTAATAGGAAAAAGGGGAGGTCTTTCACTTCTAAAAACATTTACTGTATCCTAGCAATGTGCCGCAATGCTATGCAAGTCTGACAACAGACAAATGGATTTGAAAGATATTAAACCTTACAGAAATACTGTAGAAACACAACATGAAATTCTTGAGTGAGTCTGTAGGTAATGCAGGTTTCAAACGTTTTCTAGAATCTGAGCACAGAGTGGCAAAGGAGGAAATTTCTTAAACTCTTGTGTTGAGATTGGTGCAAAGCTCAAGAAAATCTTACTCTCCAGAAATGAAAACAAAGAGGGAGGAGAAATAAGCGTTTTGTTCTCAAGGTTTTCAAACTCATTTTAAAACATTAAATCTAACTTAAATCTAACTTTTTTTCTTCTACTTTTTCTTTTTTTTCCCCTATTATTCTCTCTCTTTTATGGGGGGAGGGGAAAGTGGTGTAGTGTGTTTTTCTAAAATCTTAGGCTGGGATTATTTTTTTTAATCTCAGAGTTTAAGTTATTTTAAAGTTCTTCAAAGTAACAACAACTCTCTGTACATACGTAAATAAAATATGAATCAGCTGTTCTAATTCTGTGGATAAAAAACTTAAAACAAAGGAAGTAAATGTACTGCGTGACCAACATTATGATCTTATTAGCTACAAAGTATAGCTAGGAAAAAAGAAAAACAACACAAAAAACCCACGTTCTGAGTTTAAACTTTGCAGGAATGAGACATCATTGTTATTTAGAAAGCCACAGTAAAACTGTACACACAGCCAAAATGACTCTTAAACAGTTGCGTAATCCCCAGAGGAGGAAAGATAGGTGGGAGTCTGAAGATGACAAGCAATTTAGAAACTGATACAACACCAGTTTTGAATTGCACCAATTGGCCTGTATTTGTTATTACAAATTTGTGATGTATCAAAATGAAGCATTTCCTAAATGAACATGCTAAGAGATATGAAAGAAAATTTGGGAAATATCAGAGAGGGAAAGACTAAGTTATATTCAGATCAGAACAAATAACATCTTGTTATGTCTTTATATTCTGTTAGCTTGTGAACTTGTTACTCAAAAGCATCACACTCTGAAGTTTGAATA
The DNA here is from genome assembly GCF_019232065.1 of Centrocercus urophasianus. Classification (NCBI taxonomy): domain Eukaryota; kingdom Metazoa; phylum Chordata; class Aves; order Galliformes; family Phasianidae; genus Centrocercus; species Centrocercus urophasianus. Next base: position 42,784,939 of record NW_024884142.1, read on the forward strand.
TAAAGATGAAGGAAAGGAAAAGAATTTTCAGAGAGAACTGCAATCTCTGCAGCTCTAGTGGCTGGACATTCTGATCAATCAATGTGATTTTTGAAACAAATACATCTCATGTTCCTTTTGGACAGTACAGCATTATAAATGAATTTTGATGGAAATGGAGGTTGAGAGAGGAACCAGAGAGAGGTTTTTTAATAGATGAGAAATGGGTTTCTGAGCAACTTTTTGGTAAAGATCGGATGCAGGTATTTATTAAAAAAAAAATTAATTCTCACATCCAATTGTCTTAATACAATGATCAAATAATTGCAAACGTACATTCAAAAGTTAAAAAAAAAGAACACTCAAAAAAGTAAAAAAGAGATTTAAGACTTCTTTCTCCTAAAATCACTTAGGAGAGAAAAAATGTGATGTTCTATGGAAACTCGAAGCCATTCTTCCCCTAGGTGCAGTACATTTGGATACATGAGGAGGAGAGAAAGACATTAATCTTTATTCACAGATATTTTTATATCTACTGAGTGACTTGGAGAGATTACGGTTTGGGCCTATCTCATGACATGTCCATTCTGCCTTCTGATGCAAAAAAGAAATATCTAAGACTTTCTTCTACTTGCCTTTACTTGCCTTCTGCTCTTTTGCCTATGAGCTCATCGGTGATTTGGTTTATCCTCTGCTCCCAAAAGCCTTTGTGCTTTTGTGGTAACTCTTTGCTTTAGAGACCTCCAGAATTACATCTTTAATATACTTATTTAAGCTCTTCACTGGCAAAATATGCAGGCTAAGACCAAAACCAACACTGGCACTTCTGGTTTGCCTGTATTTTCTGGCATCATTTTTCAGAACAACCGCATAATAATTAACTAATTAGCTAATATCCAATCTGAACAGCAGTTTTATCAGATATTTAATAATAGAAAAAAAATAAAAATAGAAGTGGTGAGCTCTGCTCTATATGATAACCACAGAATCAATACAAAATAAGACATGATTGGCTCTTACTGCTGGTTAAAATAACATGTTTCTGTGGTGGTCACTGTACTGATAGAAGTGGAGTCCTTAATTGAGTTCTTTGAATTAGCCTGGGAGCTCCAATTAATATAGCTGCTCCTGGAAGTAGCTATGATGGAGGCAGGTCGGTCGTTAGTGGGATGACCTTTCCTCCATCCAGAGACTAGAGGCAGTGTTATATCTCACAATGCCAAGACAGGGACTCCATCTTCTTTGCCCTCATATTTCTCAATTTTGTGTCTCTTGATCTAAGTTGCAAAGTTGCCACAGACAATCCAACTGCAATCTTCCTTCCTTATCGTTGACTGAAAAAGATCACCCAATCAAGCTAGATCCTCTCATTTCTGCTTCTGCTTTGTTTTTCTGGTACTGGTTACTTGCGTTAGTTCACTTGTTTACGACAGTGCTTTGTCCTACCACATAGTTCTCCACAGTTCCCAGTGTCTCTGGGTAGTGAGGCATTCAGCTTCATCAAAGTTCTGCCACTTATTTTATGTAAACGTGCTTGGTCTCCATTTACCACCTGTGAAATAGGGATAATGAAGTCTGACTCACACACTCCTGCTGGGCAGGGCTTAGTTCCCTGGATATGTCTCTACTGGTGCTATATTGCAAATCAAGACATGCTTCTGAAGTGGACTTCTTCATCCTCATCAGTTGCAGTCCTTTGGGTCAAATAGTGGAGCAATGTCACCACATGCCAGCTGAGTCTTTCTTGTGCTTAGCTGGAAGAACACTATAGCTGCATATTTGATGTCGTCAACAGGAATAGCTACTCTACAGTAAAAACTTCAAAACATTTCATAATGGTGGCACTAGGTCCATGGTACAGAAAGTTTTGCTCTGCAGGGCCATTCCTACACTGTGACAATGTATTCTAATGTAGACGTAGACATTATTATAACTGGTTGTTGCCTTGTGATCCTTGGACGAACAAATAAGCAAAAGTATGAGTTTTTGAGTGCAGTTCAGAGAATAAATACAGTCTTTGTGTTTTAACCCCAAATTTTGGCTTTCTTTCATGGTACTATTTTAGTGGGAGATTCCATAGTTTATATAAGAAAGTTTACCTTAGAAGATCTAATAGCAAATGGAACCTGCTTCTGCACTTATGTAAATAAAATCTATTCACACTGAGCTAGTTCTGGTCCAGGGACATTAACCAGCAATGTTTATTTTTTTTATAGCTGGCAAATTTCCCCGAAATTTTCATTTTGAATACATGCAGAAGGTTAACACCAGTAGTTTATTTTGATACTCACTCTATACACATCCTAGGATACTAAGCCACACTTTGGGTTGCAGTAAAGTTACTTTTATGGACTTGGTACACCAAAGCAATATTTCCCTTGCTCCACTATATGTCTGAAATGGAAATATAAATGCCAACAAAAGAAGAACTCTCATATATGTTGCATCACTTCTCTGTTTTACAGCATGCCATTTTTACTGATGTTATCTTGTGCTTGATTTCTATTTCACTGTCGTATCTTTTACTCTGAGGTAACACATTATCTCTGTAGTGTTACTCATGATATAGATAGATAAACAAGAATCAAGTCTAGGAAATTAATGATTTTTTTTCTTGCTTGCTCAAGTCTTTGGGTTCTTCTTTGTCTTGTACAAACCTATTCTTTCTGCTTACTGCGTCTACTGCCTACTTTATAGTAACCCCCGGGTTTCAGATTAGTGACAACATATAGCTTAGCTGTGTGTGTGCATGATTTTATAGCCAGCTATGCTCAGCTAGTCCTCATATCAACAAAGTCTCCTTAGACTTCTTAGCCAGCAGGAGGTGCTGAGAAATGATGCAACAAATACCTTTTCGCTGAGATAGTAAGGTTCCCTTTATGCTTTATGAAGATTTTCATTAGCTTGTGGATTGGATCTGAGCAATGTCACATCAAGGTAAGTATTTTAGCTCTATTTTTAGGATGGCATTTTATGTTTGGCCAAAGAAGAGACATTCTTCTTTTGTTCATGTTTTAATTAAATAACCTTTAAGACAAGTGAGCGGGAACACTCATCCCATAGCAATGCTTTTTTTGTTACTCCAAGAGGGAACAGTGATAATGCACAACATTTATCGAAGATTTTACTCTTCTCAATCTATTCTGAGACAGATGGCAACAAGAATAACAGAGACAGGATAAACCATAAAGAAAAAAGCTATTACTAATCTTTAAACTAACTAGAAAGATAAACAGTAATCACAGCTTTAGATGTAATATTATGCTAAACAGTGATCAAAGAAAATACAAGGGAAGGAAAGGAAAACATTAAGATACTGTTGTTGTCATCAGACATAGTTAACTACTGGTTATCATACACACCCCCAAAAATTCACCCTCATATCTGTTAGCATTGATCTTAACATAACCAAAGTGACTAATGAACCCCTATATCAGGAATTTCCTTACCAATCCAACGTTGGATCTGAAAGCTTCCTTATATTGATGGAGTGAATGTTGTCTATCCTCTTCAAGGGGAACCATTAGTAAGGACTGGAAAACACAGATTGTTTCTCATGTCACTGTATTCCTTCGTGTCTTTTGTGGTTCCAGTATGTCTACCTTTCTTCTAGTAAGATGTATCAAACCATGAAGACATTGAACAGAAACACTGTGTTAATAGAACAGGCAGTAACATGCATATTGCAACACTTAATGAACTAACCAAAAGCAACCACTGAACTATTAATATGTATTTTAAAGAAAATATGGATTACTAGGGAAGATACCGCAGTGAGACAGCAGGAGACTGTCTGGTGTAAGAACTATCTATTAAAATGTGGACATAATAAAATGCCTAGAAAGATAACCCTATTACCACAGAAATTCTAAAATACTATAGTATATAATTAGTTTGTGAGCATTTTGAGTATTCTAAGGCAATAAAAAAACTACTGCACAGGTTTGTAAAAAATAAATTAATCTCATTTTTCTTTGACAGAGTAAATGACCTAGGGGATAAGAATGAAACATTTAAGTTTCTGGGTCTTAATGCAGTCCTTTTTTCAAAAGTAAGCTGGGCAAGCATAGTATAGATGAGTTCACCATAACGTATGTAGGGAATAGATGTCTCTTCTTGGTCCAGTTCTACTCAATAATTTTATGATTGACTTGGAAGGCAAAGTAGTACATCTTCAAGTTATAAAAGCAGATTAAAAATAGGAAGTGCCAATGCTTTTGAGGGCTGTATCAGAGCATGGAGAGATGATCTGAAGCAAATACCACGAATTCAGACAAACAGAGAAGTATGATTTACTACTGTGAGGAGAGAGAACTGCCCAAATACAGAATGGGAAATGTTTATGTGGGATGCAGGATAGGAATGAAATCTTAAGACTATGTGGCCCAGAAACTGAATCAGAATAAGACCTGCACAATGTGGCCAAGAAAAGATGAATCTCACTGTGGCACGTATTAGCAAGAGACTATTATGTAAGATGTGTATGGCTCCTCTGTTTTAATCTGCTTGGCATTGAGCAGTCTCAGCTTGAGCGCTTTGTCCTGTTTTGGGCACCACACTTTAAAAATGATAGAGAAAAACTGGAGAGAGCCCAGACAAGAAGAGCAAGAATGATAAGTGGTATGGAAAACACGCCACACGAGGAGAGGCCTTGTTATGTTTAGTCTAGAATGAGAGGATAAGAGCAGTGTGGCAGCAGATCTCCAGCATACAGAGCTAGCTGTTCTTTGTGCCCATGGGATCTGACACGAAGGCTTTGGCTTAATTTGCAACAAAAAGGCTTTGCTGCACAACTGAGCAAAAAGCTGTGAGTTGAGAGACAGTGATGTAACTGAATTTGTTCCCAACAGATTTTATGGAATCCAGTGCCCAGGACAGTCTTGGAAAGGGGAAGGGCAGTCCTCCAGGATGGTCTGAGGAATTGAGGCTGACTCAGAGCAGAGGGAGAGAACATTTGTTTTACAGTGGTGTCTGCTTTCTGTCATTCAACTTTCTCATGAGAAAAGAAATTCCCACTGGATTTTAACTTGTGACATACAGTTTTTGTATGCCACAAAAACTTCTTCCAGTATCTTCTGAACTTCAGAGGATTTATTTACACAATTTCCATGATCTCTCTTTGCATAGGCTACCTCCAAACTCATAATAACATTTGTATTTGAAGGCTACACAGGGCAGCCTTGAATGCCAGGTCGATAGTGTGATATTAACATCATTCTCTTCATTTGGGTTTATTACTCATATTACCATGTTATGTAATACGAAAAACTTTCTCACCTTTATAAGTATGCAGTATACTGATAGCAGTTTAAAAGGAAAGTCTTGACATTAGTCTGGTTGTGATAATGCAAGCAAGTAAATATTTAGCTGATTATTTCGCAAAAGGGTAGTCAAGAATTGCTGCACAACCCAAACCAGCTGTATTACCAAAAGATTCAGTTCCTTTCCATTCTTTCCTGGCTCCAGATCTAGGCACTAGCACAGAAGCAGTCTTAGCTGTTTTCCACATGTTTGGACATGCTAGTGTCTCAACTCATCTTACTTCAAATGCCACTTTAACATACATATGTGCTGTAATGCATAAAAGGAACCTGCTGTGCAATAACATCATATGTAAATTGTGAGCTGTGGTTGTTGCTACAGCTCCACTAAGCATTTTAATGACATTTCACCCCTCCACACTGACTGGGCACTGCTTGTCTTAAACACCTGCCTTGTGTTTGAGATCGCAAACTTTTCAGGTCAGAGTTTGCCTGATGTCATACACCGCACTCCTGACTGTAATTCCCATCTGTAATCTAAGTATTATTTACCATCTCCTTTAGTTCTACAAATCCAGGCTGTGTCTAAACTCTTCTTTGAAACGTCTTTAAAAGAACATTTCCTGGCAATCCAGACTTATTCATTGGGATCTTTACTAATGCACCATGAACACTTATATTGCAACATTCATTTCTTTACTTTGCTAATGCAATGCTGCTCTACTCCTATCTTTATAGGAGGCTTCTGCAGTGCTTATTGGACTGTTCCTATGGCCCTTTCCCCCTCTGCTCTTCCACTGACTCCTCCTTCCCTGCCACATCAAATGAACCAGATGAACTACTTGCTCCTCTCAGGCTGCCTCATGGCTTGCTGCCATCCTCCCTAGCATCTAGTTTTCTTTTCTCTGTTGGCCAGCTTTCATCATCCACTTCTCAGATTTTCAGACATGTACTTGCACATTCCCAGCTCAAGGCTTCTCAGCAGAGTAGGCAAAATCAAATTTTGCTACCCCAGCAAGAAGACCAATTAGTCTGCTGTTGTGCTGGCACTGCTGATAATTCTTTTAAATAATTTATAGTATTCACTTTGTACTGACTATTCGTACTTGCATATCAAACTCCTCTCCCTGTTTCTCTCTCATCCACTACTCTCCCTTGTTTTTTACTTAGCTTTCTCTAAGATTATACATTAATTGAGGTGGGAACCATCTATTTGTCTCTCCATCTTGTAGAGTAAAATCTTGGTCAAAGACTGAAACTCACAGACTAATCCTGTAGGCATCACTGGCATCCAGATTCTTCTGCTTTCCATTGCAGAATACATATTTTATAACAAGAACAACAAACAAAATTACTCCCAATCTTGGATTCTGATCACTAGACATTTTTCCCTTTCATTTTCTTTTAACACTCATTTCCTTATCAGTTCAGCCATTCTAAATCTATGCCTTTTAAGCACTGCCTAACACTTTCTTTTTTTTTTTTTTTGTTAAATTATGCTATGTGGTGGTTATTTTATCTTCTTCAACAGATCGTAGGTCATCCTACTTGGTCATTTTTCCATCTCTGTGTTATATTGTCAACAATTATCAGCCCAGTGAATCTTAGCATCAGTCATTAATTACTATTTCACACTGACCCTGAAGGACATTGTATATCTATATGATTTGTCCACCTATTTCACAGAGAAGCTCACTGAAGTCTGTGACGACCTCCAATGGCTTTAAGAACTCTGAGCTGAGAACAAGAAAAGAGACATTTCTTGTTTTCCCAGCTTTCTGTTCATCTGCAGAGAACATATTGCAGCCTGTTAGTGCTGTTCTCTTTTACTGTAACTGATGACCCCATGATGAAAATGAATCCACTGCACCTTTTACTATTGCTTATCTGTTTCTATCTGGACACTGGAGGAAATCATGAAACTTTTAGAAGGTCAGTGGTATGCAGATACCTTCAGTCATGCATCTTCTTCACTCTCCATGCTTATAATCCAGAGGCCAGGATGCCTAGCTGAAAAAAAAAAAGCACATTCACAAAGATAAACTGGCTAAAACTCACCGTGAGCAAAATAGAAGACATACTTTCAGGAAATTGAAAATATTTGGCAGAACTAGCCACAGCATTTCCCACTTGGAGGAACTCTGTCAGGTAGACTGCAGTTATCTTTATGGATCTGCAGAAGCACGTTGGTTTTATTGATGACTGGTAGCAGTGCTACAGGTAGATGTCTGACAGTTTGGTCACGGTGATTTCCTTGTTGCTGGGACTTCCAGTGACCTTGAGCATATTTACTGCAGCTGTGGTGTAGGTGGGAAGAAGTTTCATCCACCTTGTAAAGAGTCGCTACAACATTTCTGCCTGTAGCAAGACTGGAGATCTCACTGCTGTGCTTGTTTTGCTAGATGGCTGGTGTATGACAAGGTGCTTTGAAGTCCCAGGTCTCCAGCTGGAATGAAGTATCTCCAGCTGAGATGTAGCTGCTCTCTGCAACACAGCGTGTAAGCTGTTAATAAGGGCTCTTAGTAAGAAGTCTTCTCATTTATTAAAATGTAACTACATGCACAGGCAGTGGCAAATGAAAAGGAGGGCCAGACAGTAACCACAGTTGGCACTTTAAAACTATGGTGCGCAGCTGAAAAACAAAAACAAAAACAAAAACAAAAAACACCAGAAGTCAGAGAAGAGCACACTTGGTGAGTTACACTCATAGCTTGTGGCTAGGACAGAAAACAAGAATTGTCATCACTGTATACAAGGTTGGACTTTAAGAGAAATCATAAGGATTGCCTTGGAATTAAGAAACTCCTTTTTGTTTGTTTGCTTGTTTGTTTGTTTAAGCCTCTATATCCCTTGCTTATATTTCACTATCTGGAGGATAATTTGACTAAGGAAGGAATCTAAACCCAAATCAGTGGTGTGTTAGCATTTGACCTCTTCTTGAACATCTTGCTCCATGTCCAGCCTGAGAGAAGAAGTCATTGAGAGCAGTCCTGTGATAGATGTTAGGTGAACATTCTTTATTCAAAGGGTTGTGAGGCACTGGTATAGGTTGCCCAGACAAGCTGTATCTCCCCGTCCATGGAGGCATTCAAGGCCTGCATTCAAGTGGATAGCAGCCCTGCCCTTGGCAAGAGGTTGGAACTAGGTTATCTTCAAGGTCCCTTCCAATCTAAGCTATTCTGTATTTCTATGATTTTATGATTCTATGATAACAAGAATTGTTTTGCTGGAGGAAATCAATTAAAATCCATAACTAGGCATTTTAAAGCAGGTTCTTGTATCAAAAACAAGTAGAAGGAAGATTTGAGTTGTAAAATGAGTAGGTAAACTGCTACTCACTAACTGATCCCACACTTTCAAAACACTATTCCCACATCATTCATGTATCAGAATCGGGCCCAATATCCCCAGCTTTGCGAAACTGTGAATTGGTTAGAAACATCAGCTAAACTGCAGAGTTCAAAGAATAGTCCATGACGGGACAAAAGGCTTGTATAGACACATTTCAGAAAGTGATTAGAGACAGGAGTGACAACACTTTTTATCAGCAAAATACCTGATGTTTAAAAGTTGAAAAATGTCAAGGAAAATGTGGACTGATAGAAGCTAAGTTAAACTTTGGAAAGAGAAATGGAGTAACAGAAATATTTTTCGCTGACACAAGGATCAAGAAAAGTAGAGGCTTCTCATTAAATGTGCGGCAGTAATTATTAAGCACAAGGAAGATAAAGTAGGCTTGGTCTAGGCATTGGTAGGCATAGGTAAGGCATAGGCACAGGCATAGAAATTTTCTTTTGAAAGAGAAAGCCTTCAGAGTTCTTTTAGAAGAAAGTATCTTTGTTTTCAATGCATTAAAGCAATCATGCAAGAAATTACTGGAGAAATATTTTTAAAAGTAGAAAGAAGAGTGGACTAATTTTAAAAATTAATAGGAATAATTAAGATGAAATAAATATAAACAAAGCACACACATGAACACTATGATTAATGTAAAGAAGGATTGCATATTCCATTATAAATGTTTAGTGCTTTTATTTTTAACATTGTGGTTTATAATGTGGATATAATGACCTTTCAGAAATGGCAGATAAATGACAATTTCAAGCTAAGATTTTTTCAACTACTTAGGGGAAGTTTGAATGCCAAGTTTTGTTACGATTTTTATTGCAGTATATTTACATAAAAAGATACATATATATAAACTACAGCAGAGAACCCTTTACTCAGAAATATCATTTGTTTGGAATTCCTATGGCTCTGCTCTCTTACAAAAATATGCATATATTTAAATAATCACAACAAGTCTGAAGAGTAAAAACTCAATGTTAACAGCTTAATGAACATAATATTTCACAGAGCAGATTATTTTGAAAGTTGATTTTAAAAATCACTTGATAGGAAAATGCCATGCAATCATTTGTAAAAACCTATCAGAAACAAATTCAAAAAAAAAAAATCACTTCCTACCAAAGTTATTATTCATAGTTACCAAGTTATAATTCCGTATATTTCTGACCGGCATGTATCTTCTGATATTTTTTTTCTTGAGTTTTTACATCATTACTGGCAAATACGTTTCAAAAGGCATATATCTGCTTTCAAGATTAGGTCAAACAATGAAGTGTTGATCTGATAAGATATAAAATACACAATGTATGATAAAAAGGTAGCCATGACTTTATTAAAAATATTTGCTAAAAAGAAAATAGGCATTTTGATAGAGCATGTTACCACATTTTAAGTCAAAGCCCAGTTTGGGCTCTGTCTCTAGTTCCTTACTTTGAACCAGTCGAGTGTAAAACCACTGGTGCTTGTGAAGACGCAGGTTGAACTCAGTAGCCCCACTGTATCAGTTGGCTTCACTGAAGTCTGGACTGGAATAGTATGATCACTGAAATGAATTTTGCTGTGATACTATGGACCAGCTGATATGCTCCATTATAGCAGTGCTGCGGAGTGAAGGCATGAATTCAAGGCAGAGGTACTGGATTGAACAAACTAATGCAAGTACAAGTAACTTCCCGCCTCCTTTCCTCCCTCTTTCTCTCCATGTGCTGCCTGCAGTTTAGGACACTTTCCTAAATATTTTGTTTCTTCCTACCCCTTGATCTGGACTTAGCTCCAGTTTATATGCTGGAATTCTCCTGGTGTGAATGACGTAATTCACTGCCGCTATGTGATTTCAAAGTGAAAAACAGAAAACAACCCTGCTTTTGATCAGTTTTCTGTGCTATTGTGTGAGATGTTACATAAAGCCTCTTAGGTAAAGTGATTAAGATACTCAGAGCACTGGGGTAAGGCTAGTTTGGCATACAATGCTGTGAGATGCACAGTCATTAGACTTGTGATGATGCAATGTGTGTCGCTCCATAGCTTTGTATAAGTTGACTTGTTTGTTCTACAGTATGTGCAGGACCACTCCTCTTGGACTGGCAGATTAGTTTGGAGGAGGATCAGCTCTTGTATTTTCAAAGTTTTAAACCTTTTCTTCTATTTGGAAACAGTGGAGCTTAAATTAGGGGGAAAATCTAATAAAGTGAAAAATAAATCATAGTGATAAGAAGACAAATTTGTCTACTATTCGTCTACTTTTCTGTTTCTGAGTGTTGATAAACTAGTGGCCAGAGTGGCTGTCCGTCATAGAGGCTGATGTTCCTGAACTGCTTCTATAGTGATGTCCTTCAGCCTGCTTTTAATGATCACCTGTTATGCAGATTCTGGTAGTGGCATAATACCTACATTTCTATGACATCTCATTTTCAGAAGCTGGGACTTATGTCACGTAGAAGAGAATGATATTGCAAATTTTCAGCAAGTGTACTGTTGCTAAAGTGTGTACTAACTGCAGCATTTGCATTTTCCTTCTTCACTGGCACCAGTCTTGATGAGGGAAAAATAACTAAGGACTCTGATACTTGTGCAGTGAATATTGTGTTCCATGTTCAGAATGGGCTATTTTAAAAATAAATAATAGTTATGCAGAAGCACATGTTTCAGTAGAGCACAAAACTGTAATTTGAAGGCTTCTCAGAAAATTCATACAGGATAAAAATGGACAGTTCTGAGTTCAAATCAGTTCAGAGACACCCATGCATGGCTGCTGACTTCAGTGGAAATCATTGTACCATGGATGTTTTTCCAGTCTGCCTGTTTAGGAACACGATAAGAAGAAGTAAGCACAAGTGTTTTGCTGAATAAGAATAATGTTTAAATTACTGTGTTGAGTGAGTACCTCCAAAATAAAATTTATTTTCCATGACCTTGTTCAGATTTTCAGTTTCTCACTTTGTTAACAATATAATGCTTTGAAGAAAGGAACAAACAAATCAAAGTCCTTGAAAACAGACTTACAAAGTGGTCATGCGTATTAGGGGTTTTTTTGCTTAGTTTTGTTTTCTTTGTGTTTTTTTTTTTTTCCCTTTTTCATGGGATTTGCAATTTTCTTTGCAATGTCATGTGATGGAAAGCATTTGCAGAACTGCCCTCAGATGGTATTTTGCATTCAGTACAAATTCACTTTGAATGAAGGCTGGAAAATAATCATAAAAGTACCTCAAAATGAGCACTGAGTAGATTCAGCTCTTTTTGTCACACATTAATGTGTTACCTGTTCCAGAGGGTGCCAAACAACACTTAGAAGAGGCTCTAAGAAAAAATATCTATAAGGAAAATATTATGGAACCAGATTATTAATATTATTTAAATCTGAAGAACAGGTGATTGAGAAGTAATAGCATGAATTCAGTTAATTTGAATGAAGATATGATGAAAATATATGTATTGAAAAACCTGAGGAGCTATTTATTTCTGATGGAGATATAGAATTAGGCAGGCCTATGTTGGCAGAGAGACAGATGTTTTTAAGTGATTCTAGTTTCTGAAAATTGTTCATGACCTGAGAACATATTTAATCACTCCTCTTTAAAGGTAGAGGTGCCCTTCTGGCTTTTGCGGAGAAGGAGCCCAGGCACAAGCCAAGTGCACTTTTGTGAAGAATCACTTGGATGGCCCCTAATAAAATCAAACACTAAAATGTCTGGTGCCACCCGAGACTCTTGGACTTTAGGATCTGAGAGTATAACATAAAGATGAAGAATAAAAATGTTGGTGCTACAGTAGCACCTTAGACACCTTAGAATGCTCAAAGATATGAAGGAGTGCTATCTTCAGAAACACACTTGGAAAAAGAGAATCGTTGAGTAATATCAGTGCCCTACCCAGACGGAAATAGTACACCTGGATTAAGCAGATATAGTTCCCCTTAAAGCCAGTAGGAACTGTTGTGATAGCCAGAGCTGAAATGTGTCTTTCTGTAACAAGTATCTTACAACGGAACACAAATCAAAGCTACCAGACCCATGCTTTAACCACAAGAACCTCCCCTTTACCAGGAAAATGTATTCCCTTTCGTATAACCTGACACATTTGTCTTAATCCAATGAAAATGTTTTTTTTTTGAGGAAAAAAAAAACAAGAATGTGGAGAAATTCAATCAGTATTACCTAATTATACTCCCTTCATCTGGGTGTTCTCAACTCATTGATATTGAACAGACTATGTTAGAACAAACATATCAATCACACCATGGCACTGTTACTGGCTCAGCCTCGCTCCAGCCAAGGATAAGTTACCTTTTTTTTTTTTTAGATGCATCATATGTCAGTGGGAGAAGCACGTAGTCTTACTAATGTCAGCGCAGGTGGAGAAACTTTATGGTGCCCTTCTCCTTTCTCCACATACCCCCATAATCCCATAGACAAACAGTGCTAGGATCCTTTCTACAACACAATCAATCAGTACAATAATAGCAGTACAGTATAAAGATTATGTATAGCAGGAGAAATGCAGCAAACTGCAAGATTTATTTTTAAGTCAGGAAATCAAAATCTCCTCAGTCATGTTCTACAGCAGGACCACAGATTTTGTCTATAATATTAAGTGGCTGTTGCATAACAATATTTTCGCTGCTAACTCAGTGGAAGATGATATTATTTATTTATCTATTTATTTATTTGGTCCTTTTTGGTTTTTGCCAGACTTTCACTATTGTTTCACATTTATCACACGTGAAAGCATGTGCAGTTCTTTCTTCATTGCCTTGAGTAAGAAAAACTGATTGCACGATGCAGCTAATTGAGACTGGTCTATTTTTGTCTTTTTTATTTTAACAAATGAAAATACATTCTAGGATCCAGTGGGTGCTAGCAAATTGTGTGCTATTTTCAAGAATAAAAGTCGATGAAGAGGAATAAATTTATGAAGAAAATCGACTGGCAAAATAATGTAATTCCAATAATTTAGTATGTACATATAATTGCAGATGTTAGAGATATTTAATTTTATAATTCTTTTCTTTTTCTTCAACAAACATATACCCTGTTTTTAAAACCTAGAAAGTTTGTAATATCTGCTCTAACAAAATAGAAAACCTGCAGTACCCTGACACTCCTCTCTGCTTCCCAGCTAGAGAGTGGGCCTCTACTAAGTGGTCTGAAGAACAAGGCATGCTCAACTTCACAACAGCACATGCAGTCATATAGCCACTACCTGTGGGACGTGAGCTGCATGCATCTTGTAGCTCTGTAGAAACAAATTACAAAATAGGAAGTGTGAGTTCAGCTATGTAATGCAATGTTTTGCTGCTGTATGTGATGAGCTAAAGTCTGGTCATCAAGTACTTCAGCTAATGCCTCTTTTGCTATTCCCCCCTGCAAACTAGCCTGTTTTTCTTCAGCCTTTCCCTGTACTTTGCTATCATGGGAGTAAACCCCTATATGCTCCAAAGTTTTTGCAAAGTAATTGTGCTCCTACTGCACAGCTCATATCTAGCCTAGAGATTGGTTTCTATCGCAAGCAATGCTACCAGTTACATTTGTTTTCCAATCCTACATCCATTTCAGCAGCACTGCTTACATTTCAGTCCTGCAAATCTCAAACTGATGTGACTGGTTCTCAGATTCTGTTTTCTTCTGTTGGTTTTTTTTTTTTTTTTTTTTTCATTAGTATTTCTTACAACAGTCACCCCTTGATCATCATTTTCTCTATGTTATGGAACTTACAGAAGTTGAGAATCAGCATCCATCAGCTTTAATTGATTAATAGCGCTCCACCCAGCTGACTTGGAAAGAATTCCAATTTGGAGTATGTTACAATTCAGTATTAGCTAACTAACAGAATGCACCATAAACAATGAGACTAAAATGGAAAAAGGACCCAAGGTGACATATTCCTCTTCGGATTCTGTCCTCACACATTTTTTGCCATATCTTATTTTTCACAGAAAAGGTATTCATCATAACAAGCAAAAACAGAGTTATAATCTGTGGTTGGCCCTTGATGGAGATAATTATATGTTTTCTTCCAAAATCTGTGTGAGGCAGAGTTATAAATAACTTTATGAAAACGGACTGTTTAAAAACAGGGCATTGTTTTAAATGAAAAGAAAAAGATATCAGATTTGATTATAGTTTAGAAATGGCAAAATCCTACCCTGCACACAATAAGAGGACTATGTTTATGTGGAGATTGGAGTCCTTATAGAAGGAGAAACTGAAGAGGCTGAGATCGGTTTTAAGAGTTACACTTCTTTTTAATCTGTAAGACAGCTTTTTCTGTGGAAAAACTACAAATCCAAAATAACAAAAGGCGGGTTCATAATTCACAAGCTTTTAACTATGAGGCTTAGAAGTGGAGTCATCAGTAAACAAAAGAGTGGAGCAAAGCATAATAAGGCTCTTCTTTTTCTGTACTATTTGGCCCTGAATCATCTAACAGAAGATTGGTATATTAAAAATTCTAATTGAATTTTATATAGCTTATTCTTACAGAATTGTTCTCATCATGTAAGCCACAAACGTCTTCCTTTTAAGTTTTGACCAATATTATAAACAACAACTCTGATCCAAACAATGATTCTGAAGGGACCAGCCTTGGTCGTATCCCCATTGAGCCAGTCAATATTAAAATTAATACAGAATATACTTTAAGATGTCAGCCCAAAACTCTTCCTGAGTTAATCCTGTTCAGCTTTGACATACTTTGTATACAAAGTGTTCATGCTAGAAAGGAAGTGAATCCCCTGGAAGACCAATTTTATGGACAAATCTTGTTCTAATATTTGTTTTCTTCAGTTGTTCTGGGCTCAGATGTACTAATTGTCTTGATGACCTATAGTATCT
Organism: Centrocercus urophasianus; assembly: GCF_019232065.1. Lineage (NCBI taxonomy): Eukaryota > Metazoa > Chordata > Aves > Galliformes > Phasianidae > Centrocercus > Centrocercus urophasianus. Next base: position 42,800,357 of record NW_024884142.1, read on the forward strand.
GCTGTGCTTTTTTTCTTTTTTTTCTTTTTTTTTTTTTTTTTCCCAGATGGAATTAGAAAACTTTAAAAAAGTATGGGAGAGGGTAATTCATGGTTTCAAAATTATACAGCATTTACATGCCTGACATTCAACAATGGATTTAAATGGTTAAATATATTTGTTAAGCACTCAATTTAAATATTAGAAGGTGTACATAGAGAATGGAGAGTTGGCCATATTTAAATTTTCATCCTAAACACAAAATTAAAATAAATTCTAAGGGGAAAGATCTATTCTTCAAATAGCTTAGGAGCTTCTGTGTTATTAAAGCTTCATATTTAACTTGTGCTATGTCCCAAGTATTATAGCAAATGCATTGAGTACCTAACTGATAAGAGACTGAGGACAGAGGAACGGGGAGCAGGCAATTGCAAGTTTGGGAAACTGGCCAGTTTAGGAGATGGATTATGGATTCTAGGTTAAACACAGTAGCTGAAAGTGAGTGCTAAAATAATGAGCACTATCAACTGAGACAACTACAAGGAGCAATTTAAATGTCAGCATTATGGGGCAGGCTGTTCAGACCTCTGAGTTGCCGAGTATGATATTTTATTGTGTCATGATTTATAGGTGTTCTAAAGTAGTGTAAACTAAATATAAGATTTTACCAAATCTCTTTTATTGAAAATATGTCCCCTTGCTTGAAGAATATATAATTTATTTAGGTTGATAGAAACACACTTAAGTACTTTCTGACCAGGGATAGATTTGTGAATCGCTGTAGTGAGCAGTGAATAATTAGGTCTCTATTATACCATGTGCAGTAAAATACAGACTTTCAGGTACTCAAACCAATGCTAGAGATGGATTTATTTCAATGTACATGCCTCTGTTTCCTAGAGATTCAAACACCCCAAAATGTTTTCCATCATTGCAGGCTTACTGTAGTTTCGTTTAGACATCAGGTTAAAAATAAAAAGCTATCAAATACTGATGAAATATCCTGTGCAAGTTTATACAGACATGCCATTGTGACAGTCCTGGAATCTGTTTCCTACTGCTTTCCAAGACAGACCTGAGAACTTTTTGTTAAATTAAAAAGTTGTGAGTTTTTTCTTCATTTTGCCAGAATGCAGCTCACAGGCAAGTACGGCATTTTTAAAAGATTTTTTCCAGACTTCAGTGCATGCTCAGAAAAAAAAAAAGGACAACCCAGAGCACATGGGAAACAATCTGCCAAAATAATGATTACATGGTGTCTTTTCATGCAAGAGAAAATGAAGGGTTTAGATTTCTAGGGCAAAGAAAGAAAACATATATTTGTGCAGTTTCTCAGCTGCTTTAAATAGATTCAGCTTCACTCAGTAGCACAAGCAGCGTCCAGATTTCATTTCATTTCATTTCATTTCATTTCATTTCATCATTCATGTTACAATATCACTATGCAGACAGAATACAGAGATAGAAGATGTGCAATTATGGGGGATCTTGTCTCACAGCTTCTCACAGACTAGAAAGGCTATCTATTAATAACTGGGCAGAGACACAGCAAGAGGTACTTGGTGCCAACGTTGTACAGTAGTGAAAATTTACACATTACCGAGGTCTGGTGAGCATTCGAAGGTCACTGTGGAGGGGAAGGGTGGAAGCAGCAATCAACATGAAAGCACTGATTCTTAAAGTAGCAAAATTCTGGATGAATTTTCTTTAGACATCACTTTCGGTGTTAAGATCTCCAGATCCCCTAAGGCTGTACCTCTGTACATGCAGAGAACAGGCCTCCTCCATGCATGTCCAAAGCTGCATCTGTCTTGAAAGGAGCAAGCAGCTCCAAACCAGTGACTCGTGAGCTTTTCCTGTACTGTGGCTCAGTTTCAGTGGAGTGGTGGGGTGGGTGGAAAGTTTTATTGCTACCCTGCTGACTGATAAAATGGCTGATCTTCTGAGAGCAGTGGGTTTAAGCCCCTCAAGCTACAAAGGTAAATTAATTCATTCTCTTACCATTTGGATAGTATACTTTTAAAAATAAAAATAAAACAAAACATGGTGTGGTTGTAATTTCTTCAGAGCAGCTGCAAGAGCTGTCTGATGCTTTGAAGGAGTTTTGTTTCTCACCTCCCTTAGGGCTATTTGCAAGCTGGGCAGCAGTAGCTAGCTGAGGTGACTACCTGCAGCTTTGTGCCAGCCAAAGATTTCAGGTTAACCCTTGCCCTTAGCACTCCCTAATAAGGAGTTTTCGGCAGCTGCCTGCTGAGTGTTCTGATTTTAGGCAAGTCCAAGCGTAGCATGTTGGCTGTTTTGGATCTTGTTCAGGAGGGCTTGGCTTTACTTTGAAGATAAAGGTGGGTTATAAGGTGATACAGATATCACTCCCAGACCTAAACAACAGGGGGCAAGTGCTTTCCAGGAGCTAGCCTTTACGTGCCCTCTGGGAAAGGAGTGGGGATCGGAGCTGACACTTGATCAGCCCTTCCTCCTTCTTTAAAAATGTGTAAATTCTTGCAAGATTAAACAGGGACAGTCTGTGAATTCATTCTTCTGATGTAAATCTGTTCCTCATGAAAATGGTAAAAAATGCTTCACTTGCATTGTTGTGTGTATAACACAGATGGAAGGTCTAAGTCTACACCTGAAATCATCAAAATTCAGTCCTACCAGGAGAGGTTGTCATACAGAATTCTCATAACATTCTAAAACTGCTGTATATTTTCTTCTGCAACTTGAAGATCCCTTTGCTTCCATTAGTAATTAGTACAGATTATTTAATTCATAAAAGAAAGCATCATTTTATGATTTTTCATTTACAAAAAGCACTTTTATACAACCAGTATAAACCAGCTGGTTGTGGCAGAGGCTTGTTGATTTAGGGTTACTGAAGGATTTATGCTTAAAGTATCTACTGTCACAAAGAGTGATCCATATTGTAAAGTGTGCAGAAGGACAAGCAGTGCTACTTAAAGGTCAGAACGTGGTCCTGTCAAAAGGAAATTTCCTGACAATTCAAGTATTTTGGAAATTGTAATCATATTTCCTTAGCTGAAATTCTGAGATTTTGAGATGCGATTGCAACAGGTTCTTTCTCATGCAAATAGTTTCCTAAGCAACAAGATATCTCATTATGTTATGATCTAACATTATTCATGCAGTCCCTCTAGTTAGCTCCTCACAAAGCTTCCAGGGGACATTTTGATCAATTTGACACTATTTCATTTATTTATAGCTCTGTGTTGATCTTTATCAAATTTCACCTCCCAAGGTATTATATTGTAAAGGACATTCCTGAAATCCATTTGTCTGCTGGAAGACAAAAGGCAGTGATTTTAATTAGTCAATACCAAAACTAGTATGTGAGTCAGTCTTGTGAGAGCTGCTAAGGATCAGACGAACAGAATAACAAACCCTTTTTTTAAAGCCTTACAAGGTCCTACTTTCCTGTCAGTGCAGCAAGCTCAATTTCTTCCAGACAGCATTTCCCTGGCTGTAAGGTACGTGAAAACAGTAGGATCTTCTGACCTTTGTTTGCTGATATCCAACTGGAGGCATTGTTTTTCTATTGAAAAAAGTCATTTAGCACTGTTACTATTATCTGTAAGTACGAACAAAGCCCTCTAGCTCGAGAAGTGCAGGTGTTCAGTCCTTGGAGATAGCAAAAGCACAGCTGTGAAGTACAGAAAGGAGTGTTGCTGGAACAGCTTTGTGATCCATGCCAGCCACAGAAGTGAGGGGGCCTGGGTTTTGTCAAGTCATTCTCTCAAGTTGATGAGGTCCAGCAAGGACAGTGTTTCATAAGGCTGACCATCCAGAAATTAGACACAAAGTGAAACAGGCTGGTTACAGTCCTTGGCACTGAGTGACTTCTCAAGAACATTGGTCACTAGGAGTAGAATAAAGAGGAGCTGTAGGTTGTTGGAGTTACTGAAAGCCCTGCAAATCCCTACAAGCATGAGGGATTGCCAAAGGAAGGGTGAACCATAATTCACTGCACTTGCCAACACAACCTGACAGCCGAGGAGAAGATACACAAAGTATAGCCTTATTTCAACAATTGTTGAATCATTAGGTATGGTATTGAAAAGGTTTGGGTTCAGTCATGTAGAGGAGGCTAGCGTAAAGCTGTGGAAGTGAAATGTTAAACATCTGCATCTGCAGAGCAGAGCTGAGATCCCCAAGCTACTTTTAAACAGGCTTTGATATTGGCAGCAATTTGGCTGTAGCAGCCCAGAGCTCAGCATAGGCTGATTTATCCTTGTCAGGGGGAGTATTTGGAAGTGATTATAGTGTAATCAGCTTCTACAAGACACTTTAAAAAATAAATACTGCAAATCACAGCAAAAAACAAAACAGGTATGACTCTGGTACTCTGAAAGTACTAAAGTTGGAGAGACAATCTTGTAGCTTCTTTGGAGATAAAAGGGTTAAAGTTAGATGAGTACATCCCCCATTAAAATCCAGATCAAAATGAATTACACAAACAGTCTTACATAGTTATTTACTGGGTGAGTATAGATCCCCGGTATTATTAATGCAACCCCAACCACTCTTGAAGTAGCTATAAACGATTGCCTTCAGCCAGGTCCAACCCTTGTCCTTGCCTGGTAAGCTGTACAAGATGCGGTCATAAACCAGTTTGTACAGTGCCTGTCCTCCCAGACATGAACACCAGTTCTGTCACTACCCTATAGCAATTAGTTCTCTGAACAGACAGTCATGAGAGCTGCTTTCCTATCTGTTTCTGCCTTTCAGTTCACTGGTTTTAATGAAAACTTGTGTTATTGTTATATATCTCTAAACTGCTTCTGAAAAGCATTTTGGCATCGCAAATGCACAGATTTCACTCAGAAATCAGCTGGCAATACTAGCTGGGGAGAACCTGTGAATGCTCAAGCCTCATCTCTCCTGTCAAACCAGTATCCAATTGTCAGGTTCATCTGACATCAGCCAAAGGAGGCAAAGTACTCTGTGGATGGCACCAGACAAGCAGACAGACTGATGTTGCAAGCTTTATTTCCACTGGAAATATGCCTAAGAAAATCAAAGAAACACAGTGCAGATCTAGAATTAATCTTTGAACAACAATGCACTTTGAATTTGTGAGCCAAAGGACTGAAGCTTATGAAATGGAGTAGAGGTTTGACCTGTGAGCCAAGGAATCCAAGCTCACGCACAAAAAAGGCCCAGACTGAAGGGCTCTTCAGTGTCACATGTGACTGTGCTGCTAGAAACTGGAGAGTCTCTAGAGACTTCCAACAGTCAATGCAAATGAAAAAGCTTGCTATGAATTGGGGTGCAAGGGTCTGCTGACACTTCACAAAAATTGCCTTGGAGAGCAGTGCTCATTAGCAAAAGCAAGTAAGATATTAGACAAATATGGATCTATAAAAGCTCAGCCTTCAAACCTCCTGAAAGAAGAAAGAGGACTGAGTGCACCATTTTCTTTAAGTCATTTGTTAAATGTTAAATAGCTTGAGCAAGCTGTAAGGGCAGAACTCCTGGACCAAGTAAAATGAGGACAAACAGCACTGGTGCCATCTCTGGCAATGGGCTGCCACAGGGCCACAGCTATCTACCAGCATTGAGCAGAAGGGCTACAACTACAGGTGGGACCATAGGGTAGCTTAAAGGTAAAGTGTGATGGGCATTGTATGCACTGGAAGTGCAGCACTTGGCAACTGTTTGTCACTGTTGATTTGCTTCTCCAGAAAGAGGATTTGTTGAGAAACTCAACCTTCAGGAGGCTCTGGGTTGAGCAAGCCATCCAGAAGAGGCTGCTTCAGCCTCCAGAGGCTCCAGTGCTTCAGTCAGGGAAGCGTGACTCCAGTGCCAGGTGAAACATTCTACTGCCAGAGTCCTTGGCATCCTCCTGAGGAGCACTGGGGATGCCTGTTCCCATACATGTTCCGAAAAGATCGTGTATGTGCTTGACCTAGGACATAATACCCAGAAACTCCTTAGGGGAGGGAAACAGCACCGAAACCTCCTTTGTCTGCTCCCACGAGGGCCGTAACCCTTTAGAGATTCATGCTCACTCATGTTCCCCGTGGCTGCTGCAAACCTGTGGTTTGTTCCTGTTGGGTGGAAGAGCTTCAAAGGGCAGGGTGGGGAGCACTTTCACCCAGAGCAACCCCAGCATTGTGGCCAGGGTGTGGGTTTCGATCTCCTCAGGCGTAGGAGAGCCTATAACCCACCTTTCCCACATCTAGGGTAAAAGTTCTGACCAAGTTGCTGCTGAGTTGCCTCTGCACTTCTCAGAGAGAGGTGTCTTGGGAATCTTCACCACCTCTGTCCCTTGGGCAAGATAGGTGCAGTTGCAGAAAAGTTGCCTTCCTTGGATCTGAGGGTGCTTGGGCATGAGCTAACTTGGTGCTACTGTGCGAGGCATTTCTGGACATGCTGACTGCAGGATTTCAGGAGTCTGGGGAATTTTAATGTGAAAAGCTGGCGCCTGTAGATGTTAGGCTTCTCCAGGGTGTGGCAATAAATGAGCAGGAATTTTGAAGACTATAGTTTTAGAGTTAGGTTTCCTACTGGAAATACACGCTTTCCTTCTGTCATACTGAACCCAGTTCCCTAAACTTCCCCGTATCGGTTCAGTAACTGCTCCTTCCTGAGGGGAATTTAATTTTTTCCCCCAGTTTAAGGAGTACTATGACTGGAAAAAGTAGGAGATGTGGCATCAGAGATGATGCCACAATGTTCTGACTCTGTATGATTTATGCAGCCATGGGAAGCCAATCTGGATGAATCATAAATAATTACATGTAATATACTAATTTAGTTGCAGAAGTTGAGTTTAGTTTTATCCATTAATTCAAAGGACCATCCCTGGGAGGGTTTGGGAAGAGTAATTTAGTAAATTCAAGCATGAGTCAAGGCAACTAAAAATAGAAAAAACCATCCACCTCCTAAATCAGTAAAAACGAAATTAAGAGAAGGGAAGAAATCAAACTTGGTGTCGGAATCTAACAGCCCTTTTTACTCAAAGAAGACACCCAAATACACATACATAGCTGTTAATATATTACTAAAAAGCAGTTATTTCTAGTTTTATAATGATACTATATGTTATTTTAACATCAAGAATGAATTATACAATTAGCCATGTGTGCTAATTGTATAAAAATTAAAAAAACATGTTTATTGATAAATGTGGATACAGTGCTTCAGTATTAACTTCACTTCTAGACTCTCAGCATTGCAAGAACACAATTTGACCCAATCCCTAACCTCCACACAGTCAAGTGGAAAAAAAAATCCATCCTGTCAGATGCAAGGGTTTCAAAGTTTTGGTGTTTTATGGGGTGATTTTATCACACTGACCTTGGCTCATGTCATCAAAGAAGTTGTTTTGGTTGCAGATAGTAACAGTATCAAGCCCTCACAAGAAAAGTTCCTGAAGAAGAGAAAAACCCCCATCTTTTTCAAGTCAAATCTAAATTTATTCAAGCTGACAGAGAACTCCCTGCATGATGGAGATGAATAGGAGGGTTGCATTCACAACTAGAGGGTTGGAGTTGTACTGGAAAATGCTCAGTCTAGTTTGCTAGAATTGGCTTTTAAATTCTCCTCCTAAGCTCTTATTCTCACATATGCAGCAGCTCTTCCTACCTATGTCTACTTAGATCTAGGTACCACCCCAAGAGCTTGCCATTGCTAATGTGGCAGTCATGCTGCCACACAGTGGTCACTGCTTCACTGAACAGATTTTAAGAAGAAGCTGCAATGTCTAAGTTATTATAAATTATATAAACAAGACGCACCAGGGTACAAAAAGGCAAAGAATTAGAAAGTAATACCTAAATCAGGTCAGCGACAGAGCCAAGACTAGAATATAAATCTCCTATTTTCAACTTACAGCCTGATTTTTTGGATCACTCTGCCTGTCATTCTGTTTATTCTACCAGAAGGATGCATTCATTGTGTGATTTGCCCAGCAAATATGGCTACATTTTTACTCCTTCAGTTTTCCCCTTTCCGGAACAAGCTCATAATTAGAACTGGCTAGGAATTTTGGATTATGTCTTTTTCCACCAAAAATAAAAATAAAAAAATTATATATATATATGTATATAGTTTTTCGGGTCCATAGTTATTGGATTTATTGTAAAAATGAAAATGAATCCACATTATAATATATGTTACTTATCCTGAAAGTAATACACCTGGGAACAGGCCTTGAATCCATTCTCTTGAAAGCTCACTTACAGAATGTTCTATTGAATGCCTCTCTCTCTTTAAAATAAGAAAAAAAGAAAAGAAACTCACATACAAGTTTATGTGATTACATTGCATGATGTATTTTCTAATCTATGCTTTTCCTGTTTAAAAGCTACAAATGGGAACTTTCTCAAATATGTGTATTTTGGTAACTCTTTTGTTATTGTTCTGAATAATTCTTGGCCTGCAGTTTAGTTGCAATTAGTGTGTTGTGACTGTCATGTATTCAAAAACAGAAGTTTGAGCTGTTTTGATTATGTGAGGTAGAAGAAACAGATTGTACAGAATGCTTCCATTCTGACTGGCTGGGGTCTATGCTCAGATCCAGGTTCTGTTTCAGAACTTGCATTCTGCGTGCAATTAATGACTACCAGCCTGTAATTCAGCTTTTCTGTTTGAAAATATCTGACAGTAAAATTGTTTGCTTGAACAGGAAAGGATGTAAGCAGACTCACTTTATTTCCTAAACATTTGCCTGATTACTTTTGCAAATTCTGTTTGCAATAATTTCTCAGACTGTTTAACATCCAACTCTTTAAGCTTCTGGATGGGGACTCAGTAATAAAAGATATTAAGAGAACAAATGCAGATGTAGAAATAGATTTGAAGCAATGCAAATTAGATGAAAACCAGCTTATCCAGGTTCCCTGCCCACCCAGTGGTTATCATGCAGAATTTGATATTCTAGTTTTCAACCACTCTCATCCAGGTCCATGTCCTGCTATGTATTAATTTGTCTATATTTCAGGGCTGGGACAATGTAAAGATAACCTGGGGCTACTCAAGGTTCTCATCGGTACAATGTAGATGCCTCTGGAGGTGTTTATGTCACTGTGAAAGGACAGACATCATCAGACTTCTCTAGCATTTATTCCAGACCCAGTATATGAAAGCTGCTTCAGAACTACTGTGATGTTTGGAGCCATCGGCACCCTGAAAGAGTGTTTGCAACATAGCCTGCTGAACTGTCTGCTCCAGAGTTATTTGTACCATATTCCACTTTGGATTGTACAGTCTCCCATTGTCTGTAGCTTATCCAAAAGTCTGACACTCAACCATACATGATAAGTCTGTATAAAAGCTATTTAGGGTAGCTTAGTTCTCAGGTAATGTATTTTCTTGCATAGCAAGGCTTATTAGCTTAAGATCGACATGGCGTTTACTTGCACTTATACTAGTTGTGTGCTCATGATTGTCTGTGGCTACTCTCTTCAGTACAACAAGGTTTACTGTGCAACAGTTTGAAAAATATGTGACTATACCATAATTTTAAAAGCAAATGTCTCTTAAATTTACCTGGCACTTCCATTCCTAATTTGAGTGAAGGTGCCAGAACTCCTGAGACTGATTTTAACAAGGGTGAAATATCTGAGGAAAAGATTCAGACACAATTAAATCTAATTACAGAAGCTTTTCTTCAGCCCTATTCTTGCCTATATAAAGCATTTTATAGAGTTTAAATAGTATCCAATTTAAGAATCATTTATTTTACATATAGGACATTGCTGGTTAAAAGAAAAATGCTAGGTTGAAGATTTCAGAAGCAATTTTTCCACGTACATGCCTGCACGTGAGCAGAAGTATCCTCTGAAATGTCAGCAACAAAACTATTTAAATATTTTTTTAGTTCTGGCTGACAGAATGCATGTCCATCTGGTCAGCCACACTCATCAAATGTAGATTTTGGTGATTCAGCAAACTACTGAGACTGGCTGAACATTATTTTTAATTCTATAATAAAATAAAGTTATTTGATTTGAAACAAAGGAATTAGTCAATGTATATTATGAAAGAAAGTAGTTGCATTTCTGCTTATTTATGCTGCCAGTGCCCAACAGTTTCCCTAATAATATTTGCTATAAAATATGGGCTATTAAACACAAAACATATTACATTGCAAAAGCATTGCTTAGATATTTATATATGGTGACTGTACAGTCAGAGCTGCATTTAAACCTGAAGAACTCTTGCGTATCACTTCACAAGGGCATAGCACAGAGTGTTTCACTGATTTCATTCATTTGCCAATTTACCTGATTTGCTGAATATTTGCAAATGAAAAGTCCTCTGTACTGAAATTATACCCTATGTTTTGCCTCAAGCAACCCAAATTTGTTGGGGGATCAACTACTCATTCCACTCATATGACATTTTCTTGGAATGACCTTTAAAATATGCACAACATAGCAAACCATATGTGAATTGAAAGCACTGGAGCTGCACACTATGCATTTATAGCATGTCAGTTCTATAGAAGACAGTGTGAAACTCTGTATTCGACGCAGATGCCAAGTATCAGAATGCAATAGAGCTCAAGGATGATCATATTCTCTTCTAAATGTCCATGAATGCAAAATTGCTTGCTTAAAGAAGATTACTTGCCTTGGAAAGACTAGTGGAAAGCTGGTCAATCTGACAACTGGATTCTCAGTAGCAAGAACAATTCCTGGGCTGACTTAAATAGTGAAGTAACTCTGTAAATAATGGCAGATTTCTTAGGCTATCTTTCAACTCTAGCACCATTAGAAATAATAAACTTTATGGTATCTCCCAGTTCTGGGTTTCATCAGGTATTGCTGCCCTTTCCTGGGAGTACCAGGAAGATAAGTATGGTAAAGAGAAAGATTTCTTCTGTAGAAGTTGTCATTTGTGGAAGGCCATATCATCCATATTCTAAGCAGAGAAGTGGATACACAAGGTAAATGGCCCATGTTTTCACTAATTAGAAGACTGTTAAATTTACTGCAAAAGGAGAAAAGGATAGAGGACATGCACTAACTGGAATGTCAAACTGTAGAGAAGAGCCTTAATCAAGGCACCAAGAAGCATAAAGAGAAGAAATGTTTTTAATTATCTGTCTGTACTACAATCCAGTGCAATAAACAAGAGAAATGAAAACTGCTCATTTTATGGGCTTAATTTGACTTGGTTCATATGAGCGAAGTTTGGAGAGATGTTCATGACTTGTGTGTTAATATCACAGCCATACAACTCAACCAGAACGAAGTTGGCTGAACAATTGGAGAAAATGAATGACATTCCATCAAAACAGTGTTATTTGTTTCTGTCTCATCAATAACTCAGACATAAATTATTTTGAGTCTTTATGGATTCTTATATTAGAGAACAAAATCCAGCATCTGCTGCTAACAACTGAAACAAACGAGGGAGTAGTCATATTCCTAAGTATGTATCGACACTATGCATGAGGAAAAAGCAATTTTGGTGTACTGTCAACATTGAAGCATCCTTGAAGTTTCATAACGTTTTTGCGGAAAATTTTCCATTTCAAAAATTCAAAAATTTAAGACCTGAAATTCTCTGCCAGGTCTTTGCTCATTGTGTGCAAGGTATCAATACCATGACTAATAATATGTGCCACTATCTATTATTGTATAATTTTAGGCATACATTACCAATTCTTTCTTTCCCATTGTGACTAAAAGCTAACAAATCCAATAGAAAAGTCCATCAATTCAATGAGCTTTAGTCATGCTTCATGGATTTATACTCTCCATTTCTTGATTAATCTATTACTCACCAGGTAGAGCTCATTCTGGCAGTTTGCTTTACCCACATGAGTAGTTCCATATGGGTCCTTTATAGCAAGGCACTTTGGGAGTCACTAAGAGCTGGACAAGGGACACTGGTTACTGAATTCCTAGCTCCGTTTTCAGTGTTGGAGTGACTAGTACGTTTATATGATGCAAAAGTCAGCCGCAGGTTGTCTAATTCATACTTACAGCACTGTATGTTCCTATTTCTTTGTGTAATAATATATAATTTATTTTACAAAGGCTTTTCTCATTCTATTTTATCAGTGGTTCACAGCCAAATTTAGAAACAAGATGAACATCAGGACACGTATTTTTTTAAATCTCTGCTTAGAATCTTTTCCCTCTCCATGTTAATTATAAATTGCATTCCTCACACTGAAGGATGTTTATTTGCTTCTTCTGTTTATCTGCCTTGCCTATCTGTAATACTGCAGTGGTAACAGTATTCACAACAGCAACAAAATGACCTGTGTGTTATAATCACACAGATGGATGGTTGGCACACAGGTTAAAAAGACAGATAAAAAAAAGCAAAGCCAAAATGTTTACAATACAAGTAACTTTTGTTTTCTTTCTGTCTTTTGATTTTTCATTGTTGAATGTAATTTAAAGATCCAAACTACTGCCAGCAATACTTTTGCTTCCATTTCTCCAAAAAGAAGTAATATGAGAGTTCATAACTTTCTTTTGCTCTCTTGTCAGAGTTTTTATTTCCCACTAAAAAGGAAAATTGGACTTCAGTATCCTAAAACCTTCCTTCAGCTTAGTTTGACTGGATTTTTTAAATGTAAACTTTCTTATTCATCCTTTTGTGTTCATCATTAATACATGCTATTTCTGTTGATAAAAAAATATTGTGAATAATAATTTAGAAAACAGTGCAATTATTAGCAAAGATTAATGCAGTCTATATGAAGGAACAAACAGGTAAGTCTGCAAAAGTCAGAGGTGAGCTGATCTTATAAGCAACCTATTTCTGAGACTTCAGTCCTGGCACTATACTGTAGTGATACTTCAGAAAAATACCTTGAATTTAATGAAAATATTTTGGACTGCAGTGGGACAAGAAGTTATTTGACCTTCAGACTTTTTCAGCCAAGACAACTGTTTAGAGAAATGCTTATAGAGAATCTGTGTGAGATACAGCCAAACAAGCCAGCCCTAATCTATCTATGTGAGTATGCAGCTAGCCTGTGGAATGCCTTATCACAGGGAGTTTCAGATACTGAAAGTTTACATGATTTCTTGAGGCAACTAGTCAAATTCATGAAATAAAACATTGAGAATTATTGTAGGTATGACATCTCGTTCAAGAAGTTAATAAGGCACAAATTGTTGAATGCTGGATGAATATTCTTGAGCAGATTCATTCAGTTTCTTCCCTGAACACTCTCTTTCAGACTTTTTTAGAATAGGACAGTGAGCTGCATGGACCCAGTCAGCCCACTATCAAATTCTTATGCATAAAAATATCTGAGATAACATATATGCACAAACCTTGTTTAATGAAGTGAGCCCAGAACATTTGGCTCTCTGGAGTTATATATGTCCAGAAGTGTGTTTGGTTATCATTTTCCACTAAGCTTCATTCAGGAATTATTAACAAAGTATTCTTAATTCCCCATTTACTCAAAGAGCATGTCAACATTTCCTCATGGGTTTCAGATCACTAGTTGTAGGCACCCCCCCTGAAGAAACTGGTTGATACCCAATTTTCGTACAACAGCCTAAAAATTAAAGTATACCCTGGGGCTGGGACATCTGTATTTTTAGCTGAGCTCCACCATGCTGGACAACTTCATTTCTACTCCCTCAAAAGAACAAGAGAGTTTAGATTAAGAGATCCCTGTTGTGTAGGGTATTCAGAGACTAAAGCAATTGTTTTTGCCTTTGAGTTGAAAGCTGTAATCCTAGGAGAATAATAGATTCATAGAATGTCCTAGGCTGAAAAGGACCTCAAAGATCATCTAGTTTCAACCCCCTGCCATGGGCAGGGTTACCAACCAGTAGACCAGGCTCGTCTACCTAAACCTCCTAAACCTCCTAAACTAAACCTCTCCTGTCTCAGTTGAAAACCATTCCCTCTTGTCCTATCACTATCCTCCCTCATAAACAGTCATACGCCCTCCTATTCATACATTCCCTTCAAGTACTGGAAAGCCACAATGAGGTCTCCCTGGAGCCTTCTCTTCTCCAAGCTAAACAAGCCCAGTTCCCTCAACCTTTCCTCATAGGAGAGCTGCTCCAGCCCTGTGACCATCTTAGTGGCCTTCCTCTGGACCATCTCCAAGAGTTCCTAGTCTTTCTTGTACAGAGGGCACCAGGCCTGGACGCATTACTCCAGATGGGGCCTCACAAGAACCGAGTAGAGGGGGACAATCACCTCCCTCTCTGTGCTGGTCACCCCTTTTTTAATGCAGCCCAGGATGTAGTTATAGTTGGATTTCCAGTGGATTGCAAGTGCACACTGCTGGATCAGTTCAGCTTCACATCTACCAGGACCCCAGAGTTCTTCTCTCAGGGCTGCTCTCAAGGAGTTCTTCCCCTAGTTTGAATAAGTAGCTGGGATTGCCCCGACCCAAGTGTAGCACACTGCACTTGGCCTTGTTGAACCTCATTAGGTTTTCATGGGCCCACTTCTCCAGCCTGTCCAGGTCCCTCTGGATGGCTTCCCTTCCTTCCAGTGTACTGACTGCACCACTCAGCTTGGTGTTGTCTGCAGACTTGCTGAGGGTGCATTCGATACCATTGTATTTGCCATTGATTAATATGTTGAAGTGCACCAGTCCCAACATCAACTCCTGAGGGTCACTGCTTGTGACCGGCCTCCATGCTGACACAGAACCATTGATCACAACCCTTTGGCTGTGTCTAGCCAACTAATTCTTAATTCACCAAACGGTTCATCCTCCGTTAAAGGAGGCAGGAGAATTAGCAGGAGGGTGGCTTTCCAGAAAAGTAGTGGGAGCACATAGGCAACATTTGAGGGTGTTGATTTTACCCTCAACTCTTTGTTAATTGGAGTTCTTCATTAACAAGAAGGAGAGTGAGTGTAACTAGAAGTCTACGCAGCAAATTCTCACATCTCCTAGGCCTTGAAAAATCTCTGAATTATCTTCTGTATAGCTCCTTACATTAAGCTCAAGCAAAAAACACAAATAGAAGCCAAGCCCTTCTTTGTTGAATACTTTTTATATGAAAATAGTTATTTCCTCTTTAGAACATTTATTTTGGAAGACTTCTCTAGTAGCTGCTCCAAGGAAATTAAGGATGGTCTTGCTTTCCCCAAGTCTGGTACCATTCAATTGGAAGCAACTTGAAGCAAGAGTGGGGAGGCAGAGGGAGGAGAGTTTATAATGACATGGTAATCTGTTTTCTTGGGGAAGACAAATAAAGGCTAACCACAACAAGCAGAAGTTTAAATTCTGAACAGAGTTCTCCTAGACCTGGAATAATTTCTTGCTACAACAGCTTGATTTCAAAGCAGTCTGTTGCCAAATTGGAAGTTTGAATCAAACAGCCATAATGTGACAACTGCTTTGTTCCTTCTAAAGATATTTAACATGTTGATTTTTGTAATAATTGCTAAGCTTATTTTTTTATGGCTAATTAAAGTTGCTTTGAAATATACGTAACAACTTTTGTGTGTTTCACTCCTGCTAAAAACATCCATTTCAACCACAGAGTTCACAAAGCTTTCCTACACTCATAAATGATGGAGATGCTGGGGCAAAAAGCTACAAACCCAGAGAGGCCTAACCCTTCACTTGCCTGACTTTCAAATAGCTAAAAATACTTTTAAAAAAAAGGCTTGTCTCACCATCATTCCATTCCAGCTAGTTTTCACCAAGAAGAGATTCAAACATTATATTGCTTTGAATAGATGCTGGTTTACACCATTTTGTTCTTCTCTTTAAGTCTTGACATTCATTCGTCTGTACAGTCATGCACGAATGTATGGCTGTGACAAAGATAGATAGATGGAATTTTGCTTATATAAATTTTATCTGTTTTTCATACGCATCAAAAAATGTTTCTTTATTCACTCCTTTATTTTCCAGGACATGCATGCAAGTGACTTTTTTGTTTTTTTTCATAAGTACTTTTATATACTTGTGCATATATGCATGTGTATGGATAAAATCCTTGTTACCATTCTATTTATTACCTATTTATTGCTGACAACTTATATACAACAAGAAAAAGGAATAAACTGATGTAATAAACTGTTATGTTGTGGGGTAGTTTCAAGTTTCTACCAGAATTAGCTGAAGATACTCACAAGTAGGTGACTAGTCACAGATGATGGGTTGCATGTGAAGAATATGTATTCATCCCAGAGCAGTTCTGTGAGGCTAAACAAATCCTCCTTGAAGGACAGGTTAGAGAACATCCAAGCAATTACAAAGTAGTTTTTGCATCTTTCCAAGAGGCAAGTAAGAAGCAATTTTCATGAGTAGTTTTGCACCTCCAATGTTCAACTGGACTGAAACATAGTTGACTTTTTTCATATGTCTAACAGAATATTAAACTCATTATTTGCTTTTGGCATATATAAGTCAGATCGAGAGTGAAAAGAAAATTCCAGGAATTCTCTGTATTTCATCAGATGTTTCTCTTAGCTGCAGGTTTGCACTTGAACCCCACTTAATTTTTTATTGGAATTAATATTGCATTAGAGTATACAGGCTGGCCAAAACACAGCGTCACTCACATCTGGCAAATAACTGAGCCAAATAATGAACTTGCAAGCAGTCTTTGTTAGAATTTCCCTTCTAGGTATCAGAAAGGTGATGGATTTGTTTGATGCAAAACAAACAAACAAGCAAGCAAACAAACAAACAAAACAGCAAACTTGTAGTTGCATACAGAGAAATTACAAGACGAATGAATTTTTAGTAAGAAAGTTTCCTTTAGTTGATGACCAGTCCTCATAATTACTTGCAGGATGAAAACTGTTTCTTTCTGAACAAGCATTTCAAGGACGAGTTTCAGAGTTGCCCCTGAGGTGTCTAAACATTCATATTTTCTGACCTTTTCCATTTCTAGTCTTCTGTTCATCAGTGTTTTCTCAATACTTTTGTTTGCTGAAACACCTAGTGTAGACCTTTGTACAGAGCAGTTTAAAATATTGAAGCCTACAAAGTCTTTGTAAATAGGTTACATATTTATAAATGGTGACAATTATGCTAAATGTGAAGGGGATTAACATAAAAAAGAATGTTATTCTTCTTTTCTCTACCATAAACAGCCCTCCAGAAACAAATCTTTGAGAATTCCTTTTCTCCATTATTTTTAAGTCTTTATTTTTCAATTCTTACTTGCTATTGAGCTATCTTCCACTTCTTAATTTTGTTATTGTGTTTCATTCCCTATTACGTCCATATATCTTTGAACTCATCATTAGCTTAACTGATACAAATTTTCTCATCAGCTTTTAAGGTATCATTATTTGATTTCTAGCCCTCTTACTGTTGCATAAAATGGAGCCAGCAATTGCTTATACACCACACTGATTTATGACTAAGGATAAACAAGGGTGAGTTGGTTCAAAATATATTTCCCCTTCATAAAATAACTTCCACAATAAAGCTGGCTGGTTGAGCAGAAATAATAGAAGAGAAGGAACTAGGAATAGGAAAATTTGGTGACATGAGGTTGTCTCACTTGTAAAGCAATGGCTGCCTGAGGAACAGATTTAGACACTGTTCCTTCTAGAAACACTTTTCAGTAACACTGAATTATTCTCAGAAAATGTTCAGTACTTAGTAATACAGTTCTGTCTACAGGTGTGATATTAATACTTCAATGCTTTTGGCATACCTTCCTTAATCCTTTTGGACAGCCAAGTTTTCCAAACCTCCATGGATTCTTTCTGAGCTATACATTTGGATATTACTTCCTTATTTTTGTAGCTTGTGTTTGAGAAAGATATAATTCATGGTAAATCCAAGAAATTGGGAACAGAACAGAAATCTCAGAAATGGAATGGTATTTTCACAGTTTGGTACTAATTCTGACCATATTCTGTTCATAAATCATTAGAGAACCTCTGCATTTTCTTAATATTGTTCTACAGAAAATGCTGCCAGTAAATTGTTTCATTCCTTAGACTTTGGGCCAAATCACATAAGTTGAAAGTTCAGATCACCTTCAAACCTCGTCATGGAAAGTTTTGTTAACTAAACACTGCTAAATACACTGAAAGAGATCATCCTAAAGGCCAATCCAGGACATTTTGCCAACCAGTGAGAACAACATTACAGCTGTTTTATTTTTCCCTGAATGTCATTTGGGTAAAACTTTACATAGAGACCTGCCTCTGGCCATGCACAGGGAGTAGCATAGTTTACAGAACAGTTTACATTTGCGGTGAAGAATGTATTCACTATTGGAGGTAACTGAGACGTGTAGGGGCACTCTAAGCACCTGTAGAGACAAAAAGGGGACAAAATACCTGTAAGGGAATGGCTTTTGCCTCAAGCTGGTCCCTGAGAACCTGATATCACTGTAGATGGAGTTGATCACAGGTCAAGTAAAACCTAAAGAAGTCTTCTCTGAAATAAAGTTTGCCCTGGTCTGATCACAAGTGTTATGCTGTTGAAAATTCAGTAGGTGTGGAAAATAATTCCAAAATTTCTCAGAAGGCGGCCTTCTGAAGTTGTGGATGTCATAAGCCCTGTAAAGATGACATGCAGATTTAGGAACCCTTAATGTTTGCATAAGTATCTTTTAGCAATGAAAGTATCCCAAAAGAACCCAAAGGAAACAGAAATCACCACCTATGAAAGATCAAAACAAATTTCTAGTTTTTCAGCCAGGCCATTTTGCAGTTACTGTAAGCCAAAAGAAACGTTAGTAAAATTTTCAAGAGGTTAAATTGCTTCCTTTTCTGAGCCCTCATGTGTCTCAAGCATCTTGCTGAATTTGCCCCTGACTTTCCATTGAAGTAGTGCTTTGGCAGAACAACGCACTTAAGAAATTTCAAGTATATTGTTTTGGTCTGGTAAAATAGCCTGACCTGAAATGGAAATAAAATTTCCAATTTATCTATACACTATAGAATATAAAATGAGAAGTCTACCAAAGTGAACAAAGAGCTGCGTATGCTGTGCTTACTTCTGAACAGTAGTATCCACTGCCATTTAGACTTTGTCAGAGCATAAAGCCAAAGCTTCTCTTCGATCACTTCTCAGTATTTTATATCACCAGATGAAGCAAGCATTTCAAGAAAAAAAATACGCTGTCAATTAATTTATTTACCACTGGTGGCAGAAGTTCACTATTTATGTTATATCTGTACAATTTCATGGAACCAGATTATTTTTTAAATTTGTTTATATGTTTCACTCTCTAATTCAAGTAGCACCCCCTACTGGTTGGTGCTTTGTGATCTATCGCCGCCACCAACAAAAGGCCTCACCTTAAGTAAAATGCCTATATGACCTATACTGGAAAACTGCAGAGGTAGAGATTATTGTAGAAATGCTGCAATGGGGCATAAGAAGCAAAAAATGCAGATAAGCTTTGGGAAAAACAATATGCTGTGCTGTGGGTTTTGACTCTATGATTTTCAGTGGAGTTTTGCTTTTTGACACCAAGACAGTTTAGCCACAACTTGTGGTTATTTTAACATTTAGATTTTGACAAAATCTGAATGCATGAGCAGGAAACTATGTGCTCCTTTCATTGGCATGAATATTGTCTCCAGACCAATGAAGGTGTACAACTTCTTTGAAATCTTTGGAAAAAACAGCTAATGCTCTCCTCTAAGGCAGTCCAAGAGATTATACACTCTGCAGAACAAGACCTTGTGTACTGAAACACTGTGGTTTTGAAGGCACATGCACAGACAGTGTTCAGGACACAAATACGTCAAGTACGCACACTAGACAGATTGCCCTCCCTTTCACTTCGCTTCAGAGCCCTTAGTGGGTTCTCTCAAGGTTGAGAGAAATTTGGCTTTAACTGCTTTAACCTTCACAAACGTCTGATGTCATTTACTCACATATCCTAGCAATAAATTTTGCCTGATCTGTCCCAGTTTTTCTCCCCGCCCCCCCCCCTCCGCGTCTCTCTCTCTCTCTCTCACTCTATCTCTCCCTCCCCATCCTTGCCTCCCCACAGTGAAGGTTCTTCTAAGTGCCTATTTTGTTCTTAGTTTTTGATCTGCTTTTCCATTCCTTCCTAGGACTGCTACAACAGGAACAAACAGAAACATGGCACAAAAGACTGAAGACAGCCTCCAGCAGAAGAAGTGTTTAGCACTGCAGCACAGGAATGACCTGGTGATGTGGCAATTGGCTGACAAGTCACTTTTCTGTGAATCAAATCAAAATAGCACTGAATTCCATGAGGGTCTTCCTATCACTCTAGGCCAGCTTGGCTCAGGCCTGTGGTGAACATCTGGAGGCAGTTTGTTCATATCTGCCTGGGCTATCCCACCTTTTATCCAGTATCACTTTTTGAAGTGGTTAAGGAAAGTATAAATCTTACATCTAATACTCTTCTCTTTGATCATGTGACAATAATGAGATTAATATGTGACTTTCTCAACTGTGTAATTTATTCTTAAAGCAGATTTAGTTTCAGAATTTTTTTTCCTGTTGTCAGTATACTGACCTCAAAAAATGTGCAATATTGAATGTACAAGTTGTCTTTGTTCTGTTTTAAGTAGAACTCCACAGTTTTGCATGGGCTTGATATACTAGGTCATGGTATGTTTTACCACTACTGTATTAGTAGAAAAGTTGCCATTAACTGTGAAGAGTAATATCTTGGTGAACTTCTCTCCATAACTGGTACAGAGAATTCTAGTAGAAAAATCTAATTTGAAATGTGTCCAAATAGTATAGAAGTTAGTCTGTATTTGGTAAATTCCAATGTTTCATTTCTTCATTGTATCACACAGAAAATCAAACAATTATTAAAAAAAAAAGCCATCTATATTCAGTAGTCTATGTGAAAATTTTGTTCTCACTAGTGCACAGCTATAAGTTACAAGAGGAGCAGAAGTTATGTGCTTTAAATGACTGGAAAATCAAACTGGACCAACATAGAAGTGGCTACTCAAACGTGTCATGGAAGAGATAATAATTTCTCCCTTTTCCTTAAAAATATGTCCATGAATAATATCAAAACACTTTTATTTTCTTGAAATATAACCTGTTTCTGTAATGTTAGCTTTATTTAGAAAACAATTGATTGACTAAAGAATTCACACAACACTATTTTCAGTTTTTACGCAAATGTGTTGGAGTACGTCTTGAAATAAGGTACAATTTCATCTTTATGTAGAAGATTTTAATAACACTCACAACAGCATCAGGTTATATTTTTGCATTTAAAATGCAATATTGACATGTTTTTCAAGGCAGACATTGCATATAATTATGTGTTATTCTTTGATAGTACATACTAGTAAAGAATTTTCAAGAGTGTATAGACTTGGCATGCTAAAAAAGAACATTTAGAACACGATTGCTTTGAGTTGATAGCATTTCAAATCTTGAGGTTTTTCTACATTTGCAAAAAAAAAAAAAAATTAGAAGCAACTCTTCACAAAAAACATTGGTTTGGACAATAGACATGTTCTTACCTGTAGGAAAACTAGATTGTTTTTGCAATATGCTAGTCATCCATCTAGAATTGTTGTGAAACAGGACTGTTCTAAGTGCACCTACATCATTTTTTCCCTGCACTTTTGAAAGTAATTTGGCTGTGTACAGTAAGTTGCAATCTATTTTATTTAAAGCTACATAAAGAAAGGACTTTTGTAATTGGAAAAGTTTTTATTTATTGTAAATGAAGGCAGCCCTCTTTGGTGCACTAAATAATTGTCCAATACATGTTACACAAATATGACATTTTCAATCTTTAATATTTTTGTACTGTAAGAATGGAAGTGCAATTTTAATTTCTTTCCAGCATCAGACTTGTTCCTTGATTTTGAATCTCTTGTTACAAATAGATTACACCTGGAGTTGTTTGTGTTATTACTAATTCTTTATTAAGTGTGGAGATACTTGAAGGTAGATGTGTGGTGGAGGACCATGAAGTCACAAATTTCATCACTTCCATGTGATTAAGGGTATTTAATGTCCCTTGGAACTCCGTTTGAGACTCTCTTACAACTTTCCACCCATCCATCCCTAAAGTTATTGCCCCAGAGGCTGGTAATCCTACAAGTGAAGAGATGGGAAGTCCATCCCTGAAAATGCAATGGGAGATGAAGAGAGAGAGGAAGATGCCTAGGAAGTAATGAAAACAGTGGTTGGAGAAGGACTGTTCTTGGGGTCTAATTTCTGTGTGGAGATGATCAAATGCTTCACATAAAACAGAATTCAAAAACAAAGATCTCAGTGCTCAGTGCTGGGGAGTTGGGCATTGTCTTATGAGCAGAGGTTTGCCCTGCAGGAACAATTCAAGAATTGTTTGCAGAAAGTACAATAAATGATGTAGGTGAGATCTTTGTGTAGCATTTTATGCGCTGATTGAGCTGGCTATTCTGGACGATTACTTCTAGAGAGAGTAAAAGGCACTGAGTCACATCTGTGCAGCTGAATTTGTTGCAGAACAAGTTGCTTTAGGCACTCTTTGTGCATTGTCAGCCTTTTTGCTTCATATCAAAGAACAGACGGATCAGTGTTTGCAGAGGTTGAAGTTAACATGTTAAACACACTAAGGACCTGTATATTGCTCATAAAGAAATTAAGGATCATAAAAAGCAACAGAAGAACTTCTAATCAGCAAGGCAGTAACTTCAGTGGCTCAATAATAAAATTATGAACGTTACCAAGAAACTCATAATGAAAACTTAACAACTGTTACTTCAGATATTTCACCAGCTAAGATCTTGATCTAAAATAATTTCTGATACTTCTAGAAATCTTAATTAAAACTGCTACGTGGGTCTGATATGTAAGAGAAAGTTACATAACTTCATTTGGTTGGTATGGAAAAGTTAACCGATAGTCAATCTTGGTACAATGGGATACAGCTATAAAAGTAAAGATATACCAAAGACAACATTCAAACTTCAAAATCCAGGGTTGAATTTCCCAAATTGCAACTTGCACCTGCAGATCATCCTCACAGTTGTAAAAAGAGGTCACTAGGATACAGTTTTCAAGTAATGGATCTCATTAATCCACAAATACTCCCTCAGTCAAAGCAGACAGAGGTAATAACTAATGTAACAGTGATTTCTCACTCCCTCTTTTACCCTCCCCACCACCCCCCCCCCGGGGGGGGGGGGGGGAAAAAGGTTAAATCCAAACAATTTAATATTCATTAGAAAATACAGTAAGAAGAATGGACTTCAATGCACAGCAAAATTTCAGGTTTGGGAATGTTCATCATTTGTTTGCCATCTGTTGGGAAACAGCTATATCCACAAGCCTTCTTGTCTACAACCAGGAAGGAAGAGTTCCTCAGAGGTCTTGGCCAGATGTGGAAAAACAAGGAAGCAAAGGCAGAGGAAGGCAGCTGCTCACCATTTAACAGCTGAGGTGAGAAATCCATGACATGAGCAGAAAATGAGGGCTCTTCGGGGAGAAGACATTCAAATGTCCAGCCAGGATACTCTTGCCTCTCCGCCAGCATATTTATGTCTGCTAGGCAGGGAAGAAAACACTGCAACAGGAAGACCCCAGACAGACATATCTCAGTTGAAATGGATTACTAGCTGTTCATCATATGGAGTGCCCCAGCAGAGGCACAGAGCCCTTCTCTGCTCAGTAAATATGCACTTGGCTATGCTACCCTGACACCAAAAGTCATTGTGGGAGTACAGCTGTGTCTGCTAAGACCATTTCTGTGCTATGTCGAGATGATAGTAAAAACTTGGCCAAAATAACCTTTTTCAGAAAATACTTTCCTGTAACATAATGCCTTCTACCAGTCACAGCAGAAGCCTATTTTTTTCCTTAGTCCGCATAGAAATGTCCTCAATAGAAAATGTTCCAGCTCAGTTGTACAAAGTGTTGGCATTATCTGGATATCTGACAGCCTTTCAAAATATTTACAATATGTCAAGAGGTCTGCTGGTGAGATACCTATGAGAATATATTTGGGGGAGCCCCACTGCAGATGGTAATGAAGATGCTGGAGGCTGTAGCTCCATATAGGTTAGAGGTAAGCACACAGTTTTGTGGGGCTGACAGAGTGGCTCCCAGTAACT
Source organism: Centrocercus urophasianus (assembly GCF_019232065.1). Lineage (NCBI taxonomy): Eukaryota > Metazoa > Chordata > Aves > Galliformes > Phasianidae > Centrocercus > Centrocercus urophasianus. Next base: position 42,824,288 of record NW_024884142.1, read on the forward strand.
CAGCAAGGTAGTGGTGGGCCAGCCATAAAGGTAACTCAGATCTGTTTTCATGTGATGCAATCATAATCTGCAATGTAGGCATGCCTTCGTAGTGACTGCTTCTTACTCCTCACATTAAAAGCAGAAGAGTGGCGTCTACAAGTCTGCCTGTGGGAAGAAGAGAGAGAGAGAGAGAGAGGAACTCATTAAGTGTTATTATCTTGTGAATAGAGTTGGTTAGACAAAACAATAGGATAGCTGAAGCTTAGGGGGAAGCTCCTCTATGACACATTGGGGTCTACATCATTAACATTTCTTCAGAGAGGGAACTAAAGAAAAGAGTGTTGGCAGATCCCTTTGAAAACTGTAAGGCTGAAGAGGTGAATGCAGGGACACATGAGCCCAGGAAATATGGATATGAGATAGGAAGAGGAAGTGAGTTTCCCTTTTCCACCAGGGAAAAGTTTCTATCAAATATGAATTATATATATATATATATTATACATTAGTATAATATATATGTATATATATATATTGTACATTATTGTATTGTATTGTATTGTATATATGGTATTATATATACATATATATAATATATATATATGTATACATATACATATGTATATGCATAATTCTTTTTGGAGCAGTATATTTCCCATGTTAATTAAAATAAAGAGATCCTTAGTGTAAAGGATGTAACAAAAATCATTATTTACTGTAAATTGCAAAAAGAAAACAATACAAAAAAAAACCCCATCAGCATACAAATATTCACAACAAAATTCAAAATAAGAAATTAGAATTACAAAACATAGGAAATATTTTAGTAACCCATCATTAGAATTTAATCTGTATTTGTTGGTTTTGATATCGTAGCAGTTCTTGAAGGAGAAAGTAGGTAAGATGCTAAAATGAAACTGCCCTGAACTTCAGAAATGAAAGTATAATAATAAGGCAAAAGCCAGTGTCAGTGTATTAATTTATGACATTGAGGCTATCCTCTTTTGTCTTCCATTTATGACACTGTCTTGTGAACTTACAGCTAAGAAACTGAGGCTATCTGGAAAAAATCTTCAGTGTGCTCATCCTCGTCATCAGATCTTCCATCTCCCAAGGGTATTTACTTAGTGCTGAAGGATATTACAACAGATCATGCAAAAGTAAAAAATTTGTAAGAAAATCATGAAAAACTCGAAAGTCAGATGCCCTTCCAGTATACCAAAGAGGAAGTTGGAACGAAGAAAAAACATGCTAGTCAAAAGTACTGTTGAGAGACATGGTTCTTCAGCCCCAAGTGAGATAGAAGGCAGAGATCTCTCATCATGCTGTCAGTGATTAATGTCTGTGCAGCCTTTGGAAAATAGGAGTCTACCTTCCAGTCAGCTGAAGTTGACATAGGAATCCTATGTACTCCATCCCAAAGCTGCTGAGGGTGATATGCACCATGTGTTACAGAAGAGCAAGGGGAATGGGCACATATCAAGTATTCAGTTTCATTTTCAGCAAGACTTGTAGCCCAACAGGTGATTTTACTACAGGAAGAAGTGGAATAGCTTTGGCTTCTCTACTTTCAGTAGAGCAAGGACTCCTAAAATAGCAGTAGTTCCAGGCACTTTATACAAACATGCCATTTGTCAAACCTCTGTTTGTTTCACCGAGATGATTGATGAATGTGTTATTTTTGTGCTAAATGTGTCAACTTTCTGGAACATTCCTTGTTGGTGACATTAAACTTTACTCCTTTCAAGACCAACTGAGGCTGCATAAATGTGAAGAGCAAGTTTGTAGACTGTCCTTTACATCTGCTTCTAGATTCACGTGTGCTTCTGGATAAACTGCTTTTTAAATGGGCAGAAGAGCCATCAAAGTACTTAAAGTAGTTTGAAAACCTGATTATTTGAAAGGCAACTATTGTTTCAGAGAACTCCAGTTTACATGCAAGAAATCCTTACCTGTGTCTCAGACACTTGCTTATACATTTTAAAGCATAAGAAAATCTCCTGAATACTTGTTTCCACATCACAGACCCTTTATTAGTATTCTGAAATAAAAGCTGCAATAACATTGGAATGCAAAATTCTTGTGTTGCTGAGTCCACAGCTTGGCTGCGACAGCTGACAACAGCATCGTGCAGAAATCCAGAAGACCTTCTGTTGGATTTACTCGTGAGTAAGAAAAGTATTTTGTGTCTTTCAGAACATCGCCTATCTTTCAAATCACTGTTACCACTGATGTAACACATCACCAACTGCCTCACTGTGTTCACATCCACTGTTTGGTCTCCACAAACATTCAGCAAGCATCGATGAATTTCAGGGGGTGCTATTTTTTCTGCATGGAGGAATTCAATGACGCACCTTTGCTTCATGACTCTTCCATGTCAGATGCCACTGTGTGAGAGAGTAGCAAAATGTAATGGAATATCGGTGGGAAGGTTCAACCTCTACAGCCATACCACTAACATCCACCTCTGTTATGGGTCAACATAATAAAATAGGAGGCATTACTTCTGGAGCAGCCCTTGTATGCCATAGTGCTGAACTAGCAGTGAAGCACTGCAGATGGGTTTTCCTAACAGGAGAAGCAGGAAAAGGCACATGAAGTAGAATGGATGCACTCATTTTGCTGGCTCTTGTTCCCGCTTGCTTAAAATATTTTCATGCAAATAATGTGCTATCTGTCATTTCCTCACAAACTTTCGTGGGTTAAAAACCTTTGAATAGACTGAAGCATTACATGCCCCATTTGTACAAAACATATGGTTCACAGTGCCTCATGCATTTCTTTTTTGACACAACTCCAGTGACTTAGATCTTTATTATAACATTGGGTTGCAATGTAATTAGAATGATGCAATGACTTTAACGTCAACGAAATGAGTTTTCTTGGGAATGTCATTACAGGTAATCTGAAAGTCTTTTCTTGGTACAAAGATCATTAAAAATGAGAAAAAAATATTTTCAAAATGGATGGAAAATCTACATACTTAATGAGATTAACTTCTCTATTTGTCCTTAGTGGCAAATACTACGGCAATCTATGTTTTCATGTTATTCATAATGATCGATTTCTGTAAGACTGAGAGTGTTACATCAGATCTGCTGTACACAGCAATGAAAAATGATCCATATATCAGTTTAAATCTCTGATTCTTCTTGTTTCTAATGAACAAAAGAAAGCAAATTAGGATCTACAGGAAATAGCACTCTCGTTAATCCAATTTTCATTCTGGCCTAAAAATCTCTTGTGACATTGAACAAAGCTCTTCTCATCATGTCCTTTTTATCTGCTATCCTCAAATGCGTACAGTTTTCTTATTCTTTCTAATGAAGCATATGCTTAAATCTAAATTTGTGTACAGGCAATTTTCTGGGCAAGTATTTCCTAAAACTAAGGATGTGAGTAAAAAGACAACTCCTCTCACAACTTTATTTCTAAATTCAAATGGAACAAAAAGAGAAAACACGCTTTCACCAGAAGTAGGAAAAAATAGCCAATGCTAAGTTTTCAGCCTAAAGAAAGTAATATTCCAAACATAGAATTGGACAGCAGTGTGAGAGAAAATGAACTGTTCTGACAAAAGAGTGATTGGCCAGGTACCATCTGCCTGTTGTATATCCCTTCAACATTATATTACACCTGGGCCATTAAAAAATGACCACACCAACATGAGAGATTTAGCAGCAACTACTCTGGCTGTGTTCCCACATTTCTTTATAGCCTCTCTGGATCATATTTTTCTTCCCAGAATGGAAATGATGGAGAAGAAAATGTTGCAGTGACTTAGTTCATGGTTCATGTAGAGCCTGGACTTAATCCCATGCACCACAGCTAAAGGGATCAGAGAACCTTTCTGCCCATTGTTGGCCAATAGAAGTTGTTAGCAATTTGCTCAAAGTAAGCTTTGTGCTCTTATTTGGCTGTGTCTAGACAGTCGAATCCTTTGCTGCTATCCAAGGAATGTGCAGCTAATGTCAGTGATGTATTCACAAGAAAGCATTGGTTCTTGAGCACAAGTTTAAAACAAGCACTGCAAAGAAATGAGGCAGGGGATCGTCCCTGAGCAAGGTAACTGTTCGCTACGTACTCCACTTAATCTGCTTCAGGAGAACATAAAAAGGATAAAATAATTTAAATTCTCACTAATGAAAAAGTTAATTTTCTCCACAAACAGTTAATTTTCTCTATGAAAGCTACAGGAGGGATTTAGTAAAGGTGCATTTTATACATACAAACACATAAGAACCTTATCTGGTACCTCCCAGCAAGTAGAAGAAGCAGAGCTATTTTCTGCTTTCCACTAACAAACAAAATTGTCTTCAGATCAAGATTTATAAGCTGTCTTGAGTAACAATTAGCAGTTGGTTGATGCTTAGAATAAGCAGAAATGGAAACTCAAAAAGTCAATAGGAGAAAAAAAAATAGCATTAGCATATTTGAGGAAGGAAAATAGCCAGACAATAGTTCAGTTGCTCTGAATCTCAATGTGAGTTATGGCCACTTATAGAAATGACCCATCATTTAATGACACATCTTTGATGGCATCTGAGGGAGAAAAGTCTGTTGTTAGTATAGCATGTAAGACCAGACAACTTTCTTATCAAGAGTTGAACAGATGCAAAATAATTTGAGCCAGTTAATGAACATCACCCCAATTTATCACTTGTGCAAGCAGAAACACAGAAAAAGATAATTGAGTTTCCCACAGTCTCTCAAGGAGGCTTAAATATGGCTGTTCTTTTCCAGGTGAATGGCGGAGGCAGCAAACCAGACAGCAAGGTACTTGATGTTAGATAGAATCCCAGCTTTGCAGTAGCTTTGCTTTTAACTCAGCAATACATTTGGCATATTGTCTCTCCTATACATCAAGTGCAGGAAGACAATATGAACAGTTTCTAACTCTACCTCATAAACTTCCCTGAACAGGCACTGGAGTTACAATAACATCTTTGTTGGCAAACATTTCCAAGCACTGTAAATCTGCCTGACTCTACAGGAGAGATGGCTGATGTGCAAGTCAGTGTTGTTAAAAAACAGAGCCCCTGTTCATCCAACTTGGGCCTTATTTTATAGCATGCTATATAAATGAGAACTTAAAATAGTTCTTTATCCTTTCAAAATGCACAGTCACTGGAAAGGATAACACAACAAGCTTGCCCTTGGGAACCTGAATCAGCTGAGAAAAGAGCAATTGAGGGACACATCTATACTTTGCCTTCCCCTGTCCAGACCTTGTCTCTGCAGTCAATTCTTATGTCAATGTGCATTTACTCACTTAAGAAGTTGAATCTACTCACACAAATGTTCACCAGACCGAGTCAAGGAGTTACAATCCTTATCATTTAGCGCTGGGGAAGCAATGCAGTATTGCACAGGAATGCTCCCAAGGAATGCAATAACATGAGCTAGAATGATCTGGCTCCTTTACCACATGGGGCCATGGAGAGAAGAATAGTGATTCTTTTCTGCCTATAAGCATTCAGGAGGACATGTGTTTATCCTTTGTTATCTGTGCTGTAAGCATGCATTTATTAATAATAATACAAAGGCTTTTTTATTCACGATTTTGACAGCTGTTTTGACACTAGGGCTAAATTGAGAGGACTGCTACTTAATAAAGAACTTTAAGGTTTTAAAAGATTTTCTGAAATACAAGCAAACAAAGGTTGCTGTGGCTAGTTACCTCGAAACTCTGAAAGAGAAACAGCAGAAAGTTAGGACTACTGGCTATCACAGAGCTTTTTGATTCTCCTCTGTCCTGTAATATTATTCTGGATCAGAAGGATTTTCCAGATGAGACATTCAATATCATCTAGATATTTACATAAAGCCTTATGAGTTGAACAAAATGTCATTTTTCAGTGAAAAAAAAAAAAAAAAAGCAACTCATATTTTTCTTTTATTATTATTCCCAACAGCTCTACTGCAGTGCCATATTTAGAAATGCTTGATTGTAAGGTGTTTGGATTTGGCAGGGAATGGCTATGATGCACTTTCCCCAGGGCCTGGGAAAAAGAAGCAGGCTGCAAAGACAGCTTTCACAAGTGGCTTTGAAAGGCGCTGTATAATTATAGAGGCTGGCAATGAAAGACAGAGCAGCCTCCAGGGATACCCCTTTTCCATTCTGCCTCTTGCAGTGCTTCTTGATTGTACAGTCAAGTTCTGTCATGCACTGAGCAAAAAGCTCAGTCAGCAGTGGGTGAAAAATCTTGCATCATCTTTCTCCTAGTGCAGCTAAACTATTAAAGGAGGCAGGTCTGAGACTTTTTTTCTTGACAGACATGTGACTCATGAATGTCACAGAAAGGAGAAACCAATAAAAAACAATTTCTACACTTTAGCTTTTGAGCTTCCCTTTTAAAGGCTCTGTGTCTTGATCACATAAGTTAGTGAGTTCACAGCTTTTGTTAATAATGCTATAATTATTATTATTATCATTATTATTATTGTTATTATTATTATTATAACCTTGTATTCAGGGCACCTTACACTCTATGAACAGTCTTAAGAGTACAGCAAATCTATGTGACAATGTCTGGAAGCTTTGTGCTTCTAAAAGCTCAGCACTAGGGCCACCTGCAGAGTTTCCTGAGAAATGTACTCTACTTCTAAAGATTGCTTTCAAAACCAATATTGGCTTCCCAAAGTCAGGACCTGTTCTGCTAAATGCAAAAAACTGCTTGTACAAGTGACTTGTTTCCCACTGTGCTGTTCAGTCTTGCAGTATTTCTAATTGCAGAGAAGGGGGAGAAGTTCTACAGAGCTTTCAGAGACAGCATTTTTGTCTATCAGAAGCACCTAAACTTTAAAGCAGATCTAAGTTTGTGGCCTAACTCCAAATCTGCATTGGAATTGCAAACAAAGTAAAAAAAAAAATAAAATAATCTGATCATCCGCACTTCCCTATCCTCTGTGCTGTCTACTTCAGAGATATTTAATACATACAACATTCTCTCTAAAACAAGAAGAAGAAAATGACTTACCTGTAGATTGGAAGCAGAATGAAAAGCAAGGAAAGAAATTGTCCAGGAAATGACAAAGAAAAGAACACATTGCAGCTTAAAAAGGTTTTTCTATTTGTTATTCTTATTGCTATTTCCAAATTAAACCTGAAACTGTTCACCTTAAATGTTGATATCTGGCTATCAGTTTTGTATATATTACTAGTTCTGAATTCTGTAAGGACCATTTACACTAATATTATAACAAATAGCACTAGCTGGAAATACAGAGTGCTCCCAAATCCATTCCTCCTGGTTCTTCTGGAGTAGAATTTAAGTGTATTACACAGGGCAATAATACAGATAAATGAAAGTGGAGCTTCTTCCCCACTTATTCATTTCAGTGCCTGTTTACTTTTCAGGTTGAGACAAGAAGTCAAAATGCATAGAAGAACAGAAATTATAGTTATTCATTCAGAAATAGTAAGGTTTTGGTTTTTTTATTAATTTGAATTTTGATGTTCTACTGACTAGTTGAATTTACTTGATGCAAAATCCAGAGAGTAGTTCAATAATCAACTACAATCAGTGCATTAACTATATGTTAAATGTTGCAAGAAATGTAATAGCTGTTCTTAATTCTAGGATTTGGAGATAAAACTGGTTGAATGTGGGCCTGACAATACTATATCCTTTTAAGACACCACCCAGTTTTCCTGCCTGCTGTTTGTCACGTTCAGAAGTTAAATTTGTTTGTTAGTCATCATGCTTCCTATAAATTAGCTCACCCCTGTGATGTTGAAGTAAGTGGTTCAACATAAAGTAAAGATATCCTTATGATTGTCCTTACCGTCACAGGAGAGGTGCCTCTAAACACACAGTGAAGAAAAGACAATTTCAAATAACCATTCAGAACAAAAGCTGATGGTAAAAAGATTATTTTTTTCTCTTTGATTCTACAGCTTGTGAATGACTCATGTTGTTTGAATGGTGGAATAAGTATATTCCATTATGTAAGAGCTAACAGTCTGCTATTTTAGATAAATTCAATTGTCTTGATTTGATATACCTGAAAAAAGTGCAAATATTTCTTTGAAATCAACTGTTCAATGTGTACAGGATTGTGGGACATTTTACTGTGTGAAATAATATGTAAAAAGTAACTAATTTAGCTATATTTAAAACACTTAGGAAAATACTTGCAAGCTAGAATGGTATTTCAAAATTCAATAGCCTTCTTTAGCAGAAACACTGATTTTATTTGGAAGAATGATAATGTTATAAGAATAGCTACATGGTTAGCCTAGATGAAAATAGAACTGATGTGCATAGAGGATTAAAATGAGAATAAAATGCCATAAAATACCAGACATCTAAATTTAGGGTAGTTTTCAATGTACCATGCTTTATTTTCATTGGCTTTTCAGTGGTGTTTCATAGAGTTGTTTGAATAGAGCTAAGGGCCTATAGTAAGGATGGTCTGACCTCACACACAACTATTGTGGAAATCATATTTTTTTCCCTAAAGAATAAAAATAGAGATTCTCATAAGTTCCATTTCACTTAGGAGAGGCTGTCATAATAGCCTAGGCTGTGGAAATGGTCTGTTAGTTTACAACTAATGCTTAATTCAAAAGGAAAAGTATTCTCACATAATTTGACCTTTTTCTGCTTTGTGAATTGTTTGAGATCTTAATGCAGACCTGCTATTTCCCACAGAGTTGCCTGATGCTCATTTCTTTTTTTCTGCAGCCTGTTCCTTAATAACGTTCTCGATAGATTTTGTGCTGGAAGTTCATAGTTTTCCAATTGTACAAAGTATGCAGAATGCATTTCTCTTCCTCATTGACATATGACTTGATTTCCTACACATCCTAAAGAGTCTTGTTGCCCTGAACAAGTGCAGTGGAAATAACTTAGAAGAAGCAATAGCTTAGATTGTGACAATAATGCTTAGGGCACAGTTTGGTTGTGTCAGCCCATAGGGAAATGAAAGAATTCATACTAATTCCTCTCTACATTCTCTTCCTTGGAGGCCCTTGACAACCTCCCTATGATTCCTGTGGGGTGGGAGTGATTTTCACATTCCTACTGGGAGCTGACTCATACTCAAAACAAGGAGAACCCCCTGTGAGTCTGAATGGAATCCTGGCCCCATCACATCAGTTTGCACTGTGTGTCAGTATGTTCCAGCAGCAAAACAGTGAATGCTGTAATATTTGAAAGTAGAAAAGTTTGAAGTACTATTATTTTTTCTGGATATTTTCTAGCTCTCTTCTGTTTTCCCTTTGGGCTTCTTTTCAGGCTTATGACAACAACTGACAATATGAGGGCTGTGTCTAACCTACTCACACTGGATTATTGCATTCCAGATAGGTGGACAATCTTCCAATGTGAGATACCACAGGCAAAGGAAAGGAGAGAGCTTTTAAAAATATTAGTGCTCTGCAGCTATGAGGCAGTTTTCCATATTGAAAACCACTGAATGCTGATTCAGAGCCCTCTTCAGAAAAATTTCCTATTAATTTTTGTTCCTGTTTGAATTTTTCTTCTTAAATTCAGGACAGTAAGAAAGGGACTGTTCCCCACCTGCTTACTTGTTTAATTCTCCAGTTATAGGGACAGGCAAAACTTGTAAGCACAAAATCCTTGTAACAACACGAAATGATTTACACACATTATTGCCAAATAGAAAGCACAATTATGTCAAGGTTTACCATTTGCCCAACAAATCTGGAGGTGAGTCGGGAAGGCTAAGCAATCCATCCAGTTTAAAAGCTGACAGCAGCTTTTCCAGTTTTTGGATCTTGCAGCAAATGCTATGACTGAGTACCGAGCAGGTTTAGCCATGCAATTCCCATTAATTTAATTGCAATTTTGTAGCTAAATATTCCCTATAGCTCTGAACAGCTCAGCCTCCATTACAAAAGAAACAGATAAAAATCATTGTCCTGAATGTTCAGAATACTAAGGTTTTCTTTTATGTAAAATAAATGAAATTTGTACAGGACCGTAATACCAGGCAACTTCTTTACTTTGAAATATACTATTTTTTCTCTTACAGGAGGAAAAGGTGTCTTTCTCTGAGTATCATTACTTAATGTCATTGCCCCTTTGTGCAATGAATTATATTTAAAAATGCCTGGGTAGAACATGAGAGAATAATATACAGAATAAACTGAATAAAAAGAAGTTTTATGACTTTGAGAAACAAAAAGAATGTCTTGCCATTTTTCCAAAGATGACAGTTCTACGGGAGTGTTTTTATATTTTCAGCCAATGTAACATTTCAAGCAGGTGAATGTGCCTCTGTGTCTTAGAATTTCAGTAATTTGTAACGTAGTTCCATGGAACTAAATAATTGCAATGAGAAAATGATGTCAAATTTCTGAAAGACTTTATAGTTGAGCCTGAGAGGGCTATAATTTCAGTGAGGACAGTAGCATTGCAGACATCTATAAGGATTGCTTAAAATCAATTAACATAAGAAGCTAAAGCATATTTTTAGTGTATTGAGTCTGTCAAGATGTTGTTACACATCAGCTTTATTTATTTATGTAATTTTGTCCTCAGAAGTGTGCATCAGAGTGGAAAATAGGGAGTCAGAGATATGTAATGAAAGCACTTGAAACTGTTGCAAAGGAAAAGCCTTAATGGTAGCATTAAAAAATCTTGAAGTCTTCAGAAAAAGGCTGTGAAGTCATCTGAGTATAATCAGCCACAGAAACTGCATGTGACAGTGTGAGCCCATGCTCTGAACACCGCAGTGATTTGTACTACTGAAAAAACTCAGATGAGTTGTAGTGTTTTCCTATTTTTAAAAATTTAAGTTACGGTATGTTGAGTATGTATTTGTGTCCGGGTGTGTGTTAAAGTGAGTGTAGGGGCAAGGAAGGAATATTACCTTGTCAAATATTGCTGAAAACCTAGTCAGAGTCGTGTGCTCAAAAGATATTTAATAGAGTCTTCTGCTTTTATCTACTTAAATATAAAAATAAGAAGTGTATACAACTGGAAGGCAAAGAAATATCAGAAAGCTTCAAATAACTAGAAATTTTGAGGCACATGCACTCAAATATATGCTCAGAGAATATATATTACATAGGTATTTCATATACATAAAAATCCAGAGTTACATATGTTTATACATTTGTATATAGTCTAGATTCTCAGTGAATTGAAACAGCAACAAAAGAAAGTATGCGTCACACATTTTTTAGTCTTTTGGTATCATTTCCCACCCTTTCCAAGTAACTTTCTTCCTCTCTAAAATATATATTTGTATAGTAGCAAATAACAAGCAAGCAAATGTGCATGGGAAGGAGGAAGACATTGGTCATTAAGTTATCCAGGATAGACTAAGGAGTTTCTCTCCTTTTTCCTAACATGAAAAGTACTTTCTTTGGGCACCACCTCCAAAGAAGTTTAATAGGATGAGGTGTGGCTGAGTGATCCACTCAAATGTAGATATAGGAAAAGCTTAAAGACATTTTGGTCCTTTTCATAAAGATGTTTGCTCAGTAAAGTTCTAGTCCACAGTCCCCTAATTCAGTGGTATTACACATTATTTTTTTCTTAATACTGTCTTCTTTGGGAAACAGTTGGCATCGTTTCACCTTCCTTCCCCCCCTCACTACCTCCCCTCCCCCCCAGTCACTTAGCCTTCCCTTCCCTTCCCTTCCCTTCCCTTCCCTTCCCTTCCCTTCCCTTCCCTTCCCTTCCCTTCCCTTCCCTTCCCTTCCCTTCCCTTCCCTTCCCTTCCCTTCCCTTCCCTCTCCTGTCCCTTCTGTTGGGAAAAAGAACATGGAACGGTATAGAGGTGTGATATACAGAAGCCAAATTAGTACCTGGAGCACAGGAGTTTTGACCATTCTCCTTTACAGGAACTCAGAGTTCAGTAGAGGGTGCAAGCATGATTCATGCTTGCATTGACCTCTGTGTCTATTCAGAATGTGCAGTTTGTTTGTTTTTGAGGAGATCCAGTCTATTGCCCTTATTTTAACTTGACAAATGAATCAATATATGTATCAATCTTGCCCTCTACTGATCACTTGTACTTAAAAACCACACTTCTAATTGCAGTCATTAGACAACTCTGTCCTTAAACATCATAAAATTTAAATAATTGCTCCTCCAAAGAACAATATGTTTTAAAGTAAATGGTATGTTAAACTACAATACTTTCAGTCTGTGGCACTTGATTTCTATTCATTCAGACTCCTGACTTGAAATGTTTTAAGCTTGTGCTGGACCGAAGAATATGTTAGGAATATATCAGTCATGTTTTCCTTTCAGATTCTGAATGTGCTTTCATGAGCTCATTTAATTAGTTACCATACCCCTAGCATGGAGAGGAAAATTGCCATCATGAAGCAGGCAATATACAGAACCTGGAAATATCCCAGAAGGCATCATGATTTCTCAGATTTTCAATATTTGATGCTATATGACCATTATGGAGTCTGTAAGTATTAAATTTTCTCTAGAAGTGAAATGAAATGAGATATATCTCAGCTACTCATGAAAAAGTAGAAGCTTGAGAGCCCCAACTCCAGATCCACTGATACCTGTCAGTTTTCCTTTCTCTTCCCTCCACATTTTTTCCAATAATGTTAATTTCTTTCTACTTTCAATGTTGCAGGGTCATTTTTGTGCTGGTAGTGCACAAAAATGTATTTCTCATTTCAAACATACCAGTGAAGCTTTAGCCCTGCTAACTAGTGTGAATAGTTAAATCAGTGCATTTTGGGAGTAGACCAACCCTGCCACCTTCTGCTGTCATTTCTTGCCCTTTCCAGAGAGATCATTTCTACGTCCTGGTGATTCTTTCTCTGTAATATATTCAGGTTAATTTGATTTCTTTAAGTCACCTTTCTACTCCAATACTTGTACATCTGACTAAAGGTGTATTTTGCAAAGACTCATTTTCACCCCTGGATCAAGGAGTTCAAAATCATACAACCTCAAACTTCTCTAAGCTAGTTCCATCTATTGTGGATTGAATCACAGATCACAGAATCACAGAATCACCCGGGTTGGAAGGGACCTCAAGGATCATGTAGTTCCAACCCCCCTGCCTAGCAGGGCCACCAAACACACACATTCAGATCAGGTTGCCCAGGACCCCGTCCAACCTGGCCTTAAACACATCCAAGGACGGGGCATCCACAACCTCCCTGGGCAGCCCGTTGCAGGGCCTAACCACTCTCCTTGTATAGAACTTCCCCCGAACATCCAACCTAAATCTTCCCTCCTTCAACTTGGATCCATTTCCCCTAGTCCTGCTGTTGTCAGCCCTTTTGAAGAGTTTAATCCCCTTGTGGGTGTAGGTTCCCTTCAGGTATTGATAGGCTGCAATGAGGTCACCCCGCAGCCTTCTCTTCTCCAGGCTGAACAAGCCCAACTCCCTCAGCCTGTCCTCATAGGGGAGGTGCTCCAGCCCCCTGATCATCTTAGTCGCCCTCCTCTGGACCCTTTCCAAAATCTCAATGTCCTTCTTGTACTGAGGGCTCCACACCTGGACACAGTACTCCAGATGGGGCCTCACAAGAGCCGAGTAGAGAGGGACAATCACCTCCCTGTCCCTGCTGACCACCCCTCTCCTGATGGAGCCCAGGATCCCATTTGCCTTTTGAGCTGCCAGAGCGCACTGCTGGCTCATGTTCAGTCTTCTCGTCCATGAATGCACTCACAGAACATACAAGTTGAAGTATCATATGGACTCCATGGTCTTCATATGTATATGTAGCTAGAATTTTCATGCCATGTATGTTGCAGGTATTTTGAAATATATCTTGGTGGTTTGAGGGGGTATTGTACAGAACAGTGCTCATGAAAGTAGTGACTGAAAATGAAACTGGACAAACTTAAATGGAATATTATCTATATTTCGTATCATCAGCAGTCTCTTGACAAACCATACCAGGATTTTGTCTTGAGAAGAATTAGTTCTCTTATCAGCTCTTTCATTTCCATATCCTCATTATTCATACTCCATGCAGGCTAGTTTGCCTGTGCTTTTTTGTTTTTTGTTTTTTTTTTTTTGTTTGTTTTTTTTTTTTTTAACTAAGCTTTTTTCATCTATGATCTCAGGGCCACTTCTCAAATTTCATTGTAAAAATGTTCTCTTTTTCTTGCACGTCACCATGTAAGATCTTGAGTTCCCTCTCAGTGAGAGATTTCAGTAGACCTGAAGTATGGTAATGCCCTACACTCTGGCTTCTTCTCGCTTTCATTGCTGACCTATCACTGTTCAGTCTATTTTTTATTCAGCTGGAGGAACCCAGTCTGATATCAGCTACTTGTCTTACAGATATCACTGCACAACTGCACATATCTTTCATCCCTGGAGCACTATCCATCCTCTGAATTCAATGGTTTTATTAAAAAAGAGTGTTGTTTGACCATATCTATAAAGCTTTCTCGTGAAATATAAAAGCAGCAAGTGTGAATTTACATTGGAAGAATGACCTTAACATGATTACCATTCAACTTTTCAGGGCTTTATTTTTTTCTAGCAAATTTAATTAAACGTAAAAATATCTATGCATTGACTAAGTTACCTCAGTGTCTGAAAAATCTCATAATGATTTTCTTTTTCTATTCTTCACTTTTTCTCATTATGCAAATAACCTGCACTACAGGTCACTGGCCTGGTAGACAGTATGTCCTCAAAGACACAAAAACTGCTTGACTCTGAAAGTTCATGTTAAAATAAAGGTGGAATGCCACCTTAGTTTGCATATTTAACAAAGTGTAAATGTGCAGATGACTGATGTTAACAGATATTAAGACTTATGAACTACCATCAGTGGAAATTCTTATGATGTTTGCTTGGGTTTTAATGTATGTGTGTGTGCTGGAGTGTAACTCACTACTGAGGTCCTTTTCAAACCAGACCATTCTATGATTCTGTGCTATGATGATCAAAATTAACAGTACTTTTTAAGTACCCAGGTACCTTGGAAAATTAAGGTAATCATTTTTGAAAAGTACTGAAGAAAAAATTTAGTTTTTACAGAATGGACCTTTCATGAATTTACATAAACATGAGATTCAGACACATTTTGGCAAGCATTCTCTGGATATATCTAAAAAAAAAAAATCAGAAGAAAAAACGTATAATCTTTTTTTAGGCTCAAACATCTCTTTTTCTGATATGAGGAGAAGCTGTACTTTAGCTGTGTGAAACACCAATGTACTATCCTGCCCTTTTTATGTGCTGTAGTGTCCTAGTACTTAATTCTTTCATTTTGGGTAATTTCCAAAGCTATTGAATTTAGTGGGAAACCACCCACTGACTTCATTGGGGAGATGATCAATCTGAAAAAATATGTAATTGGACAAAGTAGCAACTAATTTTTTGCCATGTGTTATAAATCTCTCTTCCTCAACAGGAATCACAGCTTTGTCTCAATACTACTGAAATTGAGTAAGAAGGGAAGAGGGAATTTAACTGTCAGCTGGGAAGAACCTGGATTCTTAACTCTCGCCTCAAAAGTAATTTTTCTTTGACATGGGATCCAGTCTCCACAGTATGAAATTATGACTGGAACAGATCATCCTGAGACATGAAAAGGTCACACTATAAAATGAGCAGGTTGAAAGTTAGAGATCTGAAATCCAATTTTTTTTTTTGTTGTTTGGTTTGTTTTGTTTTGTTATGTCTTTGGCGAAAAATATCACTGCTGGATGTTTTTATTTGTTTTGTTTTGCTTTTGTTGAATGAAATCTATTTAGCATATTGTTTTGAAATTGGTATAGCCTGATTAACCACCTTAGGTACCCACCACCTTAGTTAGATCTTCCAGTAGGGGTAAAATGTTAAAGAATGAAAAAAAGTTGAACTCCAGGTTTCTTTTTCTGGGATAATCTGTCTGTGCTATAAGTGTGAAATCAAACTGTGAGAAAGTAAATGAATAATATAAGCGGAAACTAAAAGTTCTCCCTCAGTAGACTAAGAACTTTTTGTAAAAGATATATCTGTCACAGATTCTGAGTCTGGAAATCAATGGAGTAAAAAATAGTTAAGAATTAAGAAATCACATTTTTTAATATTGTCAGTAACAGGAGGGATTAGAAGGACTTTCTTCTTAGTAATTGGGATCCATATAGTTTCGGTGAGATTTTCATTCATAGATCCAGAAAACATTAAAAATTCAACGCAGTCTACACACTTTTGGTATGCAATTATCTCTAATATATCAGATAAAGCTGAGGAAGTTACTTTAATCATCTGTCTTCAACTCTAAATTTTGGATTTATTTACCATATTTTTTCATCACTTTCCGGTTACTCAGGAGGAACAAACATCTAAAAAAGAAAGTTTGAAATGAGTATCTTTCTCTTGGACAAGGATAGTCTCTTGTTTAGATTCCGAGCAAGGAGGAAGTCAGATTGCCTGAGACTGACTGTAATACTGGAGTTTGGAAACCTAATGGTTGGTGTTCTTCACAGGATGAGCCCTACATGGATGACTGTTCTGTGTAAGCAAACTCACACTGCAAATGAAACACAGAAATCACATGCATTCATACTATCTGAGTGTTCTTCTTGACTTCCCACTTCCATGTCCTACTCTTAAGAATATTAAAACGGGTTCTCTTCTTA
Organism: Centrocercus urophasianus; assembly: GCF_019232065.1. NCBI lineage: Eukaryota > Metazoa > Chordata > Aves > Galliformes > Phasianidae > Centrocercus > Centrocercus urophasianus. The sequence goes on from NW_024884142.1 coordinate 42,840,817, forward strand.
ATAGCTTTAGAGTGCTTCTCATTGTCTCATATCACAAAATAAATTGTCAGGGAAGATAAACTGGATGAATTCCTTTACTCTGCTAGGCTTTTTCAGATCACCAACATAACTGGCTGCTTACTCCTACCTGATCATCCACTGGATTACTCTGCCTGCTGTTTGCTTGCATGGCAGGAAAAGGTCAGGGCAAGATTTTTGGTTCATTTGTTTTTTTCACTGAAGGCATTTTTTGTCTCTGTAGATACAATCTCGGGACTTCAGGGAACCCATATGACTAATGCCCCACCAAGATTCCTTCACACTGGGAGATGCAGTAAAGGAATTTTTATGATACATCTAGTACAGTCCTCAGCTAAACTTGCCTCAGGAACAGAAAGAAAAGAATGAACAAATTACCAAAGAGATTTCATTGACAAGTACAGGGACAATAGGCTGTCAGTAGGATATAACTCACCCAGTAAAACAAAAGGCTTGTAAACACTGAATATATCTGGAGAGGAACTGAGAAGCTGCTGAATATCACAAATAAAGACAGATCCTTACCTCCATTACCTACAGTCTGCAATAATGCAGTCTTAACAGCAGAGATCTAATTCCTAAACAGGTTAAAATGCCAAATGCAAAATGTAAAAATGTTAAATGCAGGCCCCACTGGTATCTACAAGGAAGAGGATTTATATAAGAAGCAGTGTAGATAATAGTAGTTTTTCTATTGTCAGAAATGCTGGAATAGTTTCTGGAAATGTATTGTCACTATCTGTGATGTGGTATGGGAGAAAGTACTGTGCTAGAAGACACAACTCAATATTCATATAAGGGTCAGCAGGGTTACCTACATACTAGTAAGTATTGTTTATTTGATTGCTTTGTTCTTAGATACATAGATATTTTGTCTTATATGTACGGATCTTTTAACAGGAGAGTGTTAAATACTGTAAAGCAGCATATTACTGTGGCAAATGATCAGAAAGCTTACAGATAGTCTTAAATGGTAGGAATTGCTTAACAGAGGGAGAGGAAATATTGACCAGGATGTTGAATATTTCCATATTCTTTAAATAAAAATGACACATAGACAGATAACAGAGATGTGCAGACATGACCTCAATTTAACATCTATTCCCCAAGGATGACACCTCTTCCAGAGGCGGTGTTTAATTAGTGTTGTGGAGCAAAGTCAGCCCCAAGCATACGCCTTTTTCCTGGTATGGAGCTTGAACTGTCAGCTGAAAGGGAAAAGGGTGGGTAGAAACCTCCATAAATCCATTTCTACCTTTTTTTTTTTTTTTTTTTTTTTGGTTTGGTTAAAGGTCTTCATTAACACAGTATTTGTTACCAAACACAGTTTCACTTTGCAGCATTTTTATTCTCCATCAAGTGAATACAGTTAACACAAATAAACATGCCTGGATTGGATTCCTGGAGTCTTTGGATAATTCAAATTCAAATAACCTGAGTTTTACAGTTGGTCTTAAATTTACCTGCTGAAGTGTTTGTAGCTTCAGTGAAGCTAAAGCATGACTAAACACAGCCACATGTATTCACAACCTTACATCTGTGTTCATCTAGTGAAATTACCAGGGTTCTTACCAACTCTCAGTGATTGTATACATCCCCTTTCAGCTAGACTGAAAAATAAAGCAATGGCTGAAGCTTGAAAATAATTGCTGTCTACGACTATGGCAATGTTTAAGGCTTTGAAGGAACCTGATGGCTCACAAGACAAGGAGGATCATGGAGATGTGCAGATCAGCAGTTAAAGCAGGTATATTTCAGAAGACAGTGTCTGAGATGTCGGGTGACAAATGTGAAGCAATCTACCCTAAACTATAGGCTGACCAATACCCCTAAGTGTGAGGCTGTAGATCTCTTCCAAGCTTTTGTTTGTGGGAGGAACAAGCCCTGCAACTGACAGTCTGCATCCCTTCATAAACTTGCAAGTAGAAGTGCCACCCTAGGGTCATGAGAGCCAAGGCCTTTCTGAGAGCTCATGCCAGCGAGATCCACAGAATAAATAAAATTTTGGATGGAGGAAGAAATATGATAATGAAATTTAGAAAGGGAAAGGAAGGCTACAGTGTCTCAGAAAGCGTCTGTGCTGCCACGGAGTGAAACTAGTGTGCTTTGAAATAGAAGAAAGGAAGAAAGAAGTGTGAAGGTTATTGAGACTGATAAGTTTATCTTGGCCCTGTGCAAATTTACTCAGGGTCAGACCCTTTTGTTGGCTCAATGACACTCACACAATAGCCATAGGATGCTGTTGGGCTGGACTTTTCCTGAATTACCTGCCGGACTCAGTCACAGCAAAATTCACAGGGAACTTGAGTAACCTTTGTTGTTACTCTGATCTTGCAACAAGATAACACTATCCAACTAAAAGAAATGACCAAATTCATAGCAGTCCCACAGAAATAAATGTATATAACTCAGTCATATAGTTTATCAAATACATTACTGTGAGACAAAATACTCGGTGTCTGAAATTCCCTCCAAGCAAAAATAAAGCTTCCCACACAAGATCACTCTAGCAAGCTGAGCCTTACCTTGTCAGCAGTAATATAAAAAACCCAGAGTCAACAAAGACACATGACACTAAATCTACTGCTTGATAATGTGCCAGCAGACCAGCAAAGGAGTAAGTAAAGTTCTTAAGGATGAGGTTTATATTTCTTGTCTGCAAACATACTACACACAAATACAAAGACAGACAGGAAAGATGCATTAAAATTCCAAGAAATGTGTCAGGTAATTGCATTGCCCCTTTGGGTTTCTTTTTGTTTGACTTTATGTGTGTATGTTCGTGTGTGGAAATAATTTTTCAGTGAGAAGATCAGTGTGCATATATATTATAGACAAATAGGGACAAAATTAAGAAGTTTGTAGATTTAATGAATTTTAGCAACAGCTCATTGCTTTTCCCAAAGCCTTATTTCACACGAAGTCTGTAACAGTTGCCTATTTTTAAGAGTATGTATAGGATGAAAGATCTATGTACTATTTGCCTATATTAATGATTTTACTTGGGAATATGTATTGGTGAATAAGGAAATTTTTCCATAACTTACAGTTCACTTTCACCTGTATTAATTTTACTGTAAATTGAACAACCATTTATTCTCCTTTATAATCGGATTTGTGTTTTGTACCAGTTCAGTCTTTCAAGTGTTTTACCTTCAGATCTTCTGTATTTGAAAACACTTTTTCTTCATGGATCTTTGAAATTTACAGCAATTATTCTTAAGTTCTACCTTATATTAAATCTCTTCATATCTTGCAGAGAATTTCTAGACTATACGTTTAATTTAGGAGTGTGCAAACTATAGTCTTTCTGTTATTGATATGGTGTGTGTGGTTGAGGCTGCTGCTATTTTGTCTTAAAGAACAATTGAAAGATTGTGAGCAATTTTTGGTCCCAAATGTTTGGAAGGCCTTAATAGGACACAAAGTTTAAACAAGAGCAATTCCAAATGTCATGGCATTTTATCTCTATAGGGCAAACTTAGATTTGTACCATAAGGCCAAGTCCTGTTTATGTAGATTTCTTTTCCCCCACATTGTAAGTGTCACAAACAGAAGTACCAGCCTGCCAGCAATTTGCCACATTCAGGGCAGGTGGCAGAAGCACAGGGTGATGTGGGAGGTGTGGTCTTCTTCCCACCAAAAGCAGGTGCAAGTCTGCAGGCAGGTTTGGGTTCAGATGCTACCATATTTCTGAAAATAAGAGCAACCTTAGCTTCAGTTTTATTTATTTTGTTGACTCAAAGACAGCCCTTGGAAGACAAGGGTTATTATCTGCAGTATGAGGGAGCTCTTTTTTTTTTTTCTTTTTTTTTTTCTTTTTTTTGTTATTATTATTATCATTTTTTTTTTTTGTTATTTTCCTTTCTAGGGAGGATTTTGCTTTTCATGTTCCAATTCATCATTGCCTGCTTTCTCTCTCCTGAGCTCTCCTGTCTCCTAGAGGACAACAGGCGTACTTTGTAGGGCAGAGGTCAGAGGAAGAAATGGGAGGAACAAAACCTTAATCTGGACTCCACTTCGAAGGGAGCTGGAGACTGGAATGCTTCCTCCTTGAGGAGGCTGCAGTGCTGGCAGGAGCCAGACAGTGCACATACCTTGGCCACAACCACAGCGAGACAGCCGGGAAGATAAGCTGTGCGACTGCCAGGTTCATTCAGTGCTGAGCCCACTACCGTCCCAGATCAGACCGCGCTCTAGAGGCTACTTAACATTCAGCCTCAAATCAAAAGGTTTTCTCCACATAGGAAGTGTACTATCTGCCGTGACACACTGCAAACTCGATATATGGCAGGAACAAAGGGCAAATGTTTTGTTGGTATTGTTTCCTTGTCAGGAAAGCCCAGTGGCCTGGTGGCCTCAGCAGTCTGACACATCCAGAAGGTGATGACCGATTGTTAACAATCCTGTGAGAGCCTTATCCCAGCAGTTCTCAGAAGAAGAGGGGTTTTGATGACGGAAAGGCACAGGATGTTACAGGATCCGTGTATGGCTTCAGACATGTGGGAAGTAGAGCGCTCACTGCTTTCAGAGGATGCGTGGCTGTAAACAGGAAGCTTGGCAGGGCACGGCTGAGTCCTTGGGCTCCATGTAGGACAGGAGAAAAACCTGCTGGAATAGGTAGCTGTGGCCAGCATGGCACTGCCATGGCACAGGCAGCACACTCACGTTTCCTAAACACCCATCATTCAGCTTTGTCATTGCCAGTCTATTGAGTCAGCTCATATAATGTTGCATTTTTAAACCACTGGAAAAGAGCAAGACATTCCGAAATCCAGGGCATGTTGGAGGTACTGTAATAGCAAATACAGACTTCCTTCAGATTTTCCACTCAGGAAAACACCCAAGTTACCAGTAAGTTGTTAAACCAGCATTATGCAGAACTACTGCCAGTACTTCACTGAACTACTTTTACTATTAGTGGAGTTAATTAGTGACCAAATCACTTCAACCAGTCCTCAGTATAAAAAAATTGACCAGCTGCAGGAAAATCGCATAAGGAAGGGGAAGGAAAGAGGTCCCTAGAGTGCTCTGTCAGGCCTGCTCAGAAACTGCTGGCAGTCCACAAAACCAAATGAAATCACTTGTCAAATAAGTCTTGCGTTTTAGCCGCACAGAGAACAGATAGTACTCTCACTCAGGGCAGATTCAGTCTTCTTAATCCTGCTCCTCCCTCTTCCCGAAAAATCACATTGCAAAAGCTTTTCCTCAAATAACTACAGTTCTGCTGGCATTAAGTTATATGAGTTTAACAGCTCAACAGAGGATCATGGGAACAGATAACTGCTCCAGCACGTCCGCTATTGTATTTTTGGCACTCGCTCTTGCCAAATGACCATTGAACAAAAGAGAGCCTCTGAAAACAATGCTTATGCCACAGCAGAAACGTGTAGAGGAAAACACATAAATTTAGAAGTTTGCATTTTGGTCAGTTTTACCACACATGTGCATGCTTCTCTAGCAAAAAGGAAATGTAAAGCTAGGTTTAGCATTTATCAGCACAAAAATGATTTAAATTCAATGTATTCACTATTATGCAGTGCATATTAAACCTTTAAGGAAAGCAGATAAAAGGAATTGTTGTCGCCCAACTGGATAGTTATTTGGTACTGCATCTGTCCTTTCACCTGCAGTTTCCATACTGCTGTCTGCCACAAAGCCTCTAAGTCAGAAGCTTGCACTCAGAGGCAATTGCATCATTCACACTTCTTCCACTTGATGTCCTGCAGTAGGATTGTCAAGAGACAACTCTACAGTGTTATTTCACCCTCGTATTAAAAAAAAAAAAAAAAAAAAGAAACAAAGGAGGAGGGGGGAAATATTTTATTTAGGAGAAGAAATAATATCGAAATTCAAAAGTGTGTTTGTTTGTAGTGCAAAAAATTAGTTATTCACTGTGATTTATGCGCTTCTCACAATAGATTTTGATTATGCAAATAGGAAGACAGAGAAAGGGAGTGGCAGACAACGTAGCAACCAGGAACAAGGACTAATAATATCCAGCTTGCTCTAACAGAAGCAGAGAAACACATTGTCTTTTTCAGGCATAAAGTATTTTGCAAAAGTAGCAGTCAAAAATAAATTTTTAAAAAAATCAGCAGGCAGTCTGTTCAGCTAGCTCTATTTTCTAAAAATTACCAGACAGAGAGGAGCATTCATCAGATTCTTTTAAAATTAAAATCCTCAAAAGGTTAACAAGGCAGGTAGGGGCAAGTCCCAGGACACCAGTAAGCCCTCTCTTTTGAACATTAAATCAGAGTCCTGTTACAGTCTTAAGAAAAGAGCCAGTAACCTTCATGCTAACTTTTTTGTTATCATTTCCACCTCAGCATGTAGCTGATTTAGGCCCTACCAATATCTCATTATCTGTACATGGAAGAAGAAACCAGCCTTTTGTCTATGGAGAAGGCCTATAAATCTCCCCTCTTCTGATAGCTTCAAACACCTGGCTCTGCTTACTGCCCCTACGAATAACCCAACACTACCTCTTGCTCGTTTTCTCCTATACTATAAAACTTTCCTGCTTTATCTCTCATCCCTCTCTCATAACCTCTCCTTAATTGGTACCAGGCTGCTCCACCAGCATTTGAGGCTGACTCTTCCTATCACAGGCTTTAATTCCTTCCTTGGTTTGCTTAATGTTAATGTGCTATAAGTTTGAGTATGTCATTCTGCAAGAACGAAAACAAGATGGAGGAACTTGGAAGAGACTTATAACACTCTCAAACAAAATGTTACCTTCCCCTTTCTTTCTGCTTCAGTGCAGAATTATTTCTGTGCAGATAATGCAGTGTAGCGTACAGAGTGGATTCAAAGTCAAGAGATCAGCACCTTGTTCTTTATTCTGCTGCTGGGCTGTATGCAACTGCCATTAAGCAAGAACAAAACAGGTATTGAGTATTTTCTGGCTGGCTTTACAGGAAAATCAGAGCGAAAATTCTGAAGAACATATTATACTTACTGCCTGTAGCAGCAGTCTAGGATTCAATTGCTACTAAGATTGTGCTGCCTTAAAAAATTTGTGATATGATGGGGCAGAACAAAGACTGCAGGAGAACAGAGATATCACGGTGCTGGGGCATGTTCCTACCTAATACTAGTCACTTAAAACTAGTCAAGCCTTCAGCTCAAAAACCTTGTGCCCTTATCCGCAGCCAGTGCAACTATGGGGAAGCAATGCCAAGTCCTCAGGAAAATGCTGCTGTTCTAAAGTAGAAAGTTAAGTTAACAGAGCTGCAAAAAAAGAGATAGAAAAGAATTGTAGTTCAATTTATTCTTTTAGAATTAGAATGATTGAATGGTAACAATTCATGTTGTTGGGGGAAAAAACCCTCAAGTCTTTTCTAGCAAAAGGAGTACCATTTAACTATCCAGTGTAAGTTAATTCTGTTTTGCATTGTGTCACTGAGTTTCTCACTGCAAATGTCTGTGGTAAAATTAACCTGAGCAAACGCAGGCACGTATGAGCTGACCTGTCTGGGTTCCTTTTTTTGGGAAGAATTCAGCTCACTCAAAGTTGATGCCTAAACTACTGAGATAAGTCTTCTACAGGCAGGTGAGTTTTATCCCATCCTCTTTGTCAGGTAACGCTGTTTTCTTTGGTACTTTCTTTTTCATATTTGAATCCAATGAACTGTGATTTCTATCTGTTCTCAGTGTGGATCACACTTCATACAATATTTTGGAGGAGTAGAACACAGCCATGAAGAATTGGCTTGTGACTTTCAGAATGCTTCCTAGCACTTCTGTTATTGTTGACATAATGTTAACATGAAGCAGACCTCATCAAAGAAGTCATACGACATATTCTCTTCTGTGCTTTTTGCTTCCATTTAGCTGCTTCTTCTAGGGGAAAAAAAAAAAAAGAGGGAAATTTTGATCAGCCTAAACTGTTATAAACAAAACAATATTTTCATATGAAGGGAATAAAAATCAATAAAACAGTGGTCTTGGAACTATGAAGTATTCTGAATTAAAATACTCTCATGAACAATGACAAAAAAAAAAAAAACATAGGTTAAGAGAGGAAATAATTAGTTGGATTACCAAAACAAAGGATTTATTTTGCATTTGTAATGGGATCCAAATTAAGTGGAAGTATGATTTCTCTCTCTCTTTTTTTTTTTTTTTTTTAAATTCCCATTAAATTTATGCAAAGATGCTTGAACTTTTCAGTAAAGTGTTTTTGGACTTCAGGCTTGTGGGTATATTTATGCAGTCACAGGCTTTGTTCCTCCCTTTCAGCTTCTCTTTCCTTGTGAACTGAGTCAAAATCATTTTTGTGATCCACAGCTGACACGTTCAGGACAAGAAGTTATTTCAGTCACACCTATGCTGACCTTTCTTAAGTTCAATCTAATCACAACTCCATTGGCATTCTTTTCCTGCTGTGTTCCACCTTGATTTGTTTTCATGGTGTTACAGTTACTTTTGGCCTTCTGATACCAAAATGCTGCTCTCATTGTCGCTGCTTTGACCTTTTTCAATGATTATGAGAATGAACTCTTGAATACAAGGTCTAAAAGTTAAACATTATTATATGATATTTGAACCAAAGTGTATTTTAAAATCTTCAAAGAAAATGGTAAGAAAGACTGTTCCTTAGCAGTAAAACAAATAAACAATAACTTGGCTTCAAATCTTGGCTAAAGTGAGTGAAATACAAATATAATGGCAAATCTTCCTGTGGGCATGGAGACAGAGGGTTGGCAGTGAGGTTGCCACAGTCCACAACTGCTGCCGACTCATCAGCTGAGCACGCTGCGATCTGCCGGCAGCACTGTGCTTTCCTTTCCACACCAGACCCTCATTTCCTCCGGATATGAGTGAGGCTATAGAGTTACAATGTCCCTGAACCACGGGATTAAAAGCCACCGGTCAGCTGATTTGTGGGGGAGATTTTTGGCTTTGGCTGAGTGGCATGGAACCATCTGCTGGAGAGACCACCTCTTTCTTTCCCACTGTGAATCTGTCATCACAGCAATTAGACAAGGCTCACAGGCTGGGACCTACTCAGTTTAGAAATACCAGGCTGCTGGGAAGTCACTAGCTAGCATGGATGCTTGTTCTTGCAATGTTTTTTGACTCTGGTCTTAAGACAACCAAACCTGTCATCCCTCTTAGGCATACTGCGAAACTGGATTTTCCCCTGGATTTAGTGGGAACAGGGTGGAAGATCTGTGGTGAGGCAGTGGTGATTTTTAGCTTTTTTAAAAACTTGATTATATTTTGCAACAAGATGTGGTAATTCTTTGGGTAGGATTTTTTTGTTTGCTTGTTTTTTCTTATTTTTTTAACTAATGCTTTCAAATCCTTGAGGAGCTCTCCTGAAACTTTGTTATTTTGCATAAAATCAAATAAAGACAGAAATAATGTGCAAGTTTACCTTACATGTCTTTTGCCAGGATGGGAAACAGACTGATTTTAAAAAAAAGAGGGCAGATTTAGGGAGGAAGAAAGAGAAGTGAAAAAAAAAAAACAAAAAAAGGTTGATTTAGAAATTGTAACTTGATACTGAAGAAATAGTGTTCTTCAGGTATATTTTGGCAAAAATATTTCTTTATGCCTGTCTGTGTATTTAGCCAACACCCTTAGCTAGAATTCTATTGGGTAGCTTTGATGGTCACCGAATGTGTTAAGAGAACTTTTGGGTCTGGAGCAATTTCAGTGCCCAGTAGCACCTTGAATATTCTTCTGTCTCCTGGCTGACTGCGTTAAGATGGATGAAGCCAAGGATCTCCAAATTTGCTGGCAGGACACCTCCTACTTACTTTTTTAAGTTTTACTTACTGTCACACTCTACTACAACCAACCAGGTATCTTACATAGCAGTGCAAACAGAGGGAGGAGGGAATCCTTTTCTACTGGGCAGCTGGCTCACAGGATGTATGGTTCAGGTTGCACATTACTTTAAAGGTGGCTAAAGAAGGAATCCAGTGGTTTCTATTAAAACCAGTCCTCAGGGTTAATTGATTCCGTTGAAAGTTCTGGGCCTCCTCACTGATCAGAGACCAAATGGCACAACATGAAAAAAAATGGCATCATGCATCTTAAATTATAATTCATTCTGAAATGACAATTGCTATTTAACAAAACCATTTCCCTCTGTATGTGGTTATAGGAAGTTGGATTTATGTGTTCTTACATAAACTTCATTAATTAATCCCAGATTCCAAAAAGTCCAATGTTTCAAAAAGAAATATAAAGAGAATTTGGCTCATCAGTGATATAGCAGCTGCTCACCTAGATTGCAGAGTATCACTGATCTCTAACCTGAAGCTTGTCTGGTATTTAAGCATGCTGATAAGCACAGTGACATTTCTTTATAATTGATTAGAATACAACTGTATTTTAATACATTTCCAAAGATGTTCTGTGTCATACCTAATGTTTAGTTTGTCACTAATAAAAGGTTCCCAAAGGACATGATTTGTAGAGGAAAAAAGACAAGGATGTGAACATTGTCTTTTCTGTGATGAAATATTTTATATTTTTGCTAAAAAGCAAATCCTGATTATATAATTTTGTGGCTCAGTATTTACTGCATAATTTAACGTGAACAAATGTTGGAAAATCCCTAATTAAAATTTCAAACAATGGACTTTTTCCAGGAGCTTGTAACAGAAGCCTGGGGAAAACTCCCCCTCATCCCAGCAAGCAATGGAAGGAGAAGACTATAGTCATTACTTACAGTTAAAGAATCTGTGTAGCTGTGAAAGAACTTCATCTTAGAATGTAACCAACTGTACAAATGTTCTGTCCTACAGAAAGAACAATTTCTTCTGTTTTGGGATCTTTTCAAACATGTACATAAAGAAGAACTTTATCATTAAAAGTACACACAGCTTAAAAGATATATTTGTTTTCCATAAACACAGAAAAAATATGTAAATAGCCTTATTATTTAGAACATTATAAGTAATGTGAAGTATTAAAGCAACAGCCTACAGCATCATAAATAATAGTTTGTTTTCTTACTGAAATAAAGGAATTTGGACTTTAAGCCAAATTTCTTGAGCGTAAGTAACATTAATGCCTCATCAGAATAATTCATCAGTACACACTTCACAGACTGAGTTAAATGAAAAAACATGGAAAACAAGAAATATTTTAAAAACTTGACAATATTAAAAGATACACTTTAAAAAGGGAGTCACCTGTTCTACAAACCAAACTAAAATGAGCACCTAAATCTCATCTACTTAGTGCTGCTACTGAGAAATAAAGGCACAGGAAAAGTAAGTGAGGAGGACAAGCAAAAAGTAAAAGCTTCTGACCTCAGATGAACTGGAAATACATAAACTGTTCAGTCTTATGAAAAGCTGAACATTTCCAGGGTCCAACAAAACCCTGCCTTTCATTTTATGCACGTGACTAGTCTCAGTCAACAAAGGATAAGCTATGTTAACTGCTCAGTGTAGCATACAGTTCCACACTCTGTAGTGCATTGCTTATTTGCTGATTAAGTGGCTGCTTCTTTCCTTGATCCTCTGATGGAGCTGTAGGAGAGAGCAAATGAAAGAAAATCTCACTGCATTTCACTCTGATACTGTAGGTCCTGGTCATTCGTGCCTTTTGAGGAATGTGTCCCAGGGTCATGGGCTGTCCTTTAGTAAGTTTTTGTTCCCTGTGTTCACAATATTTACTTGAAGTTGACAAGTATGTCCTTCCAGCAGAATGTTAGTGATGTGGGAGTCACACAATATAAAGTGCACTCAGTAATTTAAGCCAGACCTGTTCAAGGCTTTTGAAAAGATGCATGAAGACTAGCATTCGACCCAGTTGCCAATGAGGCATAAGAGAAGAGAAAGAACACAGACTTGTGTGCTGTTTGTGGTCTTTGTTATTGGTTAGATGGGCTGCTGTGATTTGAAACAGCTGAAAAAGTGATCTGAGTACTGCAGAAGTCTTTTATTGGAATGCTTCAGTCTTCAGCTGACTTTTTTTCAGCAGTCCTACATCAAGGCTAGGTGGTGCAGGGCAGGGAAGTAAGCCCAGGACACTAGTGAACACAGAAAGAGGGCTCCTGATCACACTGATGTGTATCTTGAGATTTTTAGATTTCTCATGCAAGCAGTTTTCAAAAATTGATACAGAGGAAATAGATACTTTTCTGCCTGTGGAAATTCTTCATGCTGAGTTGTAAGAAGTTCCGTGGACCGTTTAGCTATTAAAGGTAAGCCTGAAATGAAGAGTTTTCCTGGATCAGAGAGAAGAATAAGTTCTCAGCTAAGCTAGCATTGGCTTTGTGGCATTTCCATTTAAAGTGTAGCATAATACAAAGTACTGGCTCTGCCAGCTTAAACAGAAGGACTGGAAAACATCAAGCAGGTTTCCATCTATTCCTTAGCTTTCTTTGTTCTTTGTAGCACATATGCAACCCCCCACATCTAAACTGCAGATCCAGGAAGTCCCAGGGCAGTCATCAAATGTGAGGGATCTATATTTCTCTCATAGCTGGCCCTGGGAAATGATGTGATCTAAGTCTCGATGCCTATAACAAAGGGGCTCAGACAAACCAATTTGAAGTGATAATAAAAATGGAAGCTACATCTGCAGAGCAAATGCATGGAACTTTTCAGAAAGCATGTGGCTTGCTATTATGAATGAAGTCTCAGAGAAACTCACAGAAAGGCAACTGTTTGTGTAGCCTGAAGTCTAAATTTTTTTCTAAGTAGAAAAGCAAATATCCTTGCTTTCCTAACCCATCCCTTTCTTATAATGACTAGTCTGAATAAAATGTCTATCTGAAAGCTGTCATTTTCCTGTGTTTGGCAGTGAGGAATTCAGCTGTGACTTAGATATGGTTGCCTTTGTTTCTTTTCTCTCAAATTGTATTTGTTTTAGCCAAATGGAAAGCCACTCTCCGGTTTGCCGAGGCAGCTGCTCCTTCATGATTGATGGTGTTCAGCTTTCATGTTTGCATACCTGTGGCTGATGTCTCACATCTTGCTTGACATCAAAGGGAGGCAGCCTTGTACCGGCATCTCGATTCAAGGATTATGTTTTCCGTGCTTGGCTGGGTCAGGCACACTGCACTTGCTGAATTCCTTTCCTGTAGCTGTGTGTGTGCTGATCTGGTGACCCCATCTTGCCACTCACATCCTCCCACGTGAAGAGGGTTGCCTAATGTTGGGTGGTATATTCTGCTTTCAACTGCTGATGTCCACAAGATAAGGTCTGGCACATGACATTTTGTTTTTTTCACTAAGCCTTTAATGGTGTTTCTAAAAGGTGGGCTGATGTGAGATTAAAGACCTGAGGTCTATTCAAAGATATAGGCCACACTGCAGTAACTGAGCTTGTCAAAGCCTATAAAAATCAGAATCTACTTTTATATGAAGTGAATTAAAATTAGTTGTGTACTCAGAGTCTGAGGAGAGATTTCCAGGAAATTTCATGATCATATTTTATTTACATTATGGTAACATCTCAGGCCCCAGCCATGGCTGAAACGTTATAATGAAATGATGAACACATGCAAAGAGTCTCTGCCTTGAAAAATCCTGAAAACTAAGAAAGTGCCACAAAGAACATAGGGAAGAGAGGAGATGTTGCTCCCATGCTCCCATCCATTAATAGGATGAATAATCCTGTTTTAGGAACATAGGATTGGAAGGGGCCAGCTCAGACGCTGAGTCCAGTGCACCACGACCTTGGGCAGCCAAGCATGTGGATGCCCACAGACCTCTGCTTCACAGAAGTAAAACACTGTGGTTCAGCACAAGACTTGTGTGCCTGCATTTTTGGTGTGAGACCCCAAATCCAGCAAAGACATTTAGGATAAGCTTGCCTTAAATTTCAGGGGAAAAAAAATCTCTTCCCAATGTTCTATCTACTGAACAGATCAATAACACCTTTATCTTTTCTAGGCTGACTGCCCATATGGCTACCTCCACTCAGAAATGGTAGTAATCAGGATGGTACCTGGTGAGTAGAGAATGCCTCCAGCACCTTGCCCCCCAGGTCTCTGCATGATTTTTAGCCTTAAGACATTTGAGTCTCTAATATGAGATAGAAAGGGAGTGACTGTAGGAAAAGGCAATGAGATTTTCTGTCAATTACAGCTTGTATCTCCAAGATGAGTCAGATCAGTATGAAACCAGACAAGCAGTATTTCTCAGCTCAGGACATTCAGAGAGGAAAGGAAGATTCTGCTCTGCAGAATAGATTTGATTAGAGAAATGTTTTATTCAGCGCAATTAATTCCACTCCTGGAGCCAAGAGTCTGACTTGTAGGTTTTGCTATACTATTACTGTGCCCTAACTCCATTTATTAAAGGCTTGTATATGCGATGCAATGATTTGACCAGAAGGTGTTATTAGGAGAAAGCGGGAATTAAGTGAGAGAATACCAGCCCTGTGCTTTAATCAAGATTTCAGGATTTTTTTTCAAGGAGAAGTGATCAAATTAAGACTCAGTTCATTTTAAAATATACAAAAACTTTTTCAGCATAAAATTCCTCCAGGCAATATAAAAATATGCTGTGTTTCTACACAGAAGTTCTAACATGTATGTATGAGACTTGATATTATATTCCCAAGCAAAGAAGGTTGGAGAGCATTGTTGTGTTTCATAATCTATTATAATAAAATTTGGAAATCGGTGATCCATGTATAACTGCATGACCTTTCTATTTTTTCTGCTACTGGAGTCTCACAATATCAAATTTTGGCTAGGAAATCAATGAGGTTTGCATAGTTGTAAGTGGGAAGATTTTGACCTAGACTATATTTTTTTCTGAAATCTGATATTTTTGGTTGAAACCTTCAGGATGCAAAAAATATATCGTCTGGGAAAGGAAGCCTCTCTACTCATGTTCATGTCTTCAACTCTAGCCTAAGCTGATTAAAAATCATGAATATCTTCTGATCTCTGTTGAAATTCAGAATGAAATAGATAATGTCAGCAGAATTCCAGGTGGAGAGAGCTCTCAAAACTGAACATTGCAGCAACCTTGAGGTCAACCACCACAAAAGTCAGATCTGCCCACTCCCTCTAGAGTGCATGATCCTAAAGGGTTATGCACATAACAATGTTCACTTGCCCTCTTGATGCCCTTACTGGACTTCTGAGAGAAATATTTCTGGTTTCCAAGCCTCTTTTCATAAACATAAGCTCCACTTTACATTTTGTAAAAATACAGAAAAAAAATATATTCTGAGAAACCACAAAGAGAAACCCAGAGAGCATGACACCAGAAGAGAAAACATAGCATCTCCACATGAATATTAGTCTTGGCAGTGCAGTACAATATCACCGATCTTGTTAAAATATCTAAATTTACTACTTCTTCAGTGTTATTACCTGCAGGGTAGGAGAGAGACAGGATAAGAAGTTTCTGGCACGGTTCACAAGGACAACCTGTCACAGTACTGTTATGGAGA
The DNA here is from genome assembly GCF_019232065.1 of Centrocercus urophasianus. Lineage (NCBI taxonomy): Eukaryota > Metazoa > Chordata > Aves > Galliformes > Phasianidae > Centrocercus > Centrocercus urophasianus. The sequence goes on from NW_024884142.1 coordinate 42,856,222, forward strand.
AGGGAAGAACCCTTAAAATTTGGATCCTCTGCTGTATTTTTTCTTTGTATAAGCTAGGAGAGAAGTCCAAGCAAATCATGACATCTGCCTTCACATACAATGGAAGGAAAGCAAGCATTTGCAGATTGTGGTTCATTATAAATATGAATTATTGTTATCTATCTGTTTAGCCTAGATGGCTAATGCAGCCTAAATGTCCAGTTTTTAAATAACTGAAGTTTGACTAGAGGAATTCTACCCAGAATGATGGTAGAGCTCACATTTCTTCACATCAGTGGCTCTTAGAAATCAAAATAACTTGATAAAGTAGGTGCAGTTGTACAATAAGCAGTTTAGCATAGCAAAATGCATGGTCATTCATCCATGAACAGCATGTATAGCTATATTTATAAGAAAGGGGATTACATTCTGGAAAGCAGTGATGCTGACATGGATTTCATGTTCCTTGGTATGTAATGTTAAACATGAGCTCCTGGAGAGACAGCAACACTTAGAAGGTAAACATCAATCTTGGGTGTATAAACAAATGAATACATTGAAAAAGTTGCTGATAAAACACTTTTAATAGGGTATTACTAAGACCATTGTTGCAATCTGTTTCCAACTCTTACTAGAAAACAGTAAAAAATTACTTACTCTTACTTCAAAAAAGAAGTTCAAAATAAAGAAAAGAAAGAGCATTGCTTATATTATAGAGAAAGAAATATAATTCCATAAGGCTCTGTCAGTTTTTTTAGATTATCCGGAATAAAAGATGACTTCCTCAGCTTCACTGAGAAACAAGGTAGAAGATTAAACAGTGGGAGAATGCAAAATTAAACTCAGCAACTGCATAACATTTTTGTTAGATTAATTAGCCGTTCATTATTTGAATATTACTGGAGATGTGGCAGAATTCATATCTCTTGGGAGAAAGCTCTTAATGTGACAGAAATTTTACAAAGCACACAGATCGAGTCACTTTAAAACAGGGGGGAGACTTTTCCATTTTATCCTCAGTATGTATTAAAAAACAAGACTTCTATCAAACCGGACTTAAATTTCCAAAAAACTTCAGTGGTTAAAGGCTTTGTTCAGTCCCAGACTGCCCCAGATCTTCTCATTTATATGTGCTGAGTTCTGAAATAGCAGTGGAAACATCCTCATTGGAGATTTTTACAGTGTCCAAAGTGTGCTATAGTGCCACAATGTTCAGAAATCCTGTTGCTCAAGAGAAACAGGTGCCAAACAGCATTCCTACTATTCCCACTCTACAACACCATGTAGACTTGTGTCTTGAAAAGCGTACACATCTGGAGGAAGTGTCCTTTCCTGCAGGTCTGAAACATCTTGTTTTAACATCAAGGAACAAGTAATTCCATAGGTGTATGTACATCTATGTATACATGTATATGTGTGCATGTCTGTGTATGTGTTAGTAGTTCCTTCCAGCAAAAAGAAGAGAGTATGCATTACTTTCCATCCTGTCATACAATCATATTTTGTATAGCGTTTCTTAGTAACTCCTTGAAGTTTAAAAAAGACCATTAGTTAGGTGTTGGGTTTTTTTTTAAATTTTTGGCCAAAATCCATCACCTAAATAAAATACTTCTTCTAAATAAAACACATATCTGCTCTTACCCTTGAACTATGTAAAAGGGGAGTAAGGAGTAGACATTTAGAGCAACCCAGATGAAATATAAATGCTGAATTCACTTGCAAAAAAAGAAGAAAAAGAGTTGTTTTAAGGGCTTAATAAGGGTTATATTCTTGCAGGTACCAGTCAGATTTATTTTTAAGACTTTGAGATATGGTCTACAGATAAAACTTCCATGAAGTTTATGAGGTATTTTTATTTCCTTATGGTAACAAGTTCCTTTCTGGTTTATATCCAAAATTAGCCTCTTCAACAAGAACAGTTCAGCATGAGAACTGTGAAGGTTACTGACAGAAATTCTCTATGTATAGAAGGCTCACACACTCAGTGCACAAGCAAATACATGGGCAGTGAACATGCATCTTACCTTCCCATGAGCTGCATCAGCTTTTGTTACAAACACAATTAGCTGACAAAACGATTTCTCCAGTAAAACAAGTAGAACTTGCTGAGTGATTGGTGTGATACAAAATGGGAGAAGTGTCCTTTCTTCTGCCCTTTCTTACTTTTTTTTTTCCTGCTGGCAATAGTTTCAGGTTTAAGATGCTTTTTAAAGTTGTTTTCCTTAATCCGATTAAAAAAAAAAAAAAAGTAAAAAAAAAAAAAAGTAACAGAATCATAGAATCATAGAATTGTAAGGTTGGAAATGACCTGCAAGATCATTTAATCCAACCATCCTCCCATTACCACTGCTACCACAGCTACTAAACCATATCTCATAGCTCCTCATCCAGACGCCTCTTGAACACTGCCAGGGACAGCAACTCCACCACCTCCCTTGGAAGGCCATTCCAGTGACTGACTTCTCTTTGAGAGAAGAAGTTCTTCCTTATGTCTAACCTAAACCTCCTGTGGTACAACTTCTGTCCATTTCCTCGGGTCCTGTTTGTTGCCGGGGAGAAGAGGCCAAACCGCTCCTCATCACAACCTCCCTTCAGGAAGTTGTAGAGTGCCATGAGGTCTCCCCTGAGCCTCCTCTTCTGCCAGACTGAACAATCCCAGCTTCCTCAGCTGCTCCTTATAAGACTTGTGCTCCAGACCCCTCACCAGTTTCGTTGCCCTCCTCTGCACACGTTTCAGGGCATTACAGCACATATTATGTATTTTTCCTCAGAGCTACTATTCTACCCACTAGTTATCAGTTCCTTTATTAAAAGACAAGGACAGTTAAGACAAACACATCACACCCACAGTGTCAGTGGCACTCACTTGAACAAACAGTGTATTTGAAGCACAATACAGAGTTCCTTCTATTAATCTGAATAAAAAATCCATCCCACTCTGAAGTAGATTCTTGTGCACTTAGAAGTGAGGAGGGGAGCTCTGCGGAAAGGGACCTGGGTGTCCTGGTGGATGACAGGTTGGCCATGAGCCAGCAGTGTGCCCTTGTGGCCAAAAAGGCCAATGGCTTACTGGGGGTGCATTAAAAAGAGCGTGGCCAGCAGGTCAAAGGAGGTAATCCTCCCCCTCTACTCTGCCCTGGTAAGGCCTCATCTGGAGTACTGCGTCCAGTTCTGGGCTCCCCAGTACAAAAAGACAGGGATCTCTTGGAAAGAGTCCAGCGGAGGGCCACGAAGATGGTGAAGGGCCTGGAGCATCTCTCCTATGAGGAAAGGCTGAGTGAACTGGGTCTGTTCAGCCTTGAGAAAAGAAGACTGAGAGGAGACCTGATCCAGATCTATAAATATCTAAGGTGTAGGGGGCAGAATGGCGAGGCCAGACTCTTTTCAGTGGTTAGTGGAGACAGGACAAGGGGAAACGGCTGGAAACTGCAGCATAGGAAGTTCTGCACAAACATGCGCAAGAACTTCTTTACAGTGAGGTGACGGAGCACTGGAACAGGCTGCCCAGGGAGGTTTGGAGTCTCCTTCTCTGGAGATGTTCAAGACCTGCCTGGATGCCTACCTATGTGACCTGGTGTAGGGAACCTGCTTTGGCAGGGGGGTTGGACTCGATGATCTCTGGGAGGTCCCTTCCAACCCCTACAATTCTGTGATTCTGTGATTCTGTGAGATTAATTTTCTGGACATTTACTAACAGTTTCAGGACAAAGGCAAGTATTATAGTTCGTGTACTCACATGTTAAAGAAATCATTAAACAAGAAGCTTTCAGCCAGTTTCTCCAACTGAGGAAAACTAGTAGAAGTCCTTTGCTGTCAAAGGATTGTCAAGGACAGGAACGTAATCTTTGATATCTAAAACACATTTTATGAAAATGCCTTTGCAGTTACAGGTGTTCTTTGTCAGGAAATAATAATAAAAAAAAAAGAGTATGGTAAAATTTATCTGAATTTAATAAGAACTTCCCAGTACTTATGCCAGTGACTTTAACTTGTTTGCAAGATTTTGGAAAGCTTAAGAACCTAAACATAGTTATTGTTATGATTCCTACTGTTTCCTGTTTAAGGACAAGAAGTGGAAATTGTTCAAAAATAACTTCTTAGAAGTTGTTTCCATACCAGATTAATGTGTTTTTTCAATATTTTCAGCCCCATTTTCCATATCAACATGTTCTCATAAATAGTGCTTGAACAGTATGCTGCTGATTAGAATCACACCAATCTTGTAAATCTTAGGTCCACCCACAAATGCTAAGTTGTTGTTGAACTCAAAAGTGGTACTTCCAAGTTAAAAGCAAGTGATGAGCTCTGGTTTTGCATAGTGTTTTGGTATGTCTACAGTGGCAATGCTTCAGTGCTACCCATGTGCCACCTCTAAGAGTTTTCTGTGTGTGTTGATGCACAGCACTTCAGTGGACCTGGCCAAGGCTAACTTTATCACAGTTTTCTCCGTCCCTAAATATTCTTCCTTTCTCTTTCTTCTCAGTCATTTTCCTACCTCCCCCATACACATTTGGGTGTTGTGTTTCATGGCTGCTGTTTCATGGTCTTTGTGGCAAAACCCAAGTCTGGCAGCTGCCTTAATATTCACCCCACTTGTTTTCTTTTTCTTTATAGAGCTTGGGGGGGTGGAACTTTACACAACCTAAATCTCTGAAATTAAATCTTTTGCAAACTCACTTTATTCAACATTTATTTGTTCAGTTCTGATGCTCAACCAGGCATAATAATCACTAGGGTGACTTTGGAGGATTAAAGTCTTAAGGCCCAGTGGATTAGTATGTTCAATCCTATATCTTTCAAATGTCAGAAAGAAAAGGGGTTGCTTCAGGAGTAGAATTTATTTTGTATGTATCTGCATGCATAGAGCCCAATTTGTCAGAGAGCTGAGCAACTCCCAAGAATTAGTGAATTTATCTTCCAAACTGCCTGGAGAAGCAGAGAGGGATTACCTTCATTTTACAGATGTGGAAGCAAAGCACAGACGGATTAAATGACTTGCTTTGGGTCATTTACGGGGCACTTCAGGCTGCAGGAGCACTTGCTGATTCAGGTCAGGAGCAAAAAGAAAGTGGTTTATGGGCTTCTTTGCTTCTTTTTCCCTGATGCAGAAAACATTAATTGGGCTTTTGCCTGCAGAAGGTTTTGGGAAGGTTTTGGTGAACTGCAGAGACTCCGATATCTTCTCTCCCACAAGGTGTTGATGTCAGCCATTAAAAGCGCCAGAGAAAGACCTTGGCTTAATGCCCAGAATGTAAAGGAGTACATTTTGGCTGAGTGAGGTGAACTGGGCAATCCACCAAAAGGTTTTGATTACTAGTCTGGACTACAAGTCTTCTTCAGATAGACCTGTTTAAGAGAAGGAATGCTATGTAGCTACTGTACACCAAAGTCATGGGGAAAATTAAGTCAGGGGAGTGTGTCTCAGCTCTCGTGTTTGTGATACATGCGTCACACCAACTATTTTAGTGCTAGGAATAAAGGGGCCATACTGAAGTGCTGATTTAAAATGCAGCTTATTCATCCAACTATTCTTATTTTCAGAAACAGTCAAAATGATTTCCTTCCCCCTTTGGTTAAATGTTGAGAAAACTGACAGGACTGATGTCGCCTTCAGAGTTCAGGAATTTGTTTTCTATCTTGTCACTGGCTTGCTGTTCTTGGAGGTGATTGAGACTATTCTCCCAAAGATTTGGCAGATCTGGAATTATCTTATAGAAGTGAGATGTACCAAATATACCTGCTGCAGGCAGTTGCAAGGGCTTGCTTTATATACTCAATGTCCACCACAAATGAGATACTATGTATTACAGAAAAAAAAAGAAAAAAGAAAAAAGAAAGAAAAGAAAGGAAGTGAGAGGAGAGGTTAAAAGAAAAAGAGAGAAAAAAAAAAAAAAAAAAAAAACCCAACAGAAAAAGAGAGAGAGCATAAAAGAAAAGAATGCTATTGGCTATTTCATGACATTTTTTTCACCAGAGACTCCTTTGCAGATAGACATATCCAGCCCAGCTAATGTTGTGGCATTTCTTCTTCTGTTTTTCTATGTGACCGCCAAAAAGGAAACCATATCATCCACATTATCTGGAGGCCAGAGTCTTGGGAAGGTCTCACTGTAGTATTCAGTTAGAGTTTGCAAATATGTAACATGTTGCTGATGTTGTTCTTTTCCAAGGGTATCCTGGTAACATCAATAGAAGTCAGAAGTTCTACTTCAGTTCCTACTAGTAATAAAACATGTAGCTATGAACTACCTCCATTATTTGAATTTGAGAAATTATTCCTACATCACTTTTCCTCATTCCTTCAATTCCTTTTTTCTGACTTAATTTGGTCTTGCAAACATGAAGACTGAAATCCAGATGTATGGTTTTCGTCCTAAAACAAACACGGGTCTATCTTTTCCTGACTACCAAGATAGTAGAGAGAAGTTAAAAAAAAAAAACAAACAACAAAACCATACTTCTGCCACAATGACTATTAATTCTTCTTTAGAAACATCACTAGTCTGTACGTAAAAAACCCTTTCTCACATCTGATGAGCTACACATAGACGAAAATATAATTTTCATGGAACCTTTCTCTGATATGTTACTAACAGGAAAAGCAAAAATATACACTCCCAGCCTCACTTGTTTGGGTCAGAACAACTGCTATGGTTGCTGAGTTAGCTTCTGACGTTCAAGAGTCAGATATTAATTGGTTGGATGTAGCAGTATTGTACCATTTTTCCTTTGCACATGTAGACAAAAGGCATTTCTTAAGAACATGGAAAAGGATGGGTAATGGGAAAAAAAATCTTGTAAAAATGCGTCTGTCACACAGGCATTTGAATACATTAAGACAGCATTGGCTTACATTTAAGGATTTCCATTTGCTTTGGTTGGCATACCTCTCTGCCTTTTATGTGAAGATGCTTTTGGAAAGTGATAGTACATTTTTTTCACAGGAGCTGGAGAAAAAATGGAGAGTTCTTAGCTGTTGTACAGCTCCTCATATGCCTTGGCTGCATGCTTTTGGCTTTACAGATGTCCTTGAAGTCCATTTTCCATGCATGCATGCAGACAATCATCTTGCAAGGGTAATCTGGAAAGCAACCCAGGAGCACACAGAACTCCCTTATTTAAGAATACCACTTTATACTGATTGCCTTTTGGCTATCTATGAATCAGGTGTGTAAGAGGAAGGCAGGCAGGTGACAGAGCCTGGTGCCTGTCTCTCCATCTCTATCAGTCACTGTCTAGATGTAGCCACAAGTTTCTCCTGTAAACTGCAGGTTTCTTTGAGCAGTACTAGTGAATGGGGTGTATCTCTCAAAACCAACTTAACAGCAAATGCGTCAGTTTCATTTTTCATGTCCATATAAATCTACAAGTATGGAAGGAAAAATAGGAAAAAAACAGGTTTCCACCTCCCTCTAAATTCATTCATCACCAAGATGACACTATGAGTCTAGTCTGGTATATATTATATATTATTTTGTGGTACATAGATCATTTTTCAAGGAGAAAAGCAATCCGCGTAACCATTTATTCACATCTGGATATAACTTTTTGGTCTGACTGAAAATCACCTAAGCATATTTATGCACTTAGGAATCATTCCAATGCATATGTAAAGGGATGCTGCTTCACTTTGGTGTTTTTCAAAAGACTCTGGAATACCATTCATTCTTTCCATTAGAAGAGTGAAATCAATTTACCTCTGAATGCGCCCCCTTGGCAATGCTGTATTTTTGCCAATAATAAGAATATATGAGCTAGTATGTTTCCCTGACAAACAGTAAAATGTTCATAAGAAGAATAAGAGACTGCAAACAATTGCTTCTTCTTCGTTCTTTTGGAGTAGCCTGTTGTTCCAAATAATTATATACATGCTTAGCATATTTTAGAAAGCATTCTCCCTCTCTCTAGATTTTGAAAATGATTCATGTTTGCAATAGAAATTGCATATGCAATGATTTTGCCGAAACCTACTGTAATGTGATGGCAGGATCTGGAAGTACATGCAATTGTCAAGTCAGTTTCAAAATGGCATATTTTAAATGAAATGGATTTTCAGGGTGAGATTCCAGGTGAATTGCACCATATATCACTTAAGCATAAATTTTAATTCATATGTTATCAAACTCCAGCTATGAAGCGGTGTCACAATTCCGTCAATCCACAGAAGTTACTTCAGCAGACATAGATCAGATTGCTGTTACTTACATAAGGAACCAATAATATTTTAGTAATCACTAAGAGCTGTTTGGAAATGTGTGCTTTATGTTTCTCTATTTTGGATTGTAGCCTGTTTTATCATTCAAAGAGTCTCCAGAAGGCTTAAGAACAATATCTAGGGATGGTAGAAAACAAACAGGTAGACCCTCCTGCCGAAAATTCATGGACTGTAAAAGTGGAGGGCTGAAGGATAGAGTAGCATGATATAGGAATATATTTTCTCTGCAGATCTTACCTTTCCCATTGCTGTAATTCATTTTTCAGCAGAAGAGAGAAATGTGTGGCTATATGGCTATGTGGCTATATGGCAACTAAGAACTATCAGAACTATTCATTTTATCAAAGCACCTAAAGGGAAACAGAAACATAAACACAAATTCTTTCTCAAGAAATCAGACCCTTTAAGAGACCTTTTCAGTAGTAGCCAGCGGTAGTAATAGTAGTAGCTCTCAGGTCCAAGATTTTCAGATTTGACAGGAGTCTGCAAAAGAGGTTTTGGCATACTTTTATGATGGTGAATTATTTAATTAAAGAAAAAAATTCATCACACACATCTCTCTTAATTTCTCAACAAGTACAGATATCCACATTTCGTGATGAATCCCAGCTAGGTGCAAACTCTACCGATTGATTAGCATAATTTGCAGCACCATGTTATTAAGCAAATATTGTAATTGTCTGGAATTAATGAAAGTAAAAGGAAATGGAGCCTTTCAAACAAGGACACGGGCTTTAGCTGCTGCTGAGATCAAGTGTCAAAGGATGTTAAGTAAACAGTCAAAGGAAAAATTTTCAGAGGAGGAGGCCATTTCTGTAGAAGTGTCTGAAATTCCATATATTGTGAGTGGAGAGAAACAAATTCATCACTGTAGAATTCATCTGACTATTACTGTGCAACATATGTTAACAGATCATCACTAATCAACAAGGTGCTGGACATCACTGTACTATACAGTACTTTATTCCAGTCTATGGTCTGCATATGTCTAAATTATGTCTCAGAAGAAAAATAAGTAGCAAACCACTAGTTAGCAAATTAGCTGTCAGGCACTTCCAGATATTTGCCCAAAAATATTAATAATATAGCACAAAAATTATTCTATTATTTCTAGTAAGCTGATGATTGAGTTGGATATGGTATGAGAGAAGAAGCGGGAGAGTGAGAGAAGGGGAGGAAGGGCTGAACAGAGAGGTACAGTATCACTGTGTAACAGGGCCCAAAGTACTTTCTGTATCTGGTGATGCTAACACTGTACATAATCTTTAGTGTCTCATCCCTGTGTTTATTGAGAATAGACTCTTCCTATTTACACAGGTTGTGGCTAATTTGGTATTTTTATTGCAAAGCTTTGAGTCTCAGGCACCCTAATTGCAAAAGCTGAATTGCTTCATTAACATCACTATTTATTCACTTGTCTTGTGCTTTTCTTCATTTTCTGCTTAGCATTTGTCTCTCCGACTGGATTTCCCTGTGCTCCCTTTGATGCCTACAACTACAATGCTGAGGATACAGAACTGGGATGTTGCTATACAGAATACCTGGCTTGTTACCTTGCACATAGCAAAAAGTTTTTGCTATATGGATCTGGTTTTCATGACAGCAGTCGTTGTTTTACCCATATAACTTGGGAACAGATTTTGTATTAGAAACTACATAAAGTGAGATATATATATATATACTTAATTCTGTTTTACATGTAACAGTCTTGATGAAATAGTTGTTTGGGCAAATGAACAGTGAGAATGGGAGCAAAATTTTTAAATTTTTTCCAGCAGTAAAACTACAAATGATCCAGGAGGCAAAAGGGGTAAACACAAAAGGGGGGATAAAGAGGTATAAAAACCCAGCGTAAGAAAAATCGCAGAATATTTAAGGAAAATAGGAATGAAGAGTTCAAACTACATTAGAAAGAGATCTAACACTGAGGCAAGACTAGGAAGGAAGAGAAAAAGGAAATTCATGAATGAGGAGAGAGATAGAAAAACCAAAACAGAAAAAAATGACTGGTGGAATTTTAGAAATTTAGATTCTGCTGGAGAAAAGGAGTAGAGTTATTCAGATATCTGACAAAATGCTTTGGAAAATGCAAACAACTGTAAGCAGTGGTTGACTGTAAATGAAATAAGTTTAAAAGAAAATATTGTCTGATATCTAAAAACTGATCATAAAGGTTTACACAGACATATTTTCACATGTATTTTTACTTACTGATTCAGGAAAAAACTATAAGTAAAAGCCTGGCAATAAAGTGCAAAAGCAGATTCTCACCATATTTTCCAGCCAGATACCAGGAAGGAAAGGAAGGTCCCTGAGAAAATTTGTACTTACAGGAGTTTCAGATCAAAGAGATGAAAATATATAAAGAATAGCTTTGAACTTTACATGCTTTTCTGAACTAAATTTTCCAGCTTTTGGAGAGCCAAGCAACATATTTTTAATAGCAATAAAAAGAAGAAAAAGAATTTACAGAAATAAAATTGCACAGATGCTGAGCAGAGAATACTAGAAAATGAAGGAAAAAGTTATGAAATATAATTGCTCTTCTTAAATTTGATTCTTTTATACCTGTGTCAACACTACATATTCCAACACTTGCATTACTTTTCTTTGTTTTCATCTGCTGTGAGATAGATATAAATGAAATAATATGGTTGGAAAAGCAGAGTTATTAATTTGGAATAAGATTACTCCATCACTAAACCACAGAAGGCATAATCTGAGTGTTGAATTGTAGTTCTCTTGAAAGATCACAAATGGAAGAGTTTGGGAAATTTAAACTGGATGATCTAAGTACTTGGGAAAAAATGTATGAAAAGGTGTATTATGATTCTGTGCAAATATCCAGAATATTTTCTGTTTAAATGATGACAAATTCTAAATGTAGAAAAAGAAGGAATTTCCTTGGATTGATACTTCAAAAATATAATAATGTACTACAGCCTTAATATCTGGCAGAATGGTGATCGACAGCTATGACAGTGACTTTCTTCCAAACGTAACCTGAGATAAAGAAATGAAACTTTTTATTTTAGACCCAAGAGAAAGTTAGTGACTCTTTCATAGCCTCAAATAAACATAAATTTTAAAAATACAGAATGTGATTCCTAATTGAGCAAATGTCCTATGAATGTGCCTTGTGGTCAATCATGTACCCAACACATGAGCAATCATCACTTGGTAACATAAATTCAGTCCCTGGGCAAGTATGAACTCTAGGGTTGAATGGTATGGATGCATCAACATTCCTCTCAAGAAGGTGCTTTGGACAAACTCCAGCTTGGATGGTCTCACTTTCTAATGAATACAAATCATAAAACAACCACCCTTCACATGAGTGCATTAATGTTCAAGGTGTAAGAATAGCCTTCATGGATAAGGAAAAGCGTGTCCGTAAGGGCAGTGTTAGTTATAAAGAGAGACATCAAATAGATTTTTCCATATAAACAGTCAAGTAAAGAAATAGGTTGCAGGGACTCCTTTCTTCTTGTCAAAATGTTTATTGAATACAGTAGTGTCCACAAAACTGATGTAAAAAGCTACTAAATCACTTTAACTTATGTTACTCATTGATTGGCATTATGCATAACAGCTGAAGCATTTTTCATAATCCTGTATTTTGTTTCAGTATAAGACTTTGTGGAGTTATCTTACTGATCTATGATTTACAGTAAAGCATTTCATAATAAGATATGTTGAAATGTGCCAGTCTACATGGAAAAATGAAAAAAATTAACTTACACTGTTAGGATAACTTTTTTATCCTTAGAACTTTTTTTTTTTTTTTTTTTTTTTTAATGCTTGTGGTGGTGTTGTTTTGTTTTTTTCTTTTTCCTGAGTGATTACACAGCAAGATGATGACTCATATTATGCCTGATACTGAACTGTAAGTGGTTCTGGGACCCGTTAGTCATCTACATGATGCATTTCCTAGTAAGATGACTCTGGGAAGGACTTCACAGTGACACCAGTGAAACACCGAAGAAAAAAAGCAGTATGCTGTTTCCAAGAACTGATAGACTTTCTAGATAAAAATGAATGTGTATAGTTCTTTATCTATCCAAATCCCATATTCACCTAAAATCAGACTTATCACAAGAGTTTAGGGCTCTGACTAATATCCTGTACTCTTTGTAGTAGCTTCCTTTCAGCTTTTTACTCTAAGTAATAACCATTATTCAAATGGAATGAAAACTATTCTAAGTAAATTGCACCAGTACATAAATGGCAATTAATATAATTTCTTATTACGGATTTCAGGAGCTTCACATGCCATTTTTGAACTCTCAGAAAGACAGAAGCATTTACCACTAATTATTTACCCATAACTCTTCAGGAAATGATGTATTGAAATACACCTCTACTTGCTGACATGAATAGTATTTCATTTATCTTGCAGTTCCCAGTGTAAACTAAAAAGAAAGATCCTCATTGCCAAGGTCAGATCCTCGTTGCCAGTACACTATGTGAGAGGGTATATGAGAAAAAAAACCTTTTCCATACAATGTCACTCATGAGTCTGGTTTATAGAAGGTGAAATGTGACATTATTTTAGAAATTGTAGGAATTTTCAAAATACAAGAACCAAGAATCACACTATCCTCTAAAACTCCACTTTTTCCCTTATGTGAAATAAAACCATTCTGAGTTCTGTAAATTCTGTTGTGATTCCTTCTTTGTCAAATAGAGAGTAAGAATCACAGAATCACAAGGGTTGGAAAAGGCCTCTGGAGTTCATCTAGTTGAACCCTCTATAGGTTCCTCAGAGAACAGGAAAGAGTCTAGGTGAGTTTTGAATATTTCCAGAGAAGACGACTCCACAACCTCTGTGAGCAGTGTGTGCCAGTCCTCTGTCACCCTCAAAGTAAAGATTGTTTTTCTCATGTTTGTATGAAACTTTCTATGTTCCAGTTTGTGTCCATTGCCTCTTGTCATGTTGCTGGGCACCACTGCAAAGAGTCTGGCTCCATCCACTTGACTTCCACCCTTTAGATATTTACAAGCATTGATAAGATTCCCCCTAAGTCTTTTCCCCAGGCTGAACGGTTCCAGGTCTCTCAGCCTGCTGTCATAACAGAGATACTTGAGGCCCCAAGTCAAGAAAATTCACTAGTACTGTATATACTGAGAAAACTAATTGTTGGATGATTTTACATTTTTCCAAGACAAAGAATCAAGGCATCCGAGTTGATGTAATATCTACATGCCTTTGATTGATACCAAGGAGAATTCCAGAAAGGTGAGTGTAAGACCCACAGTAACCATAAGAACCTTGAACAGAGCACTAATCTGCTGACTACTAATAAAAGAATTTACTGTTTTGGGTCCAGTCACAAAGCCCAGTTTTGGCATAGGGAGGATAGTCTGGGCAATGTGTCTGAATGGAGCAAGTAAGACTCCTCTGGAATGAAATCTAGAGTTTCTATTTAATCTCCTTTAAGAGCTCTCACATTTTTCTCACTCTTTACTGAGTACAAAAGCAGTCTAGGAATGTGTTCTTTTCCTCCTTCCTTCATTTGTAGACAAGGATATATTATCAGTGTGTGGCTTGATGAAGATAACTGCAGAAAGAAATGATGCCTTCTACTTTATCTTACCTTCACCTTGTGTTCAGTAGATCAGAGCATGGAGTAGTAATGTCTGTGTATTTGCTTATTTCCATTCTGCAATTATTTTCATTCTGCAAATAATTTCCCCACATTTTCCCCTGGGAGCTCAGCACATTGCTGAAGTAGGGGATTGGAGCTATTGTTTAAGATACTAGAATCTTTCAAGCTAGTACCTCTCACCTTAGAGCCTTCCTTGGTGTGATGTATCCTTAAATATCTATGTTCATCTTGGTATTCTTAACTTCAGAGCTTTTTGACTTTACTGAAATATAAATATTGGAAAATAAAGTTAGACAGATATAGTTGAGTGTTTAATGCTCTCACTTCAATCAGCTTCCTACCATTTTCCAGTTTTCATCCTATTCTTAAGCATGGCTTTCCTGACATTTGAAGTTACAGCGTTACATTTCCAGCTGATATCTGATTTCCATCTTTTGGGATTACCAGAAGACAGTAGATGGACTATCCTGTTTTCTTATTGTGCATGGTCAAAGCACCACAGATACTTAAATCTACCTTTACTTTGAAATCATTAAATTGAAGTCAGACATTTATAAACTAGACCTGATGCTTTATGAGAATGTAGAAGTCCAAGCAAGCCTTTTAGGGAAAATCTGGCAATGGCATAAATAAATTTTAAATAAATAGGAAGCTTCCTGAAAATGAAAATAATTGACTGTGATTTCTGTATGTTTCATTTTATATGATATTGATAAAAATTTAGTGTTGAAGTAAGCAGTTTGAAAATAGGAAAAAAAAATTCAATTCTAGAAAGTCTTATAGCATCATTTCAGCCTCATGAAAATTGTTTTTCAGTTTGTCTTAAGAAACAACTGTTTTATGTCAGTGCTAATTTCCAGATTGAAAAAAAATTTGACAAATAGGTATTTCTGATGAAAAAAATATTATCCTGGAAGCCATGCAGCTGTTTTCTGTAATTCTGTATGTATCACAAGTCCCACTTCTCTCTCATACTGGTCAGTATTTTCTTGTTGCCATGGCAGAACTGGTATATGATTGTACTTCATGCACAAAATAAAAGCCTTTTGAAAACTGCCTGAAGTGCAGGAGCCATATTTTTCTGATCTTCAGATGAAAGGCAGCCCCTCATTTCATAGGTAGTGTTATTTCTACTGCTGGCATCCCGTCAACCACAGGAATGCGTGGCACACAAAGCAAGTAAGTTACAAGCATATCTAAACACCACCTTCTGCCTCCCCTCATTGTTATGAGAATGGACTGTATTATATACTCTGCTCTCCTTTGATGATACCGATTTTGCTCTTCATGCCAAAAAGCTTGTTTTGTACAGAAAATAGAAATAAAAACACATTTTTAATAAAAGCAAGATTCTGCATGTTGGTGTTGGAAGTTGCAGTAAAACAAAGAGCCCTCATATAACAAGTTAGTGCTAGATCTGTAGAGATGGAGAAGAGGAGGTGGTGGGGGTGCTGGAGCCATCCTGCTGACACAGCATTGAAAACACCAGGATGAAATTCTGCTGTGATAACCCAGGTCTGAAATTTGTCCTTTCACAGAGCCTTCAGCACCTCCTGACAAATCTGTTATATTTATGCAATTAGGCCTAAAAGAGTTTGCATTCTGGCCTCCTTTGTGCAGTTGTAAAAGTAAAATGACAGAGGCAAAACTCTAGCCCTAATTTAGCACATACCTGCATGAGGCTGACTCTGTGTCCAACTAGCTGATGTATTTAACTTGAAGTGTCCTTCTGACATGTATTACGTGATCTCCTTCCAAGCCAACATGAACACTTGGCATGAGTCAGGCACCCCACATAGATGTACTGCTTTTTTAGACTCCTACTGGGCAAAAAAGAGAAAATATGGCCAGAACCTCTTGCATGTTTAGTTTTAAAGGGAGGGATGAAAAAACTCAACCATCCAAGAAATGGGTGTATAATATCTTCAGGCAACAACATACACTTTCCAGGAAATCTCTACACATTATCAAGACCTTTCCTTTTTATTCCATTGAGAGATGTTTTGTTCAGCAAATGTTAGCGGTTGGTTAACAAGGTTAGCAAAAGAGCAGAAGTGAAGATGAAAGAATAATCAGCACTGGAAAAAATGAGTAAAGCAGTGTCAGCTACTGTAATTGTTGTTTTATGATCCAGGCAATTCTTACAGGTATAGTGATAGAAAAGAGAAATTAGAAAAATTAGAAAAGCTTACTTCTTCTCTCAAGGCAGAAACAGATAAAAGGCAGAAACTTCACAGACATATCTTCTGATTGGTATTTCTTTAGTTGATTTTCACTCTCCAGGACTACGGCTTGGTAGGATGAATCAGCACTGCAGTAGTGCTGTGTGTAGAAATTTCTTGTAGCTCATCAATGGTATTTAAAAGAGTTTTCATTAGCAGTCAGATGCGTAATACAAACATTGTTAAGTTGCATGGTGGCAACAGAACATAATATCTTATTTGTGAGGATGGAGGAGGCAAAACTGTAGGGAAGAGGAGTCAATCTCCTTTCTGCTGTCAGACCATGAAAAATTTTGGAGTTACTTTTTAATATCTTGGAATAATCAATGGATTCCAATTCCAGCTGATAATGGACAGGTACCTACTGCCAAATTATTTTCTGCACTAAGAACCTACTAAACAATGACAAAGTGGATTGAACTCCTATTTCATGTGCTCGTGAACTTGGTTATTTCCTAATATAAAATTGAGCAGGATTTATCTTTTTGGCACAGAAGGGTACATTCAGATTGGAAGAAAGGTGTAGATACGGGAAAAACCATTGAGCTATAATGTCCAGTCAATTAGCTTCTAGAGGGGGAAAGGTAAGAAACCTGTAATGTCTCTCTGATTTCTCCCCATCTGTATTGTTCAATTGATTGTTTATTACTGAAAGGAACAAAAATTGATGCTGTTTGTAAGTCACAGAGTCAGACTTGCTTACTCACTCATCCAATATTTACTTATCCAGTGTGCAAAACCCTAGGAACGGATGGTAGCCCGCACTAGGAAGTGAAAGACTGATGCTGTTCCAGTGTGAAAAGCAGAACAGCCACAGCAGGGGATAATGTAAGATTCCACACACCATGGACACCTGAATATGAGTGACTGAGAGTCAAATCCTTGCTTCAAATCCATCTCAGCTAAAATCTTGACTTCTGTTTGCTATATCTGTTTGTGTAACGAACACCTTCATAGCTGCATATTGAACTTCTCATGCATCTCTCTCTGAAAAGAGAGAGTCTACATAGATAGTGACATGATAATTTGTCAGGAATTTCTGAGCTAGATTAATAGATGTAAATCCATCTACATATCATATCACGTCTTCTTTTCATCTGCACTTTCCTGGCTTTAGTAATTCTTTCAGGACACCAAAGTCCTACATTTCATTTTGTCTTTCTACTGTTACCTAACTCTGCAGACTTCATTCATCTTCCTCTCTTTTACTGCATAAGAGCAGAGGACAATAGTTTCTCCACTACTAAGTGATTAAATTTCAAAGGAATTGTAATGCTGTTTTTGTTTTGTTTTGCTTTGTTTCCAAAACAAAGCAACTATATTAAAAAAATAAATAAAAAATAAAAGTCCTCTGATTTGTTCATAGGTCTTAATTAATTAATCACTTGCAGATTCTAAGCATGACATGGATCTTAGCATCTTGAATAAAAAGTTTCTTGAATGTTCAAACCTTCCTAATAACACTTCCTCAATGATTTTTAATAGCTTTGAGCTTTTCTCCGTATTAAATCCTATCATGCACCCCTGAGATTGTTTTCACTATGGGATTATGGCATGAAAGGGATCATGTGATATAACATCCACGCTCTTAACACATTCTGAATTCTTCGAGGAGGACCTCCATGAAAGTCTGCCCTTGCATGTCCTTGACTGCAGATCTCACTTTATAGAGTTCTATATTTTCCATGGATATTTCTGAAAACTGGTGATTTTCAGTTTAGCCTATTGGTGGATCTGCTTAAGACTCAATTCCTAATGATATATGCATACCTTTAATGAAAACATAATTTAAGAATTGAATAACATCAGAGTGCAGAATGAAGACATCAGGGTTCATGTTACAGCTTTTGTTCACCTAAAGTAGATGTGCCGGTTCTCTGATTTCTCACAAAGACTTATCTTTCAGCCCTTTATTCCTTTAGACACTTCCCAAATTTAGGAGTACAAAGAATTGGCTAGAAGAAATTGTCCTGCCTGCTTCACTTCATCACCTAGGTCTTCCCAGGCTCCTTCTGTAAGTGTCCAAATGTATAGCTGGCAAATGCGATTGAACTATCTTCTTGAAAATCAGAGCTTACATTTTTCTCATATGTACTTAGCAGAAAGGCCTTTCAGAGAAAAAGCATCCTCTTAAACAATCTGAAAATAAGCTGTGAGCAAAATCCAACTTTTGCTGATGTGAAAGGTAAAAAGTTGTTTGTCTTAAAATATACTTTTCTCGCTACTCCCTAATATCTTATTGTGACTAACCATTTACAAAACAAAACAGTTCAGGGTCAACTCTTTGTTTATGCACACAGCATATTCTAATGATACTAATCACCCTACAAATACATACTTGTATTACATATAAAGATAGCATAAAAAATGTGGGATATTAGAAAGTCTAAAGGGCTCTAGAAGTTTATTCAACCTGCCATTTGGAAATTAAGTCTCTAAACAGAAATAGATATTTGGAACAAATATGTTTACTATGGCAACATAAAGTAAAATTTTAGTTGTTCTACATCTTTTCCTGATTTGTATGTTGAAGCAATATATTTACAATACAGCTTCTCACTTGCAGATAGGCAAGAAGTTTCAAAAAAAGACAATACAAATTGTGGCTTGCACATTTCAGTGCAGGTTCTAAGCCTAAAAATGGGTTTAGAAGGATTTCAGGTGGGACACATTTTCATGATGACACAATTTTTTGTAATTCTTGCATGTGTATTCCCACTATGAATCTTCCTGTGTGTCCAATTTTAAAATATTGATAACAATCATTAAAAAAAAAGATTTTCAAATACTTAAATAAAGTATGCGGAAGATAGGAAGCACGAAAACCACACTTACAATTTGAAATTTCTGTTAGGTTTTTGCAAATATAATGATGGAACAATCCATTTCAGATACCTGATAGCTTATCATAACTATTTGGCCACACCAAGCAGAACTAGTTCCTGGAAAATTATATAAATTCTATGGGGCTCAGACACTGGCATGTGATCTAGCCAACATTCACATCATAGAAATAAACTCCACAGGTTTTAGTATCATTTGGGTCACTCTAAAAGAGCACAAACATTTTAATTAGCCTTTCTGAGTCTTTTATGTCTGATTCTGCTTTCTTATGTTCATGGCTGATCCAGTCACTTTTCAGTTCTTCAGTGGGAAAAAAAGTTAACCTAGAATTTTTGCAAAGAATGCAGGTGAAGATTTTTTTAATCCAAGATCCATATCATTCTATGTAGTTTTCCTTTTTTTCTGTGGTTAAGAAATTGTACTGGATGTAATCTTATTTAAATTAACATTCCTTAATAAGATAGACATATTCCATAGTGCAAATTCCATAGCGCATAGTGTGGTAAAATGAGGCAGAAAGTGAAGAATTTGCCAGCTGAGTTTAAGGTAAACAGAATACTTCATTTTATTACTGTTATTATTATTTTGAAATAAAAGTTACTTTAAAGATTAAATTAGAATAATGTATCAGGCAAGTGCTCTGAAAGATTTAAAAGTTCTGAAGGGTTAAGGAGTGTTGTATTTATTTTGTTTTATTTGCCAAGAACATAACAAGGAAAAAGAAGAAAGAAAGACCCTTCAAAATTCAAAGATAAGAATGGTTAATCTTATTTTGAAACTTAAAGTAATATATATAATTACCAGTTTGCCATGGGCAGTGCTAACATTTCAGAGACAAAAAATATATTCAGAATGTCACTAGGATTTAAATAATCATGTTCATCTAGAAAAGTTTTCCTCAAGTTTTGCAAAACCATTGAAGAACCTTTACAATAAGAAATAATAGTAACAAAAACAAGCTGTGCGAATAACCTTGTAAACATCCCAAAGTCACTAGGAAATATTAACGTCAAGAACTTAGAACACAAGCTCACATGCAATAATTCAGTGTTCATGGAAAACTTTTTATCCTCATGCAATCAAAATGAAATCTTCTGCAGAACTGAGAACAGGATTTTTCTTCCATGAATAGTATACTTCTACCTACTATAGTCAGGATAATAAAAATCTGCTTCTCCTATGATATCAGAGTCACAGAAGATGTGAAAAATGCTTTAAAAGGATGAGACTTAGGACTTCAGGTGAAGTTTTATCAGTGCATTATGTTTTGGTGAAGAAGTCTAACATGGGATATAATTTTCTCTCCAGATCTTCTTGAATAACTAATACTTTTACATCACTTGCTCTTCTTAATGAATTCACACTTCTTAAATTTGCCAAATATCATGTCTTTTCTTCTTTCTTTTTTTTTTAAGCAGAAAATTGAAAGTGTGTCTGGACTGTTTCACTCCTGTTGCGTGTAAATTATTTCTGTCCACAGAAGTTGTTCCTGAGATTCATATTTGACACAGTTCTCCTTACATAAAGAGAGACTTTTGTAACATAAATTTGGTAAAGGCCAAATTGACTGCTTTTAATTATTCCAAAATGAAAACAAGGTATTAATATATATTTTAAAGAACTTTTCAGAATTTAGTGAAGGGAAAAATTAAACACATTTCTGTAACCATGCATATAAACACATAAAAATGAAATTATGTTTTTTATCTGCATGCACAGATATAGATGCAATTAACTTACATAAATCAGTAGGTTTGTACATTAGCTCCCTGACTTTAAAATTAACATTTTTCTCTTATATTCTCCATCACATTAATAGTGTTCTAGAGAGACTCTAAAATTCACTTTCTATTAAGTTTTAAGTTTTCATATACAGGTTATTTTCTTTCAGTCCTTTCCTGACAAGGTTTATCTAAGAAAAGACGGAAAAAACAGCATTGCTTTGTTTCATCATATATCTGCTGAAAGTGGCTTTATTTGCAAGACAGTAAGGTCAGATCATGTTAATTTACATAAATTCAAATGTAGACAGTCATTATCCTGAAATACAAACATGATGGAGTAACATGAACTTTATTGCAATAACACCTCCTGGGGAATCTGTTTAATCCACAGCCAAATGATAAACAGTCCTCGCAGGAAGACCAATCCATTTGCTCAGTGGATTCCATTAGCTACTCTCAGTTTTCACACCTTCTAAATTCCTCCTTGTTTGTTCTTTACTAGATTCAAGTATAAGTTCATTTAATAATGGGAACGTAACATCACAATAAGAAAATTCTCAAATATTTAGTTCAAGGGCATTCTCAAGGACAAACTCCACTAGAACAGCTCAAAATGCTTAGCTCCAAAATGACTGGTTTACCTATTCTCAATAAAATAGGCTGAATATTTAAAAACATTTAAGACTATTACTCTATACAAAAATAATACATGAAATTCAGTATTAACAGCCATTATTTTTCCGCTGACTTGCTGTGATGATAGCAAAACATGCAGAACTGTTCCCAATACTGGGCAGTTTCACTCCTGCAAAGGTTATTGCAAACATTTTCCTTGGTTTCATTTTTTGTGGATTTACACCCTTCCCTCTGAAAGTTTTGTTTTTGTGAGGTTCAATTTGACAGGAATGTTAAACTGACCTTCATTTGACCTAAGGATCACTGAAAGATTACTTGTGACCAGGATTGACCTCAAAACTCAAGATCAAGGTAGAACTGCTGGTTTTCACTGTTTTTCTGTTGAATGCACAAATGTTCAATGATCTCAGCAAAAAAATTTACATTGACTGTAATCTTCTTTTAGAATATTTTCTCATAACTAAGTTGTGATTCCTAGAGGCTCATGTATAAAATAGAAATGTAGGAAAGTTTCTTCTCTGAGTCATTCAAAAAAGATCAATTTTACAGATAGATAGTAGACTTGAATATGTGAAATAGTAGACATTACAATAATAATTCAGCAGAGCACTTAAACATTTGGTTAAAATCAAGCTTAATTATCACTCTGTAAGACTGAGATTTACATGGTTATAATATTCTGTGTTTATGATAAAGGAAATGCTCTGCCAATAAGGGGACTGAATGCCCTTATAGTGCCAAAAGTATGTCCAATTTGTAAGAACAAAAGCAGATTTATGCTGGATTGAAGTGTGGAATCATTAATGCCAACCACAAAATGACATTTAGTGTAAGGACAAGCATACTAACTCATCTGAGACAGTAATGTACTTCTAACAGCAAAAGAGACATACAGCTACTTAAATGTAGGTGACAAATGACAGTGCCCCAATCCTATTTAGGCATCAAAAACAGTTCCAAAAAGAGATAGGTTTCCCAGAAGATCCTGTGTCATATCTGTGTCAAATAACATAAGGCCTGAAAAAAATGGCTCTAGGTACAAATATTTTGGCTTGTATTTTTCCCAATTCGCCACAGAGCTGTGGTTTGTGTTGAACTACGAGCAGCTATTTTACATTACTTGTCCCCCGGACACAAGTCTCTCTGACCAGTCTCATTCAGGACAGAAGCATGTAGTTGTTTGTTTGGAAATTATTCTAAATCATTCTTTATAGTGGTAGATTTGTTAGTCAACATTATTTTAGTGAAAGATAAAAAATGTATTCCTTCAAACTGACAGGGTAAACAGAGATTTCTACTACAGTGTATCAGTCTTTGCCATTGATTTCTAAAGTAGCTGTTTCCAAGCGGAAGAGGAATAAACTGTGAAGACCACTGTTTTCATCTGCTCTGGAAGTTCCTGTGTTTTTATGTCTCCTTGATGAACAAATGATGAACAAAATACAGACTCAGATTGTACTAATATTGCCTACAAAGAACAAATCTATTCACTCTGGAGAAAAAGAATCCCACAGTTTAATTAAACTTTTATCTAAAATATTATTTTATTAAGACTGATTACCATATCTGTTGCATAATGACAAAAAATTCTAATCTTGATACGTGAATATTTACTTATTGCTGAGGGTGTTTCTAGACAAACTGAAGTGTTTCTGATTATCTATATTACCTTAGTTCAAAAAAGACAGAAAAGTCTACCTGCTATTTAGGTGCTTCCAAACCAATTTTTTTCCTTACTGTGTTGTCAGTGAACAAGAAGAAATGAAACCATCTGAGGTAATTTTTGTCTCGTAAATATGAAACCCATTTGACTGTAGACAAAACCAAATCTAGAACTGCTGAGTAATCAAATGTGTACGTTATTCACTTTAGCCTGCTTATCTGTCTCAAGTCTGAACTCATAGAAGATTTTCCCCATCTATTACTCTCCCGAACAGTATTTTTTTATATTTTTAAGTGTTCATCCCCACCCCCCTCCCCACCCTGGGGAAAATACAGACTCTTGTAAAGCAAACATAAGACTATTGGCAATGCTTCTGGTATTTAAATCCTTGCTGGCAGTCTTCCTGGGGCACAGAGAAAGCTTATTGAATACTACATCTTGAGAACTGCTTGTACATTCAGTCATTCTGTAACAGCCCCTATTTCCTTGTGTGTGTCTAAGTCTCTTTTCCCCTGTTTTTAGGCAGAGAAGAAAAGAAAAGCAACATGAACATGTGATCTTCACTGACCCCAGCAGAGCCTGCTGCATTGGTTCCCAGTAAATCCATTATGCTGACCCCTCAAGCTGGAAGGGTTTTCTAGAGCAGATATCAGTCCAAAAGACATTTGGACCATATAGCAACTGTGTTTCTTCATCAACAGACCATTGACATTGTTGGGATGCTAGCATGCATGCTAGATGGCAGCAGTCACAACTTGTGCTTAGTGTTACAACTGCTGGTAAAAAGAGGTTAAACTCACCTTTTTCATGTATGCAAGAAGAGAATGAACTTTGTATTGCCCAAATTTGCATAAAACTCCTATATACTTTCCTGCCTCACTTCCCACTTGGGTTGAGCGGCGTGTTTTCTCCAGCTTTCTTCCAAATAGCTGGACTCTTTCTACATCAGAATGTAAACTAGCCCACCTCTCTATCAGAGAGCTTTAGGTAATTTGTAGAGCCACAAACAAAAGAATTAAACTGGGCAAAATAAGTATAAAAACAATGGACAAAATCAGTGACTAGAGGAATTCAAAGTGTTTATCAAAAATAATCCTGGAATCAGCTTGAAGGATAGTAAATAAAGGGCATTAGCTGTGAATACATTTTTGTTGCTATTAACTTGCAAAAGCTGCTAGTTTTTAGAAAAACAAAAAATCTTATTTCCTCTCAGAAAATCAAATATTCATGAAGATTGTCCTTTCTGTAAAATCTTTAGATAGTGATACATAATCTCCAACTAAGATCTATGTGTCAAATGGAATTAGACAGGGAATTACATGCTCAGTTCTCAGGCAAACATTCAGAAGACCAGAAGGCCCATAGCACCACTCTCACATGGATACGAAAAAGTGATGATAACAAGAAGTCAGAATGTGGGGCATTGCCCACTGTTTCTAAACAGTGTCTGCATGACACTGCAAATAAATGAATTTGTTTTCTTTTCATAGCTCATGCTTTCTTTAGCCTTTTCTTTCTGTCATAGCCAAGGGCTTAATTCATCAAGAATGTGCTGATAGGCCAAACCAAGTAATAAAGTATATGAGCACACAGATTATTCCCAACCAGTGATCAAGAGGAAATGTAATTAACACACACTAAAGAAGTCAGAGTTGCTGTAATGAGGACTGTGCTTGTTCCCACTGTAAACAAGGCTAAGTCTACAGACAGTATGATCTCAGGTCTGCTGCTTCACAGATCTCATGGAAGTGCAAGATGGTGCATTAACAAAGCATTGCTAAATAACCAGCTTGGCCACAGAGAACTGGTAATGAACTTATCCACATGAAATTAAAACTAAGAATTAAGGAATTGTACACTTG
Organism: Centrocercus urophasianus; assembly: GCF_019232065.1. Lineage (NCBI taxonomy): Eukaryota > Metazoa > Chordata > Aves > Galliformes > Phasianidae > Centrocercus > Centrocercus urophasianus. The sequence continues at coordinate 42,880,976 of NW_024884142.1, forward strand.
CTCACATTTTTAACCCACAATTCATATGCTCACCTTTAGTACGGATAAACTTGAAAGATCTCAGTGTGACAGGTGCAGCTGTTTTCTGGGTAAGCCTTTACAGGCGACTAAAAGCAATATACAAATCATCTTTTGTTCTGATGCCTTTTATTCTCAGAAAAATCTTATCTTAAAAAGTTCCTCTGTAACTACCTTATAAGTGCACAGCCCTAGATAAGTTACAGTGCTTCACAGTTGACATTTGAGGAACCCCTGATGCTTATTCTCATAATTCCATGAATATCTGTTGCTGGCAATAGTATTTTTGACATTTTTCTCTTACTGCAGTCCTAGACAGAATTTCTCACCAATTTACAGACAGAGTAATGGTATGAGAACAGTCTTGGAAATATAAATACCTGAGGTAATTTCAGAAGATGAAGGAGCTACTCTGCTAGAGTATTTTTTGACTGCAACATTTTAGATCAAAACTGTAATAGTATAGGATTCGAGGGTAGAACATTTGCTTAATGCCACCATAATGTTTTGGTTTTTTTTTCAACAGACTTCACCTCTTGCTGCCACATCTCCAGAATTCAAACTGCAAACCCAATATTTTCCTACATCCAGTCACAGCAGGAGGGGTTCTGGACCACGGTTTTTAATTCTACTTGTGAGATGTTTTTATCAAGCCCACTTCACATTATAATTGCTAGCTCATTCTGCTCACATCTTAGGTCTTTCCTTTCAGTACTATAGATTTTCACAGTTCTGTTTGTTGATGCAGAAATATTAATAAAATACCCAAAAATGTTAGCTAAGCAAATGGTCAGCTTAGAGGATTTTTAACTTATTTTTATTTGAAGAGGAGAGGAAATTAGAGAGGAATAAAAACAACCATTTGAGAATGATTTACAGTTTAAAACCTAGCAATGTAGAAGACCAAATAACAGCACTCAGTTTTAAATAGAACATTTCTGAAATTAGAAGAACATTTCATCTTTAATCTTCATTCATTAGTATGGAAACAGCAATCAGTCAAATGGGCTATCAAACCATCAAACTATCCCCGTGGAGTACATAGAAACATACTTAATTTTTGTCTTGGGTGCAAGGTTCCCACTGCTGCACTTTTGACAAAGATCAGTCCTAAATGGTGAAACAAAATGTACTAAATGTTCTGTTTTTTCTTCCATTGCAAAAATCAATAGATAATGATTTCCCACTCACCTTCACTCCACAACTTATGTGTAGATTACTCTGAAAGTAATGCCTCTTGTTTAATTCCACAGAAATTGCAACAGATATAAAGAGCACAGGAACAACATCTCATAGAACAAACTCTTGGCTAAAAAACAGCATTTTTTGTCACCACCATTAGCCAATTCCCATGAATGACCTGATCAATATGCTCTTTATTTTGTGGTGTGACAGCTGTTCATGGCTGCCTGAAAAATGACTTGTCTTTCTCATCACTGTTGCTGTGGCTGAAATGTACAGCCTCGCTGTGCTCACATGCACTGTTTGGCCTCCATAAACATTCATTAAGTGTCAGTGAATGTCAACAGATGCCATTTTTTCCACATGGAGTAATTCAATTCCACACATTTTCTTCATATTAACTTGCACATCTGATACCATTCTGTCACACCGCTTCTCTGCTGCCATCTGTCACATGGTAACAAACTGTAGTGGCATGTTGGCAGGAAGGTTCAACCTCCACTGCCATAGCACCAGTATCTACACCTCACACTGTGGGTCAACATAATAAAACAAGCATTACTTTCAGAGGACAATCTCTCCCTTCCAGTCTGGGAAGTGTTAGTTTATGCAGCCTACTTCTATGACAGTTGTTCTTCATCATTGTTATTGCTGCTGAATTATTCTGCATGTTTTCTACTACAAATCTTAAAAGAAGGAAAAAAATTGTATGTTCACCTAGTTTACTCAATAGAGGGACACATTAGAGTTATACCATAACACAGTATATACATTTCTGATTTGCTACTTATCCTAATAAATTCAAGTTTTCCATTTGTCTTTTGAGTTCCAGATTGGCATTGATGGTTGTTGTGTTGGTTTTTTTGTTTGTTTGTATTGTCAGAAACTGACCTTGAGTTCTTTTATTTTTGATTATAAAAGCTAATTGGGAATCTGTTACAGTGTACACGTTTACATTGAATGAATATTATCTGCCCTTTTGGCTGGCACTTTCACTTATTTTAACTGGAAAAATCTGTGTTTCCCCTATTATTTATTTTTCCATCTTTTAAATAACACTTTATCTCTGCTCATCTCTAAAATTCATAAGAGGATTTTTGCTTTAACCTGTGATAGCTTTATTTTCCTGATGGTCTTTGATGAGCAATTGTCTGAGAACCTTTTAAAAAACAAAGTTCACTGAATTAATCTGATCTCATGTATATATGCTTATTTGCCTCGTCACAAATCACACATGCAGCTTTTGAAACGTGACTTCCCTTTACAAATGTTCCCTTTACAAATATGTTGACTCTTTCCTGTTGTGTTTAGCTACATGCCTACTAAGTATACGTTTGTAACAGGTTTTTTCAAATTTTTGGAAATATGAAGATTAAGATTACAGCTCTATAATCAGTGAATCACTGTTTAAAAACAATTTTCTGTCCTTTAAGGGGGATGATTTAATTGATAGGCTATGTACCATATTTAATAGTTTGGCAGTGTAACATTTTATTTCTTTTAAAGACCTTGGATGACTGTTATCTTGGCCTTACAACTCACAGTTTTTTTATTTAATGATCAATACTCTAAGATTTTTCTGCCACTGGTTCTGGTTGAGATGACTCTTCTGACTCATCCTTCACAAATAACAGTTCCAAGATGGGAGCTTCCTCATGCTCCTCCGTACTCAGCAGGGATACAAATAATTCATTTAGTTCTGCTTTTATATTCTTACCTTTTCTGAGTGAACTTTTTGTATTCTGTTTACTTATTAACCCTGCAGACAGTGCTGGACTCATAGCTTCTGATATAACTGTGTTCTAATTAATCTCTTCTAACTAACAAGTTGATTATAAGATCCTGTTCTGAATCATAGAATCATAGAATCATAGAATCATAGAATCATAGAATCATAGAATCATAGAATCACAGAATGGCCTGGGTTGAAAAGGACCACAATGATCATCTAGTTTCAACCCCCGTGCTATGTTCAGTGTCACCAACCACAAGACCAGGCTGCCCAGAGTCACATCCAGCCTGGTCTTGAATACCTCCAGTAATGGGGCATCTACAAACCTCTTGGGCTGAAGCCTTGCCATTTATTAACTTCTGAGCTTCCCTTCTTCCTTGGTTATCTCCCTGACCGTTGGATGCACTTTCAGTGTCTCATTTAGAGACATGTCTTACATTTCCTGTTATTTCTGCTGATGGTGTTCCTAGATTCGTAATCCTTTATCCATTTTCTATTCTTTTTCCCTAAATTAGTCTCCAATGACATATGTCTGAATTGGAAAGGATGCATGTAAAGGTCTACAGACTCCCAGCAAATGAATATCAAGGTAAAACTTCAAGAATTCCTTTCAAAATTCATCCTGCCTATCCAACTCAGAACAGATCTATGTACCTACAAACAATTTCAAAGCTTCAGCAGTGTTTCTGGAAAAATACCAAGAATATGTAGCTCACTGAATACTTTCACTGAGCCTTCATGTTTCCTCCTGCTCCCTACATATAGGCTGTTCTGGATAACAGTGATTTCTGGTTTAGCTTGTCCATGGAAGCATCTCTTCATGTGTTTTCAATATAACACATAAGAGATTATACTGTTCCCAAAAAGGATAAAAGGTTTTATGAAGTACAATATAATTATATTTATAGAAACAAACAAACTCAGTCACATTATACAATTTTTTTCTCTTAAAATGAGGTAAAATAATGTAGGAAAAGAAATATTTGCTCCTCTGAATCCTTCATAACCCCATTGGGACTCTCAGAAATTTATTTGCAAATGGAAAACAAGCACATTTTCAAGGATATAATGCCAGACAAGTTTGCTTACAAAGACTTTGGAGCATTTCAAATGTTCATGTTTGTAACAAACATAGTGCTCACCAGTAGAGAATCTATCCAGGCATGCAAATTGTTATTTAGTTTTAAAGCCCACAAGATCTGAAAAATGACAGCTTTAAGGCTTTGGGCTTTGGACATGACAGAAGATGCTGTCTTTGAAGACAGTGATGCCTTTGCAGGTGGAAGACTATAACCAACCTTAACAAAGAAGGTTTGTAAATTAGAGTAGAATGAAGATCACTCCCAGGCAGTGTGTTTTATTTGCCCTCCCAATTTCCACACCTGGCATAGTTTAGTATCATGAAAGTGGTCGGACTAAGTGGTGGCCTCAGACACACTTGGTTTCCTACCAAAGGCACAGTCACTCCTCTTACACTGGCAGTAGAAGCTCCCTCGGGGCCAGGAATTGGGGCAGAAGCAACCCTGGGTTCAGTAGTCAGGGTTCAGTAGTCAGGGCCCATTTCATTTCTTAGCCAGAGGCAAGGCAGACAAGACAGTGGGGCATCCCCAGACCAGCAACTTCTCTGGGGAAAAGGAGGGACTGAAGCCTGGCTAGGATGTGAATCTCTGGTAGAACTCACAAAGCGAATGTCCGGGTATGGCAGGGCAGTGTGGAGCAGGAGTCAGGCCCTGCTGCAGCCTTGCAAGGGCAAAAGTTGACGTGGTGCTCTAGGCAGACAGGAAGAGATCACAGAACTGGAGGTGCCCTAGAAGACTTAATATTGAGGCTTTGTCCCCTTCTTTTAGAATTTAATTCTCATATACACACTTTGATAAAATAGTGAGATTTTTTGTTATTGGTAAATGGTTACTTAGAAAGGCAGAAAGTGCTATATGGTCCAAAAAAAATGCAGCTAGAATAGATGCCCTCAGATTATAGCACCCTTTCTTTTACATAGCAGCAGCAGGCAGGCAATCTGCCATCTTGCCTCCTAGTGAAGTCACCACAGGACTATAGAGATAAAAGGGTTACAGAAGTAATAATACAGAGCAGATTTTTACTTTTCTGAAGATTTGCTGGACAAAGCTCAAACATAATCGTACTGTACTGTACAGACAGCCTCAAAACCAAGAACACTGTATACAGAGTATAAGGTGAATGTTCTTCGCTACCTAGAATATTTTAAATTTGAACCTGAGGACATTCTGTACCTGTTTCTATAGCCTTGAGCGCCTTGCAGGGAAGCATTTCATAAGTGTACAGTCTATTCTTTTGAACTCCAAACATCTGCCTTAAGCATCTGCTTTTAATCAGTTAAACCAATGGCCTCCTTCAGTAGACAATGTGGTACAGATAAAAAAGGCTGATGGTGTATTGACTGCAAAGCCCTAAGCTTACTTATTCTCATTTCAGATCCTTTGCCAAAGAACCTTGCTTGTCATTTTAGTTTTCCAGCAATAACACAAATTTAATGGCCAAAATGTCAAGGATTCTTACTGCAAGGGCCATATATAAATATATTATTTGGAATTCAATTTCTTCTTTTTTTTTTTTTTTTTTTTTCTTCTAAGTAATATGCACGTATTTTTTCAAAAGAAAATGTTAAATTTTTCATTTAATGTTGAAATATAGTTTATCAACTCTGAAGGCTTTGGAGACAACTGCTTACTGTGGGGAGTTATCCAAGTAATTCCTGTTAACAATGAAAAATGATTGAGCAATTCAAAGAATACTGTTTTAAAACACTCTGAATGTCTCAAGTACACAAATGCATGGTGCTTCCAAAGGCCTCATTATCTAGCCTTAATATATGCACTTGCCAGCTTTTAAAGTGTTCTTTTCTTCAAGAAACATTCTTGCAGTAAAAATAGGTTTCTTCCAAATCTATTTAGCATAAATTGCATATAATGTAACATTATATAATATATAATAACAATATATAATATATAATAACAAAAAGTGCAATAGTCTAATCAAGCACAATAACATAGTCAATCATACTTTCTTACTTAGATCTCTTTAGAACTTAGATAAAGTTGAGCATTCTCTGTCAGAATGAGCAGCAGGAGACCGGACAATTGGTTGCTGCCTCTGCTGGTAAACCAAACTGCTCCAAGGCATGGATCTGATTACTGTCCCACAGTCAACAGATTGTTTTCACTAGTGCAGTCAGTCCATGGGCACACTTTGTCCAGCTAGCACTCTCCCAAGGAATGTCTGGACATAATCCAGAGTTTAGCACAGTCCAATGACCATTCCCAACAGACAATGTGAATGGGGCTCATTTGAAGGATATAAAAGCTGAGATTATGTACAAGAGCCATGCCAGCTGGTCTCAGTGCCAAAGAGGATCCTAGACTTTTTACATACTGCTGGAGTTACAGCTCTGGAGTCTTCACAGGATTCAGCTGATATATGCTTTCTCAGTTTATCCTTCTCAACATAAGGGTTAGGTTAGTGACAAATGCTTCCTGCTGTCAGATGCAAAAAATGCAAAGAGTTCTAGGCAGAATTAGATCTACTCTATTTTATATAACAGTCTGTCAAAGCAATAAGTTATATCAGCAATATGACCCTGAAGAATATTATAAAAATATTATCTTTATAGTATAGGAAACCTGTATAATGATTGAATTATATTAAAGACAGACTGATCAGTTTTCTGGGACTTGTGTAGCTAAGAGTGCCCAGTATTTTTAAACTGTAATAATTAATATCAGGCACTCCTGATTCGTAGCAGACAGAAAATTTTTAAGGTCAGTATCAGTTTTTCTCACTTGCACTGGCTATACCTGAAGACATGGTCTGCCTAGCCGTAACACCAGTACTTCTGACGCTCGGTTTGCAATTGATTGTCCAGTATAACCTTGCACTGAGGTGGGTTTTGTATCCCATTTCTTATCATACAGAGGGACATGTGGGATGAGAAATCATTGCAAATCATTGTGTATGACAACTTCCAAATGTTCTTCGGGAATTTTTACGGAGAACAGTAGGTAGCAAAAACTAAGCCAAGGATCATTCAGCAGCTTAATAACATGGGCGACTGACTTCTAGCTCCTGTTCTAGTGACCTGGCTCTTCTTAATTTAATGGTAGAGATAGGTACATTGTGTGGAATGGATTATAGAAATTTGCTTCTCAATACTATAAGCCAGATCAATGTGTCATAAAATAATTCCTTGCTCTTTCTGTAAACATGAATTACTTTAAGACAGAAATTACTGATTTTCTACATCATCAATAATTTCAGTATTTTTTATCCTATTATTTAGTATCTCTGCAATAGGGAAATTTTCTGTGTTCAAAAATTTTTGATACGTTGCTTTTCTTTTGTATTCAAACAAACTTTCTTGGGGTCAGTTGTAATTTTAAAATTCTAGTTAGCTTGCTTGAAGTTGGCAAATAGAAAAAAAAAATATTTTACTGAATTTAAATGTTTTCATCACCTGCTGTTTATTTGTAATTAACTAGATTTTTTTTTTTTTTTTCATTTCTTAGAAAGTGGCAAGACTTGTGGCTAAATAACCAATTTTATCCACTGAAGTCTGTTCACAGAACTTGGGCCTCTTAAAATTGAATACTGAGTTGGTGTCCAAAGCTGCAGGAAGTCAGCTGAAAAAGTCTAACAACAAACTTTGGACTGTCATGTCAAACATTAACCTCATTTTCCCCTCATATTATTGATCCCAACTGAACAAAGAGTTCACACTCAGGCAGTACTTTCTCCCATGGGGTTACTGATGTTCTTCTAGAATCTGGAGTAAGCTGCTTTTACTCAAACTGGTTATGCTGAGTTGTACTCCTGACATAACTGCAGCTTATATCTGCAGCTCCAGGGATATAGTAGAGTATATTCTAGGTTCACAAACTGGGTATTATTACGGAAGCTGTCTTTCTCCCACTACTCCAGCATGACTTTAAATCCTTGCGCTCTTAATCTTGTATCTATTTGGTTGACAATACTTTATTTTGACATATCTCTGCTCTCCACTACTGACCTCTGAAGGCTTGCTGGGGGTAGACATGAGATGCCTGTGGGTTAGGATGTGATCAGCTATTGCTTGTAAAAGAGTGAGACATTTTGGCCATTGAATGTAATTGAAAGGTCCATTTTCCTTCTTTCACCTGTTGCTAGACATAGAAAGAAAAAGATTTAGTTGTTCTGGTTTCAAATTCAGACATTGGCAAGAAATAATGCAGATTATGTTGTCCCAGAGCATGATTGCCCTCATGTAATAGTTCTGTAAAAAGCTAATGAAAAACAGTAGCTATGGATGATTACTTTTTACTTGTTTCAGTTTTCAGAACAACTTCTGCAGTTTCAATTCTGTGGACCTTCATTTCTTCATCCTCTTAAATTTTGCCCTTATCACATTATTGTAATCAGGTTCTAATGTTATGAAGATAAATTGAAAAGTTCTGTAGATTTTTTTATAGCTATATAACAGATCAGTTCACTAGAAAAAAAAATCAGTCTAAAATATGAGGAATCTTCAATTTTGAGCGACATTGAAAAGTGAAGTTTAATTTGTTCTTTTTCTAAGTATCCTTTCTGAACTCATTCAGTACATCTTTATTGACTGCATTACTGCATTTACTGCATTACAACTTGATCCTTGACATATACATATATATGTATGTATGTATATATATGTATGTATGTATGTATGTATATATGTATGTGTGTATGTATATATATATATATCTTTAAAGCAATGCTTGGAGGAAAATGAACCATAGGAAAAAAATGAGAAATAACCAGAGTTCCCTTGAGGCTCTCAGTACTCATACGAGTTTCTAAAGTTCCTTTGTCATTTCTTTAGCTGAAAAAAAAAGAAAAAAGAAAAAAGAAAAAAGAAAAGAGAAAAAAGAAAAAAGAAAAAAGAAAAAGAAAAAAGAAAAAAGAAAAAAAGGAGAAAATCACACAAATTTATGAGTATTTTATGTATTTTATGTTGGGATAATTCTCCAAAGGCATATTATTTTGAAAAAAATAAGATAGCTCAGAGGAAAACTAGTGACCTGATTCTGATGTCACTTACTTACATTTACACCCAGAACAGTTTCATTAATGTCAATGGAGTTGCAGTCCTGTAAGTGATTAGGTAATTTGCTTCTACTGAGGAAGATAGTGTATTATTTCCATCGTTTTAAAATCAAGAGTGGATAAAAATAACAAGCAAAACTTTAAGGCAAAAGGTAAGGGAAGTTCATTCTCTTTAGATGACATTTTCCACTTCATTTGGATAAAAGCTGTGCAATGTGCATTTTTCTTTTTGATGAGCTGTCAGTGATCATGCAAAACAGATGTGCTCATGCTGTTTGTGTGTTTGAAAGAAAGAAAGCAGAGCAGTTTCATTGTGTCCATTCAGAGAAGAGAGATATTGACAAAGAAATTGCAAATGATGTCATCATGCCGAAGATCCCTGTGATAGGCAAGCACTTTCCATATTTCCTTCTCACACTAGAAAAAAAAAGATTTCTCTTGGTTATGATCATAATAAAATACACGTGCAATTCTGGGAGGACTTTTCCAGAGCATTTTCAGCAAATTGGTCACTCGTGTTGATAAAGCTTGCAAAAAGAATGACAGATCAGAACAGACTTTACCTCAAAAGTTTTGAGCTGACACTGGAAATTCAGAATTCTTAACTGTGGGCTCTACTCCACATCTTATTTTCATTCCTGCCAATCCTAAATCATACTTATTAAAACAAAGCAAATCCCAAAATAAAACTGTGGAACAGTAGTTTTATCTGATGATTTTCCAGAGAAATTTTCATTTAACCCAAGATTTTTCAAGATGCTTTACGAACAAGGTAGTGAAGAAAGGATAGATTACAGATGGTACTTTAGGCCTAGTTTAAACTTTACATGGAGTTGGACAAATTAGGTCAATTAACTTCAGTGAACTAGTCTAGTTACAAGTTCAGTAAGGAGAGGAATTCTGAATTTGCAGGACTGCCTTCCTGATATGTGGTCAGGAATGTGAGCATGCAATAAGGACAGCTACAATCCCTATTGTTCTTGTAAATACAAATCAGTCATGCTTACAATTAAATGAAAATTGAAATGCAATTTTTCAGCTGTTTTACAGTTACAGTTAAGAATTCTTAATTTTTCATGGAAAGAATTATTCAACCAAAACACAAAGTATTGTTCTTGATCAGTAAATAGGGTTTTACAAACTTATTTTATTTTATAATGCATAAAGAAACAGAAATTTCAAGATAGGGAGGTGAATGGCTATTTTTTTTAGAACATGTGTATGTATGATCACACTTCACATGTTCACACAATTAAAATTAGCAAGCTCAAATCAAAAACTGTTCACTTAAACTTAAAAAGGATAAATGCCATTACTTCTATGCATAGACCAAATGCATAGACCAAATTCATTCCTGTTCTTGTAATATGGTTTGCATCATTAGCTCACGGAGAAAAGTAATAGTTAAATAGTTGATAAAACAGTGAAGATTCCATTAGCATTATTTATAAAATTGAAAAGCACTGGTCTTTTCTAATCCATAAGCCTCACAGATCTTTGGGGAAGTAAGCCCACCTTTTTAAGCTGCAGTGATTCAGAATCGTGGCAACTTCACTTTTCCTTCTGAAGTACTCCTTTCTGAGTCAACACTTATGGGAATATATTGTTTCAAAGTAGTTCGTGGGATATAATTTTCAAAGAGATGAATGAAAACCATACACTTCCTATTAACGTTAATGGGGAATTGTGTGTCTAAAAACAGCTTTGAACATTCTGGTTAGAAGTTTACATCTTAGTGAGCTGCACATGGTTCCCCTGCCCTAATCAGATGTTTTTACACATTGCAGAAGAGCCCTGCTGTGGATCAGCAGATACCATGTTGAATGTTTCCTTCTACTCAGTGCCTCATAAGTATCTCCATTAACAGAGAGAACTTTTCTCTATTAACAACTCTATTTCGTAGGCTTAGCTTATTAATTATGCAGCATAGTTATCAATTACAATACGAGGAACTTCCTCATACAAAACCAAATTAGTTCATTGCTCACAGCAACTCTATCATGCATTGCCAAGTAGCTTAAGTAGCTATTGTGTGGCTTTTTTATCGGACCTGCAAATCACTGTGGAAACTACACAGCTAGCTTTACTTACTAATTGCATTCTTAATGAAATATTTTACTTTTTGTTTGTGCCCCAGGTGATAATGCATGATACAGCATTACATAATTACAGCATGCATCACTTGAAGTTGTGTACGGACTAATGGGATGCTACGCAATACAGGGTGGAAAGAAGCTAATGGCAATGTGATCAGATAAGAAGAAAAAATATTGCTTGAATAAGTGTATCCAATGAATTAACATTCACCTTAGCCAGAAATGAGCTGGAAGATGCTGTGAGTAAGCCCTAAACTACTTCATGTATAGCACATGATATAATATGTTAAATTTAACAATATTAATCGCCTGTTCTTGCCTGCTAAGTATCTGAACAAAAAAACAAAAAAGCAAAAAAACTTTGTAAAATAATAATTGATCAAACTTTCTTTTTCTGAGTAACTCTGAAATACAGTGTGTGTACTGCAGGAAGGCAGCTTCTGTCCTGGTTAGACAATCGTTTGCATGATTAGGATAACAATCAGCTCTAGATGAGCTCCATGGGGCTTTTCAGCAACAAATAAATAAATATATATATCGAGAGATCTCCTCCTCATATCTCTGCAGGTGTTCAAAGAGTCCAACTTATTTTATTCCAGATATTAGTCTTGCCAACTAATTGTTTTTATAACAATAGCTTATGCAGAGCGTGGGAAACCAGACTTTTATGTTTTCACTGCCTGTGTCCTGATTCAGGACTCAGCATGGAGATCCAAGATATGTAATAACATTCCAGTACTACAATGGCTAGAAAGTACATGCTCAGTAGTAATACATATTAACACATAACATAGAGCTGGATTTAATGCCTCATATTACTAGGGGGAAAAAAAAAGCAACGAAACGTTTGCTTTTTTTGTATTTTTTCCATCATTTGCAATCTGAAAAGTTTGAAATATTTCATCAGGCTTACAGTGATTTTTCTTCCGTAGCTCAAAAAAAAAAAAAAAAAAAAAAAAAGAAAAAAGAATTCTAATATACAAAGTTAAAAAAAAAAAAGACAAAATGTTTAGTCTATTCTCATATGTATTCAGCCACATTTTATTATGTCGCTAGTAGGCAAAGATGATGGGAATACTGTAATATTTATTAACATATTTACATTTATGACACACTTTCAAAATGACAATTAACATACAAGGGCTGCTCTGAAAGTAATGCCTCCTGTTTCATTACTTTGGCCCACAGTGTCAGAGACAGATGTTGGTAATATGGCAATATAACATCAGTTATGTTTTGTTGCTGCGTGACAAATGGCAGCAGTGGGTCAGTCTAACAAAATGGCATCTGACATAGAATACATCTAAAGCAAAGGTGTGCCACTGAATTCTTCTATGTGGAAAAAGTGGCAACTACTGAAATTCATCATTCGTGGAGACCAAACAGTGGATGTGAGCACAGTGAGATGTTGTGTGGTGCATTTTAGTAGTGGCAACAGCAGCGTGAAAGAAGACAAGTCACATTCTGGAGAGCCATGTACTGCTGTCACATCATGAAATGAGGAATATCTCAATCATTTCAACCACCCGGCTAATGGTGGTGACTATGTTTCATATCTGAGAATTTGATCTATCAAATAGTGTTATTGGCTGTTGTGCTCTTTGTACCTGTTGTATTTTCCATGGAAATAAATAGGAGGAATTGCTTTCAGAGCAACCATGTATATATTTACAAATCTAATGACAGAGATCACCATATTTGTTTAGTTAATTTCCTGAAGACTACAAATACCATCACAATTCAGACAGTGTGACCCTAAAATAGCAAGATACTTGGATACTGCTTTGTTTGGTCATTTGTTCTGTTTACTTTATACTGATAAATCTCATAAAATAAGGGAGTACATATTTTTGGAACTCATTACTAATAAAATGAACCTTGCACCACTTCATTCATGTAAGTTAGCTTCACAAATCCACAAATTTTCTTTTTTGGCACCTGCAGATAAACTGATTGCTTTGTGGTTGAGAGTATTATATAAATGCTGGAAAAATGGACAAGGAGAAATTCTGAATATGAAGCAGCAGCTAGAGGTCTATAGTTTGGGGACAGTTAACCAATCATACTCATTAAAACAGCTCTAACAAAACCAGTGTCATTCATGCATACAGGTTTTTGCTCCTCTGGGAGTATCTGTCTTTCAGAAAAAAGGTATGGTAATTTATAACTCTCAGCTATCAACTCTCAACTTGCTCTCTTCCTTATAGTCATGTTTGATGCTCTCCTACCACTATTACTGAACTTTCCTAAGTATTCCCCAGAGTTGCCCTATTGTTCTTTATTCAGCCAAACATCTTTCTCTTATTGTTCGCTAACGGTATTTCCTCCAAACATATTATATAAAATAAGAACAAACAAATTAATGAAACCTGCAAAGATTACTCATCTAATTTTTCAGTCTAAGCATAAATAAAGTTCAGTGTAAACAAAAGTTTAAAACTGGAAAAAAACCCTGAAGATTCCACTGGAAAACAATTAGACATCAACAGGAAAAATATTAATGCCAAAATTGTATTCGTTCATGAAGTTGGAGCAGTATAGAATATTTTTATTCCAATCACTAAAATCAGATCAGACAGTTTAATGGCCAAATCTTTAGTTGTCTGAGTGGATAAAAAAATTTAGAGTATTTGCTGTGGGAAGGGATCTTCCTTCATCAGTTCACCCTGACGACTCAGTGATGTAAAAAAAACTTCTCGCACAGGGCCTAGCAATTTGCAGGTAAATTATGCAAACAAAGGAAATATACTTTGCTCCCAGCCCCTCACTCACTGCTTATTGTTCTTTATTGGTGAACACTGAACAGAAATAATTGTTTGGAATTAAGGTAAAACTGATTCTTAATATGATAATATGTAGTAGGTTGTGAGTTTTTTAACATCCAAATGATTTGGAGGTGAATATTGGCTTCACGTTTATAGTATTACACATTATACTATTACAAAAGTAGTACACAAACAGGAGTAATTTCTGATTTAATGATTTTATTTATTGATTTAATCAAGGCCCAAGCTGCAACTGTTCAGTACACTGTGGAGAACACATTGTAGTCATCCCAACATGTAAATTATAGAGTAATTCTATAAATGTCCATAAAAATGATTTTGATGATGATCATTATGTGGTTTTACCTGGAAATATTGTAACATAGTGGATTAAAAAATCACTTAGGGCAGAAGATATTTCACTACTGGTTTTATAAAAGTTAAAAAAAAAATATTGTGGCTTTCTGTTTAAACATCTCATGCAGAGTGAAGAAACCAAAGATAACAACATTTAATTCATGGTGAGAAGCAGGAAGTGAAAAATCAAAGCTAAATAGAATTGGAAGCAAATTGGTTTTACTGCCAAGACAGACGCAAAACTTAAACAGATAGTTAAAGAGTAGAAAGCACAATTGATTATAGAATATGTTTTTAATCAATATTTTTCTGTAATAATGCAAATATCTTTTAATGCAGATTTTTTCTATTTTTTTTTTTACAAATGTCAACATCTCAGTGTTTAGAAATCCCTTCTGCAAATTTCAGTTTCACATTGTGGAAGGTGTGGAAGGTGGAGCTGATGCAATCCCTTGAATACTTTACCTCCTGAACAATCAGAACAATAATTTTATTGTTCAGGAAAAACCTTAAAGTTAAGCCTTGGCATTGGAGTTGCACAGATCTATCCCATCCCAGAAAACTTGTGCCTAGAGGTACACATTCCTTGCTAACTAGTTGAAAGCCATGTGAAATTAGTCATCTTTACCAAAAAAAGATTCACAACACAAAGCACGCATTTTTTTCAAATGCATGTGTCACTGTGTTCAGAAAGGAGTAAGATGCTGAGGGGATTCTTTGTGACTTGTTATTAGTTTCTCAGTAGTGAGATGAGAAACTGGCACAGAAAATCTGTTTTCTTCCCCTGTTTTATTTCCAGCTTCTGATAGAGAAATCTTGTTTTCTGTGGATTTCAGTGCAGATTTAATTAGCGAGTACAGCAGTTCTGACAGAATCTTTCCTGACAGGAAATGCCAGTTGATCAGGGCTGAAGTTTGTTAGTACTTGGGATGATGATCATCAGACTTAGACACCTGGTCTAATCTGACTTGTTTGTCCTTATATCTCCCTACTCTGGTGAGTCAGTTTTGGAACCTGTCTCCTTCTGATGCAGCTGATCAGTATACATTGAAACAGCTCCATTGGAATAGAGAGAAATGGTTACTCTGAGTAAAGCAGTTCTTGCCAGGAAGAGAGAATTATTCCAACCTTGTTTTAAACAGGCAAAGTAGATGCCCCTTTTGCTTTTGAGGTTAGTGTTTTCAAGTAGTGAGCGTTTTCAAGTTATTCTGCTTGCAGAATAATTCAAGAGGTGAGTTATTCTGCAAGCAACTACAACTAATGAAAAGCTCCCACCTGCCTAATGTTCTTCATGCAAAAAAAAAAAAAAGCACCTTTTGCACTTCTCAGCAGAAGATGATACCTTTTTACTTGTCCCTCATTTATTCTGCTCTTTGCTCTGCTGCCAGACTGATAAGCATGCAAACTTAATGCACCACCTTTCTTACCTTCTCCCAAGCAGCCTCAGAAAGCAACAAATTAATTTTCTTATATATTATCAACCATTTTTTTAATTTAATTTTCAAATTATGCAGTAAAAAAAAAAAAAAGGTTAAGGTGCTGTGAAATAGGAATTCCACTGATTCCACTGATCAGTCACTAAACTAGTAAAGCTCAATGGGGCTTCACTGCACCCTCCAGACAATCTTAATCTATTTTAATGCAGACAACCCTGATTCAGCCTCAAGAGATACTAGGTCAACACTTGGCTCTGCTCAAAATTTGGATATTTTCCTCATCCATTTCTCCCTATATGACTAAATTTCATTACTAAAAATGAAGATAATAAATAATCCTTTACATACTCATTTGTTTTTGTTTTTGTTTTTGTTTTTTTTTTAATATATTCACTAGGTACATACAATTAGAAACAGATAATAAGCTCATCTGAACCCTTTATTTCTTACAGGAAAGTCAAACAGGAAGTAACAAAATGCTTTTATTTTTCTTATTTCCTATAGCTAGTAATAGAAAGTAGCTTATTGCTAGTGTTAGTGAACTCAGGAGAATGGGAACAGACTACGCTAGTAATTTTTTGCAAAGAAATGATTATTTGCATTAAAGGCATATCACTCATGCACAAAAACAATAAATTCTTCTGTGGCACAGATCTGAGCCCTTCCTGCTAAGATTTTCCTTGTTGTTTTTATTTTTTTCCCCTTTGATAGAAGTCAGAATATTCACTTTTGGGTCTATCTCAAACTGGAAATTTGTATGACAACACCGTGTTTTGGAAGCTAAAACAGCCTCCACAAGCAGGAAAATAGATTCTATCAAGCCTATTGGCCTCACTGCTGCACAACATCCCTAGTCTTTCTTAATTAGAATAGATATAGCCATATTATACTGATAACAAGGGTAATAGCTCTTTAATTATATGCATATGGAGTCATCTGTTGCTTACTTATGAAATTTTGATATTGCCTTTATGTTCCTAATGGATACAGAGAAGAGAATAATCTGTGGTGCTACAGTAAATTTTTGAATCACAATGACTGTATATGCTGACTATTAAGACAACAAAATGTTCAACATGTTTTAAACATTTTTTTCCTTTCCTCTTTCCCATGACTCTTCAGTCTCCTATATTTTTAAGCAACCCATCTTTTCAGTACACAATATTGACAAGTGACATTTTCTTGTGATGAAAGGCACGAAAAACTGACGTTTTCTGCCAGAAACACTGTCTTACAAGGGAAGAAAACTAGTTATCAAGGAACAGTATGAAGCTGACTACAACTACATCACTATAAAATAACAAAATAAATACATTATGCAAAATTCAGAATCACAACTACACTTTTTTGCATTAGTGTTGGCTGAGATACGGGGAAGCCTCCTGACAAATCTTGCTGCCCAGTGGCAAGTTCTGAGCAAAACACAATATACATTTCTTCATCTACATTCATAAAATAAAATAATTATAGAATAATTTTGATGGAAAGGAATGTATGAAGATTACCCGACTTGATCCTTCAGTGCAAGAAGGAACAATTTGTTAGGTTGCTCTGGGCCTTGTCCAGTAAAATTTTGAATACTGCAATGATGAATGATGGAGCTCGCTGATGGACCTCGCTGAACAACAGTTCAAATAAATGTTTGTCCATCTTAAATGTGATATTTTTACTTCCCAGTACCTTTTTGCCTTGTTGCCATTTGCATCCACTACCTCTCACCTTTGCACTGTGTACCTCCTCATAGCAGAGGAGTTTGCTCCCACTGTGTGTTTGCTTACACTCCACCAGTTGAAGAAGCAAGATGTACCCTCAGCCTTTTCTTCCTGACATTCAGTAAATTCAGTTCTCTTAGCTTCTCCATGTACGTCCTGTGCTCCAACCCCCTTATTATTCCCTATACTTGCTACAGGGTTTTAGTTTCTACTTATTTTCTGCTGTGAAGGCCTTAGAGTCACAGAATTAGAGAATAGCCAAAGCTGGAAGCTACATGTGGAGATAGTCTAGTCTCATTCCCATGCTCACAACAAGGTCACCTGGAACAGATTCTCATTCCACTTCTAGTCAGGGCTTGAATATCTCTGAAACTACACAGTGTTCTTGGCAACATGTTCTTGTGTTTGATCATCCGTATAATACAGAACATTTTTTTCTTACATTTAAACAAAGTGTCTTGCATTTGTGACATCTGCTTCTTGACCTTTGGGCACCACTGGGAATCTGTCTCCAGCTTCTTTACTATCCCTCATCAACTATATATACATATTGATCAGAGCCATGCAATTCTTCCCTTTTCCATTCTAAACAATCTCACCTTTGTCAGTTCCTTCAGATGCTGCAGTTCCTTAAATATCTTGATTGCTCCTCTTGGGTCTTGCTGCTGTATGCACTTGTTGCTCAGGTACTGGGGAGTCCAGAGCTGGATCCAAGATGTCTCAAGATGTCTCATTAGTGCTGAACAGAGAGGAAGGATCATTTTCCTCCCTGGTGACCCATTTTGTAGCACAGTCCAAGGTACTGTTGTCCTTCTTGCCACAGGAGCCCATTGCTTGTTCATGATCAACGTTTTGTCTATTAGAACCTTCAGGGCCTTTAATGCAAAGGTTCACTCTCTCTGGCCCCAGATTGTACTGGTGTAACAGGTAATTGCAAGACTAAGCAATTTCTTTTATTGAATTTAATGAGAGTGCTGTCAGCCCATTTCCCCAAGTTGTATGTGGTCCCTCTGAATAGCAGACTTGCCCTCCTATGCATTATTTCCTTCAATTTGATACTGCCATTGATTTTTTTGTGGGTGCAGATCAATCAGCTTACAGATACTACGACCAATCTCTCCCTTCCTTGGAAGTCTGTGGTTTGTAAAGTTTCATCTTTAGCTACCAAGGGCCAGAGGTATCACAAGTGGGCCATAGCTTAAAATTAAATGGGTCATGCAGAAATGTATATAGATAGCTTTTGACTGCTCTTCTCACTTCCCCATTTAATGTTCCTCAGCACATTTGTGTTATTTTTACCTTGCACACATCAATGATATTCCAATGCTGACAGGCAGAGATAAACAACTCAGCACTCAAACTTGATGACTATCTAAAAACTATGTGCTTCTCTGTCACATCTTTGATCCAACTGTGTTCCGGAGAAAGCTCCCTGCAGATACCACTGCTATTATCGCTATACGTGAGGCAAGTCACAGGTGATGACGTTGGCAGCCAACATCAAGAAGCCAGAAGTCAACAAAGTAACATCCTTATGAAGGAAACTTGGTTATGAAACCAGTAGGATACAGGAAAAAAAAAAAAAAACCTAAAATAATAAATTCAGAGTTTTTCTCTGTGTTGAGCTTGATTATTTCCTTAGATCTTTCTAACCTTTTTGCAACTAGTACTTCCTGCAATCTAGACAGTATGTACAGTATCAGTTTATGTAAGAAGAACCAAATACTGAAAAGTATCATATGGAAAGCAAAGACAAAAGAAAAGCAGTCACGGACTGAACATAGATTGAATAGGTTGAACATAGAGTGAACATAGATCCATATGTATGTTTACACATATGAAGTTAAATTTTCTATCCCCAACTCATATATAAGACCAAGAAAAGACAAAAGTGATAAGAGATAGTAGGAACTGTTAAAATCTGGAACACCTCCAGTATACCTACAAGAAGGAAACAAGTAAACCCAGTAATCCACTGAACTTGTTAAAGAAATTATTTAATCTCCATGTACAGGTCATTCAGTCATCTGTGAAAAAAAAAAAAAAAAAAGAAAAGAAAAAAGAAGAAGAAGCAGTACATGATTCAGACAGAAGGCAAAGGAATGAAAAATAGCAGAATTAAAGTGTCACTCTCCCAGGCTAAAGGGACTAGGCAATTCTTTTTATTCTCAGAAAAAGAGGGGTTTAAAGGTCAGGTGGTATTCAACCTGAAAACTAATGATCTTACAGCTTATTCCAAGGGGTCCAATGACTGGGCAAGAGGCCAAGGCATCTTAGCCAGTAAAATACCTCAATTAGCTGCAAACTCTTTGCCAAGTTACTCAGACGAATAATATGGCTTCCCCTAATTTCTTCTTAATCTCATTCCACGAAATATCCTTAGGAATTCAACAAATGGGACTAGACAGAAGAAACTGGAGGCAAGAAATGATGGCAAAAATAAATGCTTATCTGGGGAGAAAGAAAGGATTTATCTTCTACTTGGAAGTGCAATGTCACGAGAAGTAGCGATCAGAATACAGAATTAAAATTCAGACAACTTTTAAAAGGTAATACATTTTTTTCCCCCAAATCTTTAAATCTCTTTGATGCTTCTAGCTGTAACTCTTGCATCTTGATTGTTCAAATCTTGTCTTATTGCTAAAAAAACTGTTTCTCTCGTGTCAGTCCGTCAGCTTGAAGTTCATTTTTTTTTTGTATTGTATATTACACCTTAGCTACTTACACTCACTCCTGCATCTTCTATCTCTCTGTTTCTCTCTCTGTCCGTTCAGTTCTGACACAGCTATTTGTCTGGCCTTCATGAAGCTGTTTGGATTCACTTAAGTTGTACTTTTCCTAAAAGACTTTCTAGCTGTAATGAACTGATGTCCTGGATATGCATGCTCTTATTCATTGCAAGGTTTATCTTTATAATACGGAAATTTACAGAACTAACTGCTAATGTATAGAAACACAACATTGTTAATTGGAACTGATTTTTTTTTTTCATTTAAATGCACATGAGGACTCTCAGAACCTTGTGTTTTTTATTTCTTCCAGCTCTCTCAAGCACTGTGTTATGCTATCATTGCGGTTAACAGGGCTTAATTCATTTTAAACACTGATTTTGCACTAGAGATCTATAGCTTTCTTAAGTAGCTGAAATGCAAATTATAGTCTTGACCCAAAGGGTATACACTAAATATCATGAGCTTACCTTCTGACCCTAATATTCTTGGAGAGGATAGTGAAAGCATAACAATTTGAACCTCTGCATTTACTGTCGTGAAGCTAAAGACTAAGTAGTAATATAAGATTGGGTAAGATTTCAAGATTGTTGGTTTTATGCTTTCATTAAACATCAAAATAACATAAAGAGATTGCCCATTTGCAGTATTTGTTCTCTGATTAATATTTCAGGAAACATCAGTGACTATTTTTTTTTATACCAGTGAGGTTGTGGATGCCCCCTCCCTGGAAGTGTTCAGGCTGGATGGGACTTTGAGAAACCTGGTGTAGTGGGAGGTGTCCTTGCCTATAGCAGGGGGGTTGGAAGATGATATTAAAGGTCTCTTCCAACCCAAGCCATTCTATGATTCTATGATTTTTTCTGTCTAGTTCCAGTGTTTAGCTGTCTGTATATTCATAATGGTTTGCTTAACAGTCCATTCAGATCTTGCTCAGTAGATTTAAACTGATTAACTTTTTCTGGTCTTCTTGGGAATATAAAACCAGCTGACCATCAGCCTCATTATAGCAACATTTGAATCATCTCCAGTTTATTTGCAGTTGAAAGTATGGGGCAAAAATATTGTTTTTTTGATGACAGAGATATGATGGTTTTTTTTCAGTTTAGGCTCTGAAATGCTATAATCTTTTTAAGACATACTTATACCCTTATTTCAGAGGTGAAGGTGATTTTAGAATACGTTAAATTCAACTGTTTCAGTATTTTCCTTAATTATATATAAGCAGAATATTTTGAAAGAAAATATTTTTTTGCCCATTGTCAAATTTCTTAGTTCATTTGTAGCAAAATTTTCATGTTACACTGATCTTCACAACACTATTTTCATAAGTGAACTGTTCATCCTTCTCCTGGATGTCTTCCTGGTTTGTCTAGAATAACTGATTTTTATCACTAAGTACTTTCTTAGATCAGCTTGTACTAATTCATTATAGGCTATATTTTTCTTACTTCCTCATAAGATATCAAAGGAAGAGGCTTACTAAAGTCAAGGTACATCATGTCTCTTAGTTCTTCTGATGGGTCACTCCCTTTCAAATAAGGAAATTAAACTAATCTGCCATGATATGCTCTTGACAAATTTATGTATGCTCTTTCATCGTATTATCTTTTAAGCATTTTTACAAATTGATTGTTAAATTACAAGTCTCAGCATCTGTCTAGTTATTATCACGAGGCTGAATATATGCAATTCTCAAGTCTTTCTTCTTTTTTTCTTTAGAAGACCTCAATTTTAAATTAAATATATTTTAAAGCATAAGACTGAAATTTCCTTTAATTGAGTCCCCTTGAGTGTTACCCACTCTGAAATTTCATCTTCATTCACAGGCTTTGCTGAAGGATTTCAGATCATTTAAACAGAGTATTGATAATCTGATTTCCTATGTACTGGATGCTCATAGTCCTGTGCACTGAAAGAGTGGTTCGTCTGGCATGGGATAATGAGGGCATCATGGATTAGCATGGAAGCCATCTGTGGATTATTTTTAATCTCAACACTTGTATGCAAGTCCTCATTTGTGCTTTCTTTTTCTCTTTATGGACATTTCATTTTATTATTGCTATTATTTTTATATTCTGTACAATAACTTTGTCTATTTTTGTTGTTACATTTCCTCTCAGTCAAGTCTTCCACTTTTCCCAAATGTTTCTTTTTTTTTTTTTCTTTTTTTTTCACTAATATTTTGGGTTACTTACCAGGATGTGGAGTCTACTCTTGAAAGGTTTTTCTCAATTTGTTTGCAACTTACCTTTTTTTAGTAAAGGACTACATAATTTAGGACTGTTCTTCTCCATGTAAGTTTCTCCTTGAAATCACTGGAGTGACTCTGAAGTTGAACGTGTAGTAGGAGAACAGATTCCTATAGCATATTAGTTGAATCATTTGGGATTGGCAGGATTATCTTTCATGTGGCTTAGTATCTCCCTACAGATTATATAAAAAGTAGGGAAAACCTTTGGAAGTAGAGCTTAATGATTATTTTGGTGTTGATATCAAGATGTGCACTCTATTTCCATCTAGACTATGGTTGTCCAAAATTTTGGCTTGCCTGGACCACACTGAGTGAAGAGGAATTGCCTTTGTTCACAGTATAAAATATATAATATAGTTTATGTATATAAGGAACAAAACTTTTTTTTTTTTTTTTTTTTTTTTTTTTTTTACTTAAAACTTAAAAAAAGAGGACGTAAAAAAAAAAGTGGGCAAAAAACCATAAAGCTAGTGGGATATTTGGCCTTATATTATGTGAAACAAATGCATCAGTCTTGTTTGATAGTAGTGGGTACAATTCTTTGTGAGTTCTCAAGGTGCTTGTCAGAAACTTCTGATCTAATTTTCCTATGCTTCATCCTTGAAAACAGTTTTTCGTAAATGTACCTGCTGCCAAAATTCAACGTGAATAAGGTCTGATTTTGAAGTGATGGACATATTTCTCTGGTAAAATAGGTCTTCCAAAATTCTAGTTAAGAGACATGATCAACTTTTTCTTTGTGCTTAATGTGTGATTGCAACTCTATGCATTCCATTTGAAAATTTGCAGGTGATGTGGTTATGTCAGTTGAAAATTGAGTCACAAATATACTAAAAAATTGATTATTTTTTCATATGCTTTCTTGAAACCTATTCTCAAATTTCTTTATCACAGTGGAAACATTGCTGCACATTTTTTGCTATTCACAGGACTTTGTTTATCCAACTTACCAAAATACGTAAAATTATTTGCCATAACTCGAGCTTGTCATAATTTAAGTTTCATTTCAAACACTGCTGTAACAAAAATAAGTTGATTTTGCCTTGAGGACTCAAGATTAACTTATGTAAATGAGCAGTCAAGACCACTAAAAAAGCTAAATCTGTGAGCTATTTTTCATCTTCAAGTCCTGGCACAAATATTCCTTTTGATTCCATAAATGGCTTGATTTTATTTCTCAAATCATAAAATGCTTTTAGCACTTTTCCCTAACTTAGCCACCGTTAGGTTGAAATATTATTGTTGGCAATAATGGTGTTTTACTTTCCGGAATGTGTAATACACACAGGTTTCAATTTGACTGAGTGTGCGTGGTGGACATGACTGGTGGAGTTAGCAGTGCACTGCACCTTCCCCTCCACAGTATTCCATTGTTGTCTGTACAGCCATCACTTGAACTACATGCAATCAACTCATGAAAAGTATCATTAAAGTCATGTAATACTGTTTAAGGTTTACAATCTTGTGAGACTGCAATAGTTGTGGTCCAGGGCCACATGCAGCCTGAAGACTGGTAATTGGACGTGCCTGATCTAGATTCACACTTCAATTTCCTAAAGAAATGCAAGGCTGTTAGCTGTTGCATTTGATTTTGGCTGGACTGGTATTTGCAATACAGTGGAAATGTGATTTGAACTGCAATTCCCCTTGAATGCTAACTTCTACTCAGAGCTTGATTACAGTATTGAAAAGCATTATTGTTTTTCTAGATGGTTCATCTGTTGACCAAAAATGTCATTATCATAAGCACTATTACTTGTTTCTAAGTAAAGAAAATATATACAGTTCATATAGATGTTCATACTATGTAAATCTGTAAAAGATGAGCAGTGTCTTGACTTGTTTCTGCTTCAGAGTGATTTTGTTCACTATTTTAAGTGTGTTTTCATAAGTATATATAATGGACTCATGAGTTTATTTAGTCACAGAGTATATAGGGAGATGAAAAAAGGCAGACTGCTTAGTAATATAAAATGCACATTACTGTTTCGAGCCAGTATGCATTATAAGGCCTTTTAAAACATTTTAAAATTGTTTTATGTCTTTCCATTCCCAGTCTACATCATCAATTAAGTTTATGTATGTAAGTGAAATTGTACTAGTGCTGAATTAGTAGGGACTATATTTGAAACTGTCTTTTCTTGGCCTTTGAAGATATGTGAGTACAAAATTTTCTTTCATGAATGCAAGGCTACAATCTTGACTGAATCTAACACCTGTGAATATATGTGGTATTATGTGTGTGTAGATTATCTTTTCAGTGTCTGAATGTTGGTTCTCTCACTTGTGTACTGGTTATTTTCAGTAGCAGGTCAAATTGTGCACAAATGTTTGCACTGCTGGATGTGAGTAAGTATATTCATCAGTGCAAATTTGCAAGTACGTAATGGAATGGGTAGGTTGAAAATCACGTCCACAGGAATGAGTGAGAATGATCATGTTGGTATGGACATATTAAATCACGAAGGAACTGTCCAATGCACTCTAATTTACTGCATACTTAAGCCTAAAATTATCTCACCTATTTAAAATTTGAGTTCCATAAATTTGCAGTCTAGGTCCCTGGAGGACTAGGCGGTTGGTGGAAGCAGATTCCTGAGTCTATCCCCAAATACCTTCTGTATATAATTCACGCTGAAAACCATATGAAGGAAAAAACCAAACATACCTTTTCTTCCGACTTTAAGAGAGTTTTACCTATTATGATCCTTTATGAATTTCCAGATTTGCTTCCACAATGTTTCCAGGATTTATCTTTGCTTTTTTCTCACCCTTCATTGTTTTGTGATTTTCCCTCTTTATTTAACTGCTCAGAACTGTTTTTAACAGTTTAATGTAGAAACTGTATAAAAAAAAGGGAGAAAATTTTCAGAATAAAAAAGCAACATTAAACTAGAGGTTTACTGGCCTGAATTTTATTTGAAAACTGTACTTTATAATATGGAACTTCCAGAAACTTGTGATTTCACCAGAGGTACCTTTATAATAGAAGTGTTAATCAGATGTGTACATCTGAGACACACTGAAATGTATCGTTTCAATCGGGAAGCATTTGGTGAAAGTTAATGAAAGAAACGCAATTAAAATAAATAATCATATAATCATAGAATGGCTTGGATTGGAAGGGACTGTTCAGACCACCTAGTTCCAACCACCCTACTACAGGCAGGGACACCTCTCATTAGACCAGGTTGCTCAAAGCCCTGTCCAGCCTGGACTGATAATATATTACAAAAAACAAATTATTAAATAAATAAATAATAAATTCAGTAAGAAATTGAAGCATTATGATTCTCTTCCCATTTCTGTTACCAGGAAATTTTAAAAAGATAAACCATTACAGAAAATTGCCCTGCTTGACAACAGCAAGTTCAGATGTACTGCTGTGGCAGTCCTAACAAAATTTCTGTATTCGGAATGTGATCTAGAATTAAAGTCTCTGACTGAAAAATACAATAGTAAGTAGTAAAAAAAGTAGAAGTAGTAAGGTACAATTACATCACTTATCTTAAGTCTAATAATATTTCTGATAGTGCCTAACACACTGAGCCCGCTTAGAATTCATCACCTACCATAATATTGTGTTTGTACTGCTATACAGTCTTACTTGCACTGCCAGCAATTCAGAAGACTGTTCTGACTGAGGTCACCACATTCCCATCACTCCATATAGGAAGTAAATGTATCCTTGCTTAGTGCTAATGCAGGGGTAAAGTGCATATGGTTATTCAGATAACAGCCTTTTCCAATACCACTCACTCCTTTTTGACATATTTTTTTGTGAGTGCTCTACACAGCTTCTGCATTGATTTCCATCTTCCATGTTGCAAGACTAAAATGCAATGAGGTATGTTATCAAATGCAAGGTAAACCCAACATACAGTGATTCTTCACCTGTGCAAGGGAAAGCAGATGCCTTTCATGGAGCAGTTGGTATGGGAGTAAATAGCTCTCTGACTGGAGGAGAAAAATTACTGTGCAGAATCATAAGACACATCTGCATACACTGTGACACTCAGTAGCTGTGTTGAACTAGAAGTTTTTTATTAAAAAATGATTCTGGAAAGCTTATAATTTGATCAAAGTAATTTTCTATGCGGTTTCTAACTTGCAAATAATCCATAGGATTATTCACTGAGATTCCAATACATCCCAAATCTTATAGCTTCTACATGTTATTAAAGAAAATTACTTTAATGAATACTCTTATCAAGGTCATAATCACATTTCTCTGATGCTCAAAATTCAAGTGCTATACTAATTTGTAGCGGACAAAGAACTAGAAGTCTGTAAACGATAAACTCAAAAGTAGTCTGCTTACTTTCTTAGTATTAAGCTTAAGGAGAAGAAGCATATTTACACACATTTCTAAAAAAAAGTCAAGCACCTTTTTGACTGAGCGATAGTCAAGCATTTCTGAACCTGTATCTAAGTGAATTTTCAACAAATGTATTTTATACTTTCAGTGTTGAAGGCCATTTATCACGCAGAGCTGAACAGCGATGATTTAGTAAGACTTGCATGGTCCTGTTGAATTAACTCTAAATCTGGTACATATTGAACACAAAAGGCTTTTGACCATGCCTCATCCGATTTGGTGATATCAGCAGATGTGACTAATTCCATAACTATACCATCCACATTGATCCCTCTTCTATATTTTTATAAGAAACTGTAATAAGCAATGGCAATATCTTTTTTGTTTGAGCCAGTTTTAGCACTTGAACTATAAATAACTTAGAATAACTTAGAAAAAATTTTTCTTTGGTTTTGAGCTCATGATCTCTTTACTATGCCCGTGTTTCATTACTTGTAAAGAATACAGCAGATGTGTACTTATGACACTACTTCTTAGAACAAATTAAGGACTGGCATTCAGAAGTTATAATCTGCTTTTATTTCTTACCAAGAGATCTTGGAAAAGAGAGCAGAAATGTTTGTTGTTTTTCACAGTATGTCTGTGTTTGATTGATGCTGTATTATAGAAACATAGAATGGTTTGAGTTGGAAGGGATCTTTAAGACCATCTAGTTCCAATGCACTGCTATAGGCAAGGGCACCTCCCTCTAGACCAGATTGCTCACAGCCCCATTCAGCCCGGCCTTGAATGCTTTCAGAGAGAGAGCATTCACAACCTCACTGGGTAACCTGCTCCAGTGTCTCACTGCCCTCACAGTAAAGGGGATATTACTTCCTAATATCTAGTCTAAATCTGCCCTCTTTCAATTTAAAACCATCATCCCTTCACTACCTGCCCTTATGAAAAGCCCCTCCACAGCTTTCGTGTAGGCTCCCATCAGGTATTAGAAGGCCACTATAAGGTCCCCCTGGAGCCTTCTCTTCTCCAGGCTGAAGAGCCCCAGCTCTGCCAGCCTGTCCTCATAGCAGAGGTGCTCCAGCCCTCTGATCATCTTTGTGGAACTCTTCTGGACTGTTCCAACAACTCCACGTCTTTCTTTTGTTGGGGGCTCAAGAACTGAATGCAGTACTTCAGGTGGGATCTCATGAGAGCAGAGTAGAGGGGCAAAATCACCTCCCTCAACCTGCATTTCTCTTGATGCAGCCCAAGATATGGTTGGCCTTCTAGGCTGCAAGGGCACACTGCCAGCTCATGTTGAATCTTTCACCAACTGACACTCCCAAATCCTTCTCCTCAGGGCTGCTCTCAGGCCATTCTCCACCCAATCTGTATCTGTGCTTGGGATTGACTTGACTCAGATGCAGGATTAAATTGAATTATTAAATTGAAAAAAAAAAAAAACCAAAATCCCACGTACTTTAGGAAAGAAAAGTTGTATTCTACACAAAAGTTGTATTCTATACAAGCTATTGTTCTGAAGTATTTTCTCTCTCCTTGAAGCAATCTGATACGTGCTTAAGATTTACACACTGCTGGCTGACAGACCCTGTCAGAGATCAGTACTGGTGAAACTAATCAGAAGGGAGTGGCTGATATTTTTTTCAAAGTATGCACAATAAAGGCTGCCGCATTCAAGTTGTTAACAATCTCCTTTCATGAAAGGAGAATTTTACTGGAGACAATTTGATATCCAGATTTCTCCTGAAAAGTTTTTCCATATGCAGCGCTTCTCGAATAATCTCCAATCGTCTTTCCTCACATTTAGAGAGGAGTTCAGTCTGCTTTCCTGGATATGGTGTTTTGCTTCAACTTGTACTTGAAAAAGCAAATAAGAAAAATGCAGTGAGACGTGATGAGAAAATCTCTGAAGATTTAGAACATGGGTTCCAAAAGTATGGTCCAGATGTAAATTGTCACACATACAGACCCTAATGGAATTAAGTCTGATACATGCCAGCTGAAGGTCTAACCCAGAATATTCGTAGCAATACTCAAATGTATGAAACTAGGCTTCCAATCAAGTATAAATTAATTCTCTTGGACAAACCAGATCACATTAATTTGGAAAGGATCCTCCATGAGATGGCTTTTATTTTAGAAGCATTTTTAAGTACCTTTTACAGGGCCTGATTCAAACCCAATGAAGTCAGTGGAACAGCTCCCCTTAATGCGTTTGGAATGAGGCGCATCACGAAAACTGTTTCACCATATGTTTCATTGACATTTAAGCCCACTTATTTTGCTTGAAGAAATCTTTATTTGTCTACTCAGAGTTGAGATTCTCAGCTTCTTGGGCATTTTTCATTAATTCTGTTCTTGTTTGGGGGAAGCTGGAATGGGAAGAATTTAATGAACTTTTGAGGCTAGGAAAAATAATAAGCATTCTGATGTTGGACTGAGTTATGAAGGAATGGTCTTTTTAAAGGTTTAAATTTAATTAGGACTGCCCAAACTGATAAAAAATAGAATGTTATGAATATGCCATAAATAGAGAGAAAAATAAAAAATATTTTTTTCAAATTTATTTCATTTTGAAAGGATGAGTAAAACAGAACCCAGACACAAGATCATGCCTTTTCTTTTTCATCATGGTAGCTGTATTGATGAGCCACATTTATTATGAGATGATTGTCCCATGATATTATAACAGCGCATCAATAGAAGTATGGTTGTCATTATTCACAATACTCTTATTATAATTGACAGTTGTTGAGACACTACTCTGGGAAGATCAGCATAATCCCGTGGGGAAACAAACTTCTTTGCAAACAAACTTTCTAAGCATCAGCCCATCTTTAACAGCTTAGAGTCTCGTGTGAATCGATGAAACTCTAAACAGAAAAACGGGTTATTACTAGAAAGAGTGAATATGAAAAAAAAATAAGAAAAACGTGTGTATACAAAATTCATGCCTAAAATTAGTTTTTCTGTGTTACAAATCTTTGGTTAGTCTAAAACTAAAAATAAAGACAAGCTGAAAAGAATCCTAATGGAGTAGTTTCTTTTGAACTACAAATTGACACAGACATTTTATGGGGAAAAAAATATTTGAGGCAAGCTGTCTACCAGTGTGATACAATGAATGTGAGCTGCAAGTGATAGTCCCCTTACACTGATGATAACTTCCATATTCAGTAGAGGTGGATTTAAAATGCAGTTGATTCATGTTAACTTTTGCTATCAGATCATTGCAATTTCAAAAGCATGCCCACAGTGTTATGCACAAAGAATATCTTATTCTGAAATGGGGAACAGGGCCGTATTTACAGCCACAGACAGAGACACCTCCTTAAAACAAATAGACAACTTGGCACCTCATACTACTTAGCTAGTTGAATGGTAACAAAAAACAACAACAATAACAAAAGCAACAACAAAAGAGTTTGGCTATGGCACCTATTGCCTAGCCTCCTAGGGTTTTTTCCTTCTTTAATTAAAAAAAAAGACAACATTTAAAATAAAGAGTGTTCATACTGTGTCATCATTGTATATGTATATGTAGAAAATACTGCACTGTTCTTCGTATGTTCTCCAGTTCATTTTGCCTGTCAAGGAACCTTCATGATTATTTACAAAAAAATTAAAACACATTACCACATTTACCACATGCACTTGTGTACACAAGGGGCATTCATAATCTATTAGCTACCTCCTTCTTCTATAGACTACAGCTGCATTTGCCCACAAAATTCCAGGGGCTGCTGCATTTCTATTTCCCTTGAGAAAATCACCATAACTGGCTGCACCACTGTGGAAAAGGACTACCAAAAAAAAAAAAAAAAAAAAAAAAAAAAAAAAATCAGGAAAAACAGATTAGTCTTTGCTAACCCAAATCACTTGGTCAAAAATCAATTAAGAAGCCAACTGCATGTGAAAATGAGGGGATAATAACTTCCAGCAAAAAGTACAAGACGGGGAACCTGGCTCAGCCAATATGTAGAACTCATAAGAGTCTGTATCCTAAAATAATGCACCCCAAGGTGTTCTCCCAACACAGATGAAACTAAATCAACAGTTATGTCTAGTGAGAAGGCATGCAATTAAAGAGAAAAGTTGGTAGATACTAACCTATTGTCCTGCTCTGTTTTATGTTGCAATTAGAAGTCAACTTGATACGATACAGCCCAGCATATGCACATATGGTGTGAAATGTGCCATACAATAGACGAAGTATTTTAAATGAGACTTTTTATATCCCTTAAGAAATAGAAGAAACAGTCACATGCTGCTGGTTAGCTTGTAAAAGTAGATACAATGGCTGGTTTTGTAGGAGACTTCAATTCATGCCCATAAATCAAATAACAGCACAAGTTATTCAGATTCTAGTTTGTGGGAAAATGTTTAATTGATTTTTTATTTGATTTGTTGTACTAAATGTACTAAAATGTATTCTTATAACTTGAGTTCTTACATCTCATGACTGTAGAGAGGGGAGAGATGTTTCTTTGAGTCATTTTTCAGAATGACTTGGTATCAGTCCAGTGCTCTGATGTCACTGGAACAGAAACAGGACTCTATGTCTGGATTTATTAGTAGGGGGAAAGGCTCTTTTTAGTTTTCTCTGTTTTATTGCATCCTTCTTGACATTAAAATCCAGTCCTCAGTACAGCCCTATGCCAGATGTAAAGACTTTCTTTAAAATGGCATGCCAATTACTGACACATAATCTCATATAAATAATCATAAACTATTAGATAAAATGCTCTGATAAAATGGGCCCATTAAATGCTTGCTTCTCTATTTGATTTCTCTTTTTAAACAACCACATTAAAATTATGAAAGGTAATATAGTTATATATAGCATATGTTTGCATAATAAAATGACAACATATAAACTTAACTCTCCTCATTACTGATCGTTCAAATAAATTTTCTGATAAAGACAGACTCTTAGAAGCTCCTGTAGGCTTTGTTGTAAGATTATAAACTTTCCCTTCAGTATGTTTGCAAGGTGAAGACTGATGTCAGATCTCTCCTCAGAATAATTTCTCTTTTCCCTAAGCATCTTATTTTTATCTGTAAGCTGTAAAACTCCAATACAAACTTGTAAGCTACATCCCCGAGTTCAACACTTCACACTGTGCATCATGTATTTCATTCTGTCGGCTGTTAACTTGTTATTTGAATCCACATTATAATGTTACAATTGGCAAACATAGCCTTGCTATTTACACTTACTGGAAAACACAGCCTTATTTCATATCTACTGGATTTAAAGATAAAATTCCCTTATCACTTAGTCTGCAAGCATTTTGACTCAGTGCTTACCTCTACAAAGATAATGCTTCCTCTGAAAGTAATGCCTCCTATTTTATTACGTTGGCACACAACATCAGAGGTGGATATTAGTGGTATGGGAGTAGAGTTTGAACCTTACCACCAATATTATATTACATTTTGTTGTTGTACAACAGCTGGCAACAGAGGGATCTGACAAAATATTGTCTGATGTGGAAATGGGTGTGAAGCAAAGATACATCATTGAATTCCTCCATGCACCCATTGACATTCATTGACTCCTACTGAACGCTGATGGAGACCCAACATAGGATGTGAGCACAGTGAAGTGATACGTGGTGCATTTCAGCAGTGACATTGATGTGAAAGACAGGTCATGTTCCAGATGGCTGTGTGCAGCTCTCATGCCACAGAATAAAGAGAGTCTCAATCAGCTCATCCATGCAAATTGGATAATGACAGTGACTCTGATGAAAAATAGTGTTTTGTAACTGAAAATTTGCTCTACCAAATAGTGGTATCGTGCTCTTTGCATCTGATATGATTTCCATGGAAATAAACAAGATGTATTACCTTTGGAGCAACATATGTATTATGAGACTAATTGTGTTTATTCAACCATGCTAGGAAACACAAAAACTTATTTTCAAGTACTTATATACTTATGTCAATTCTTGTGATAAATTTCAAATACTTTTATATATATTAGGGAAAAAATACCTCTACTAATTAAGCCTCTCCAAAGCAGTTTGTTTCTGTTCATAAATCCATTATTTCAATCCTTAATCTGAGCAACAAATACCCTCTTACAAGTTGACATCAGGTACAAGATCATTTGAGATCTTGGACATTAGAGAGAGAAATACAACTCAGCCATTGAAAGCAAGTATAGAAACATTTGGTTTAATAAAAGAAAGCTTTTTTACTTTTAGTATTTTCCAAATATCTTTCTGAATGAGAACACGCAGAACATGAATATACCTTTCATTTAATAACCATTCTAGATTTTTTTCACCTCTAAGAACTTCTGTATAGCCTGGAATTAGATTAAGGTGAGTGTCAGGCAATTTTTAAAAAATGGTAGGTCAAATCATCATCATCATGATAAATAATGTATCAGTTTTTATCTATCTATGCAGCTTTTCAGAAATTTTAGATTTTTGGGGAAATTATTAACAAGCCACACGATATATCTTCTCCACCATGCCTAATTACATCAGCAAATCTCATTTTGAACAATAGTTCATACTCGGGGTAATGTACAACTCTGTGGTTCACTGGAAGCAACAACTAAGAACATAACTTTTTAGTATAACTGCTTGCTCTATAGCTATCTGAAGGATGTGGAGTTCATTGCTCTGGTGAACTTTTACTACTGTTTAGTTTGAACATGCATGATAGATGTAATGCTCCTACCGCTACTGGGGTGAAAGACACTGCAGGTAAATACAAGACAACAAAGACTGTCAGGAGATATGATAACCTTCAGTTTAATCAGATTAGGAATATCTGGAAGCATCTCTATGAGTCACTGTTTTCTCATTATTTTCCTGTGTTCATATGAAACAACTAGACATTTGTATAGAAGAATACTTAGGAGAAAAACAGAGACTGCATTTCTTGTGTACCATAAACATAAAAAACTATAAATCCCAAGATTTCTCACACAATGTTTTTAAAATACATATAATGAAGGAATATTCAATTTAAGAAAAACAAGAAAAGAGTAAACCCAAAATATGAAAAAGAAGTTGGCTTTTTAAATATAAGCTAATGTAGGCTAACAAAAGCTAAAATGGGGCATTCATAAAACATGAACCACTCAATAGAAGACATAGAAAAACAATGTTGGCACAGAAATAAATAAGAGAAAACTGACCATTAATAAGTTAAAGCTGAAAATTAAAAGTCTGTTTCTTGCACTCTCAGCAAAAGATTAAAGAAATGCATGAACAGGAGTAGGATTTGTAACAAGGGAGGGAGGGAGGGAGGGAGAGAAAATTATTTAAGCTATCATTAAGAGCTGAGGTTTCAATACAGTAATTTTCAGGTTCTTTTTTTTACCATGTTACTTCATGTTTAATTTCTCCTCATACTGTGTTTAGCTTTCTTTAGTATAGGAAAAAAAATATTGCAGAACCTTAACAACAGAAATTCAGGAATTACACTGTCCTTTCTGTCAAGATGGTGCTCCACAGGGACTACTCGGAGTCATTAGGCAAGGCAAAGGATAAGAAGGAATGGAGTGCAGTGTGTATAAATACACCGAGGAGCCTACACTGAGCCCTGCATTTCAGGACTAAATTGTTCTTCTCTTACAAAACCCCCACCATTTTTCACCCTTGAGAGTTCTTAATATTCTCAGATAAGTCACTTAAATGTGACTGTACAATCCCTTGGTAAGAAACATGTTTTACATTTTAAAGAATGCTGTAAAGCTTGATTAACTAACATCTTCATCTATTCCTAATATTTTATGAAAATTGTTTACGTTTTGGTCCTATAGTGGTGTATTGTTTCAGATACTAATGACAACTAGGCATAATGTAGACCCCATGGGCTGTCATGGTTTCTCTTGTATTTTGCTGTTCTTTTATAAAATGGTGTAATGAAAGTCTTACACTACTATATGTGGGAGGATTAACTCGATAACATGTTGAACACGGAAAAAAAATCCAAAAAAGCTAAAGAAAAAGCCCCATATTTTATTCATTTGACTTGAAGTTACAGATTGCTAAAAGCACACATCATCAGCAAGAATGCTCCTAGGTGGCAGGAAGAATTTAATTGCATCAAACATTTCCCAAGTCCTTTGAATTTATATGCCTTTATATGATTTCTCTTTTTTGTCTAACAAGATACATACATAGGGCAATGAGACTAATATGAGACTAATAGTTAAATCCTTTCTTTTTTTCTTTATTTTTGTTTTTGTTTTTGTTTCTGAAGCTCATTACAGGAGTATTTCAATACTGGTTGGCACCACCAATTAAAAACAAAACAAAGGGAACAAAAGAAAAGGGGACTTCTACTGACTCTCTAAAGTTTCGTTGTCTTCTTGAGAACAACATGGGAAGCAGCTGGTAAAAAACAACAACAAAAAAGCCTCGAGAAAAGAACCCAACAGCAACTGTAAGATTCATCCTACCTAGCTTTAGTTTTGTTAACCTGCTTCGTGCCACCACAGATGCTCCAGGATCCCTGCTGGGATTTCTGAAAATCTAACAGAACCAATTTTGTGTGTTGTCCTCCCTCCCTCTTCCTTCAACTTTCAGAAGTATGCGTGCTTGACTTGCTAAAGGAGGAAAGAAATCTTGAGTATCCAGTGAAGCAACAAAAGCATTTTTGGTGTAATGGCTCTTTGGGAAAAATCTCATCATTCCAAAAGAAGCATTCCTTCAGAAAACAAAAAAAAAAAAACTTTCTTTAAAATTCATTCTCTTAAAGCACAGTTATTTGTCACTCTCTTAAATGTGGTTAAAACATTTTTTCCAAAACTGTTTAACAACAAACATTGCTTTTTTCTTAAGCTTCAGAAGTATGTACCCCTGGCACATTCACTAAGACCAATAAATACCAGCTGATCAGCCTAGAATCCTTTTAGGAAGTTTAAAACAGCTGTGCTGCACAATGAAGTGAGAAAAGCAGCAGGCATAGTCTTTGGCAAGCCTGCATTTGTTCGTAATGAAACAAAGTAAAGGTCTGAATTATTTCAGTGCTGGTAACCTGCAAACTATAACTCCATGCTATTCTGTGAGTAAACAGCCTGCAAGAATGATCCAGGAGACATATTAATTCAGTTTCCATAGAAACAAAAAAGTAGTGAGTTTACCAAATTTAGTTGTAAAATAAAGGTTCAAATACCTGAGAAAATTAAGATTTCAGTCAGATCCTCCTGAGCATACTAAGTCAAGTAGAAAGAAATTCATATCTGGTAGAAATTAAACTGTGCTTACTTCATTTAAGCTAACTCAGGGAAAAACAAAACAAAACAAAACTAGCAAACAAACAAACAACTATTAACATTTGCAGGCATTGTACAAGAACCATTTTAAAATCATAGAATTATAGAATGGTTTGAGGTCATCCAGGTAGATGCATCCAAGTAGGTAATAAGCATTGTTTTTTGAATCAGTACTACATATTCAATTTGGTATTTCAATAAACAGGCTGTAAACACCCACTGCTGAGCCAGACTAATGGCAAAAGGATTTACAGAAAAAAAAATAAAAAATCAAAGAACCTGTCCAGAGAACCTTGTCTTCAATGTCCTCGTTCATTTGAAAGACATATTCAGAAGCCAATCTAATGGTTTATTTTCTTGACAGTGACAACTCATTACTGTTTCTCATTTAACAACAGCTTCCACATTCAGTAAAATGGTGTACACATGACTGGAATGCTAGCCTTGGCATCTTCTTTTTTTTTCCTAGATTGATTTCTGTTAATGTGCATAGATAGTCTTATTTCAGAAAAGTAAAGCAGAGGGAATTTTAATTTGCTTTTACTGCTAATGCTTTTACTTTGTTAAAGCTCAGTTTCAGATCTAACCTCCAACAGCCTATAGGGAGGAAAAGAGGACATAACCTTATTCGATATTCAGAGGAATTGCAGCCTACCAGATTCTTACAACTGCAGGAAGAAATAAACAAGTGTTTGTTACAATTCCAGATCTCTTCTTTGATATTATTGAATAAAGTTCAAGAGTAATTTTTCTAGCGTGTTTGAGAATTTAAATACCAATCACAGAATTAATGTGATTTTTAACTTTCCTAGGTTAACTAACTGACTTTCTTACAGTCTAGGATCCAAATATGTACTGCATGAACTTTCCATCAAATAAAATTTTAATTAACATATTCATTATATATATATATATATATATTTTTTTTTTTTTGCCTTCTTATGCATAATTATATTTTTGAGACCAGGAATACATAACTTTTTCCTCCTTGTACTCCCCTACATATACCTTGTAATAATTAGGGGCTCAAGGACTGGTTCCCCATGGACCAGTTCAGGAGGGCATGTAGTTAGAAGTCAATGGGAAAAGAATCAGAGGAGACAAGGCAGAACATGTGAAGGTAGAAAAAGTGATCTTGAAGGTGGAGCAGAGTAATAAATATTCACCAGATAACACAAAGGTTAAGACCAGAGAAATCTTGTAGTTACATCGCCTTTTAAGGGTATATTTCAGCAGAATAGTGTCCTCGTACCCAAGAGCTCCTTACTTTTTCTGCAGCTGGAGACATTTACTTACAACTTTGTACTTTGTTTCTGACTCAGACAATTCCTTCTAGTTATAATCCTTAATTTCACATCCAAGAGCCTGGCAACTATACTTCTTCTCCAGCTTCATATCTCGTTCCTTTACTGCAGAGAGGGAAAAGTCTTCCCATTCACTTACTCCTATGTAAGAATGGCTACTGTCATTGGTTGATTCTTTTGACAAAACAAGAATTAGAAAATTTCCCATTAGAAACAAGTAAATGATCTTAGCACAATTACCAGTTTCCATTTGGAAGAAAAAAAAAGTGGATGAAATTCCTAGAATAGTCAGCATATATAAACACCTCTTGAAAAGCAGCTGTCTCAGCACTTAAAGGATGTACGGTATATTATTTCTAGTACACAGATCTAGGAATCCAGAAGTTTAGCTAGGGAAATAATTACCTGCAGCTACCAGATCCAGGTAATACTAAATTCCTCACAGTTTCTGGTCTAGGAGGCACAGCATGGTCAGCAGAAGCAGAGAGATGAATTTGTCTTTATACACTGCATGCATTTCCAAACTGGTGCCTGGGAGATGCTTTCATGTATTTTTAGGGTTGGGCAGAGATTTTGGCAGCTCTATAATACTGTAGGTCTGAACGTTGTTGCAGAAATCTTCAGAAAGGAACTGGTGGAAAGAAAGAACTAGGGAATTAAATCAATATCAGTTATAGTAGGAGTCAACAGTAATAAACAGAGATATGCAAGATTGCAAAAAATCTCCAACATAAAAGAATACAAAAAATGATCTCTGCTTAGGAAATATCATTACTGTTTTTGTATTTTCTTGCCAAATCAAGCCCAATGGAAATACAAGTTACAAGTTCAGAGCTTTTGTATCTTTATTTTTTAAACTTATAATAATAATATATATTTTCAATAATATCCAATGGATGAAGTTGCCAGGACAATTTAAAGGCCTCTAAAGGTCCCATCGCACTGCTTTGATTTCTGCCTTTGCAATCTGCTAGTAGAGTATCTAGTAGAGATGATAGCTGCTTAACTTAACTTAATTCTAATTAATAGAATTTCACAGAAAATAATCACTGAAATCCTGAATAAATAAACCAGGATTTTTAGTTATTCTATTCTCTTGAAAAGAAAGGAAGATCAAATTTTCAGTGTTAATAATTCTTACTGATAGATGGCTTACCTGTAACAAACAGAAAGTTTTAGTAGCAAGTGTTATAACCAATAATATTTTATAGTATTTTAAGTTGCATTACAGCGTACCTAGTTTATACTTTTGGATTGCCTTTTTATCTTTTTTTTTTTCCTTGCCCCACCTCTTAATTTCTACATTCAGTTGTATATATGACTAGTAGTGTCTGAATGCTAATAATAGTAAACTTGCATCTATAAGACACTTGTGATTGTGGTTCCCTGGCATGCAGTACAGGGTTGATACAGGGTGAATTTAGCATAACATAAACAAACAAACAAAATAAGAGAATACACTGTATAATATCCTACTCCTCCCAGCATATCTGTGTTTTTAATAGAAGAAACATATACACAGGTATATTTTGTAAAAAAATAGGAATGACACCTTGATAGGACTGATGTTCTAAATGGTTAAAAGACCTTGAATACATAGAGTTGAGACATTTGCATCTTGGAGATGATTTACTGGTCTATTTTTTCCCTTTGCAAAGTCATTGATTGTAGAATGCCGCGTGGAAAAAAATAATGTTGGGGAATACAAAATTCATGAACATTTCCCACACAAGTGGAGCCATGATGGGCCCTATGACACTGAGGAACAGATAACAGCTTTGGAATGCTGCAGGTAAGAACTAGGACCAACCGGAATCATCTTCTCACTTTCTCCTCTTCTTTTCCACTCTGTACATATGTTCCTCCCCTCTTTCTTGGCAAGGAAATCAGCAACAATCCTCCCTGTTGCAGTAGTGGGGAGAGGCAAGGCATACGTCAGCATCACTTCATTGCTATATATTTGTGCTGTGATGTCTTGTGATGCCCTGATCATGCACCCTTCCTATGCAGCTCAGTTAAATCTCTGAGTTAATGAAATCAGTGACAAAACTGAGTCAGCTTCAGAAGTGCCCCAGTTTTACTATGAATGTGACAGTGAGCACACCTTGAATTTACATTTGAAACTAAGAATGAATTGTCTTCCAAGCTAGCTGTCAGCATAAGAGAGAGCACTGGAAGGTGACTCACTACATCTGTAGAGTAAAGTTAAAATGTATGTATCAAGTTACACCCTGAAGATGCTCTTTTCTCTTTCTCTCTCTACTGGGAATAGAGAAAAAGAGAGAGGGAGAGAGAAAGAGACCAACAGAGGAAGTACCCAATGTGTAGAGGGTGCAGTTATATTGCAATAAAACTTGTACTAACTCTATATACTTGCCTCTACCTAGAAGACTGATGGAAATAAGATTCACTCATAAAGCAAAACTGTATCTGAGTAGGCAGAGTTCTTCTTTCATACTCCATTTTATTCTGTACAAAACAGTAGTTTGTGTGAATGTCTTGTGCTATTTCTGCTCTCATTTTCTATCACAAAGACATGTCTAAATTATAAAGAACTGCTTACTCTAATTTCCCTGAGAATAATAAATACATTATTTTAATAGAAACGAAGTGCTTTTTTTGTTAGGCTCACGTATTTTAGCCATTACGTGTGTGTCGTTGTTTGCTGCCTCATGGCCTTTGTGACATCTGAAGTTATTCTTTTGTCGTTCAGTCACATTAGCAATTCTCAAACTTACGTCTTGATTGCAGATTCCTATTGTTCATCAAGACTCTGTATTATACATTCTTCAACAGAAAAACAGTCAAATCTCTTGTGGGAACAAAAT
This sequence comes from Centrocercus urophasianus, assembly GCF_019232065.1. Taxonomy (NCBI): domain Eukaryota; kingdom Metazoa; phylum Chordata; class Aves; order Galliformes; family Phasianidae; genus Centrocercus; species Centrocercus urophasianus. The sequence continues at coordinate 42,921,041 of NW_024884142.1, forward strand.
GTGTGTCTTAATTTCAACTGGGACAATGCACAACCAACTGTTCTTTAAACTGTATTTATTAGGCCTGAACAAGCATCCACTGAAGCCACCTACATTGTTGGTACCCTGGTGAGACCACTTGGAAAGCAAATGGTTAGTGGTGTATAACAATATGTTAAAATGCCCAAGGGAATTAGGACGCTTCCTTAGTTTTGCCTGTAAACTTTTCTTACTGGCTTGTCCTTTCTTGTGTATGCCACTCATAATTAACTACAGCAAAAGAGAGCCCAGCAAGAAAAACCAACTTATCTGAAAGCCTCTATTCTTTTCTCAAAATGTATGAAGGCTTTTTTTGTACTTTCAGTTGGCCAGCATTTCCTTTTTGTTTGCAGAATAATGATATGATTATCTTAAATAATAGGGGAACTTCTAGGGAAGCTCAAGGATGCCACAAATTTACAGTCGTCTTTCTTCTAGCAGCTTCAAATCTCGTGAAGATTCACTGCCCTTTCTGCCTAGAAGTGAGAAGCTTGTTTATTCACAGTATTAATTACTGGATATTTCAGTAGCTGTCTCTTGCAAATTAAAAGCTTAATTAGGAGCTTCAAATCTTTTTGGCAACTAAATAGCTGTTAAGTGGTACTATTAATATAATGCCATCTATGCTAGTATCCTGCATTCCTTTATTTTTAGAAAAGTAATGTTTTGGTTTTTTTTCCTTCAGCTGTTGGAGACGACCTTTCCCTTATGGTTTTCCTGAGGAAAATATTTGGAGTTGGGAACACTGCTGAACTTGTCCAGCTTTTCCGTTTGGCAAATCATTTTGCTGAGGTAGATACTGTCTAAAACAATCCCATATAATAGGCAAAATTTATTAAAAGAAGTAAAGAACCATGTAAGTGACTGCTGTGCAGCCCAAAAGCTTTCCCACAGGCACAGTGAGCCCTCAAAGTAAGGAAAAGCAAAGGACTGTGCACAACTGAGTTCCTGGGTGAGCTTTCAGAAACAGTCCAAACCCAGAGGCCTGGCAATGGCCCAAGGAGGCATCCATTGTCTGTAAACAAACGCTGTGTTTATGATGAAGATTTGGACTTACAGGAATCTGCATTTTTCCTAGTTATGTTTTGCTTTTTAAATGTTAATGTCAAGTTGACTTTAAAAAAAGGACAAGCATGCCTATAATCACAAACATACAAAGACTACATCACTTTCCTCTTAACAGCACCTTCATTGGAGTGTCTAAATGTTTGCTCTGGACTCTTTCCTCAGTGCCTTTTCCTCAGTGCCAAATGTCAAAGACACAACAGGGCTGAACAAAAGTCCACTGAAGTCAGTAGAAGTCCTTCCAATAACTTCATGAGCACTGGATCTAGCTGTTATCTTGCAGGTCTTTGACAACTTGAACACTGAAATGTGAATTTTTCAGACCGAAAGAAAAAACCTGGAAAATAATGATTATTGCAAATGAAAAATTATTGTTTAAAGCATAGCACCTCTGTGACTAGATTAGTGCCTTTCCTCCCTCTCATCCTAGAATGTATGTGCTTGCCAAATATGCAAAAATACATATTCAAAACTATTTTGACATTAAATCAAAGGTGTTTGTAAATCCACATGCAGTTCCACCTCTTGTGCCCTGAAGTCAGCCTATCAAGGTTATTCAAACTGAATATCAAGTAACTCTTTTTGGGTTAAGACCTCCTTCTGCTAATTTTTAGAAATTCAGAGTAATTATTTTGGCAGAGGTCATAAAAGAATGAAAACAAACTTCATGCAGTGGGAAGATGACAAACACTTCTGGACTCTCACACAACTGACAGTGAGCACTGTTAAGGTTTGTCTATTTCCGAGAAGAAAAATCTCCTTTTTATCTTTAGGTCTGCAGAATGATCTGCATTATCTTGATTTTCTCCTCAATGAATCATTCAAGTGTTTTACAACAGATCATTAAAGGTAAGGGGAAACTCTTTAATGAATTATTGCCATATACAAAATGTTTGTTTTGCATAAATAACATTCCCACATAAAGGATGTTTGGAGTCACTGTTTATTAAAAGGAAAACAGCATTGGACTTTAAAAATGCCAAGACCCACAGCACAGATAAGTGAAAATTGCAGTGGTTAGCAGTGTATTAAATGTAGTAGCTATATTTGGCAAAGCTAGAGCTCACAACAGCTAAATAATATTTAAAAGCAAGAATTTTTCCACGTCAAAGATTTAGAAGATTTTTCCTTGCACAGCTTAAACAGTGTTTTTGAAAGGGTACTTGCTCTCTATTTCCTATGAGCCACCAATCAGCTATCAGATAGTTTTAGCTTATCTGCTGACCCAGGTAGCCAAGTAACAAGTACTTACAATTGTTGAAGAAATGAAGGGAATGGGTGAATTATTCTAAACAAGTTCCCAATCAGCAGTTATCCAAGCTGCACCACAGTAACAGACCTCACTACTGAGTCCACTTTCCATCCTACAGTGGGTTAAAAATTCAGTGTTACAGTCTCATATATTAAAGTGTTATTTCTTTCAGGGAGGACACAAAGGTGGCCTAAAATTGCATTAAATAGATATGTTTCTAACCTTTATCCACATACACACAAATTATTGCCTTTGTTGTCCTCCTAAATAAACATCTGTGTTACAGACATCTCCATTCCATCCACTCTCTTTGGGCTAGTGATACTGTACAAGAAAAGACACTGGAAGAAGGAAGTTTCACTTCTGTCCATCCCTGTGGGATTCTCTAGCATTTTGGATGCGCTGCCTCAGCTGTCTACTGAACTCAGGTATTGTCCTGAATTACACTTAGTTCTTAGAATCATAGAATCATAGTATCAAAAAATCATAGAATCCTTAGGGTTGGAAGTGACTTCTGAAGGCCATCTAGTTCAAATCCCTTGCAATGAACAGGGACATCCAAAGCTAAATCAGGCCACTCAAGGACTTATCCTGGACTTACCTTCAGAGTCTCAAGAGACGAGGCCATCAACCGCATCACTGAGCAGCCTGTTCCAGTGCCTCACCACCCTTACTGTAAAATATTATTTCCTTATATCAAACCTAAATCTACCCTCTTTGAGCTTGAAAAATTTTCCCCTTATTCTATTACCACAGACCCTGGTAAAGAGCGTCTCCTTCTTTCCTGTACCTCCCCTTTAGATACTGAAAAGCTGCTATCAAGCCACCTCGGAACCTTCTCTTCTCCAGGCTGAACAGCCCCAGGCTCTGAGCCTGTCCTCATAGTAGGGATGTTCCATCCCTTGGGTCATTTCTGTGGCCCTCCACTGGACATAGTGCAACAGATCTGTGTCTCTTCTGTACTGAGGTCTCCACATCTGGACATGGCACTCCAGGTGAGGTCTCACCAGCACAGAGTAGAGGGAAAGGATCACCTCCCTTGATCTGCTGGCCACGCTTCTGATGCTGCCCAGGATATGGCTGGCTTTTTGGGCTGCAAGAGCATATTGCTGGCTCATGTCCAGCTTCCCATCCATCAGTACCCCAAGCAGCAGTGTGCTCAACCCTTTCATCTCCCAGCTTTTATTGGTAGTGGGAGTTGCCTTTCCCAAAGAGTAAGATCTTGCATTTGGACTTGTTGAATCTCCTGAGATTCACCTGGGCCCACCGCTCAAGCTTGTCTAGGTCTGTCTGGATAGCATCACATCCCTCTGGTGTGTCAACTGCACCCCACAGCTTGGTATCGTCAGTAAACTTGCTGAGGGTGCACTTGACCCCACTGTCAATGTCATTGATGAAGATATTCGATGAAGATATGAAAGAGTATTGGTCCCCGCAATGACCCCCGTGAGACAACACTCATCATTGAGCTAGATATTGAGCCATTGACCACCACTCTCTGGACTCAATCCTACATCCAGTTCTTCATCCACTGAACAGCCCACCCGTGAAATCCATATCTTTCCACTTTGGAGATGCTGTGGGATACAAAGTGTCAAAAACCTTACTGAAGTCTAGATAGATGACATCAGCGGCTCTTCCCTTGTCCATTGATGCAGTGACACCATTACTGAAGGCCACTAGTTTGGTCGAGCAGGATTTTCTTTTGGTAAAGCCATGCTGGTTCTCTCATATCATCTTCCTGTCTTTCACGTGCCTTAGTGTAGCTTCCAGGAGGATCTGTTCCATGATCTCTCCCATCACAGAAGTAAAACTGACAGGTCGGTAGTTCCTGTGGTTAACCTTTTTACTCTTTTTAAAAATGGGCATTATATTACCTTTTTCCAATCATCAGTGACTTCACCTGATTGCCATGTCTGTTCAAATACCATAGAGAGTGGCTTGGCAACCATGTCAGCCAATTCCCTTAGGAGTCTAGAATGTATCTCATTGGGACCCATAGACCCACAGACCCACTGGATGTTTGGGTTCCTCAGGTGGTCACGAACCCAATCTTCGCTTAAACTACCTGCTTTATGTGTTCATTTCCTTTCAAAGTATTTTGTTAGATTTATTCTCTGTTGTTTGATGCATCAGAGCTTTATTGTCTGATAGTTACTGAGACTTTCTTACCTTCCTAGACCTACACTGGGTTCAGGATACTACTAGATTCAGTGCCTTAGTGTATTCATACAGCAAAGCACAACAAAGAAACATCTGTAGTGGCACTTCAAAGGTGTCAAAAGTTTCCTGAGTCACCAATGAGAATGAGAAAATGCTGTCACACAGAGCGGGTGCAACCCTAAATATATGCATTGTTGAAGATAAAGTTATTTGTATTCAGCAGCTTTTCAGGCTGCATATGTACGCTGGATAGGACAAAACTGGAGAAAAGAACATCCATATAACAACTTCTCTGAAATCAGACAGAGGTGGATGGTTGCATACTGGGCTTCAGCTTCCCACTTAGCCTTGAAGATCCATGGTCCACCAGCCACAAGTTAGCGGCACAGCCCTATAGTAAATGCAGCTGCAGCTGGATTTGTGCTCAGCAAAAACATACGAAGGCTCTCTGAACAGCCTAGCATGGCCACTGTGGGATGCTGTGCTGCTCTTGGCTTGCTGCATTGTAGGCCATATCCCAGACCCAGTGAGAACAATGACCTAGTGCCCTGTGTGAATTCAAGTATTTCAGTGTCCTGTGTGTGTGCACAGATTTACGTTCTGGTGAGTTGTGTGTTTCTCCATTTTTTGGATGAGCATGTTTGTGTACCTCTGCAAATGGCTTACATGTTCCATTCTTCCTTATCATCAGTATCCCAGCTTGCAGTATATCTTTATCAAAGCCTTCAGTGTTTACTTCTGGATCTGAGATCATACAAACATTCCACAGGATGTAGTGCTGACATTTTTGAAGAATGCAGCATGCCTGTGCAATGTTTTTCATAATTTCTTCTGTATTCAAGGGAAATCGCCTCTTATGTTGTGTCAATAAAATCTATGCCTAAGCAGTCCTTGTAAGACAGATGGAATCTTCAGTCTTGATGTACTGTAGCATTCAGTTTCTTGATTAGATTCCTGGTTTTTAGGGTTGCAGCACTATCCAGATTGTGTTGGTATGAAGTCAGGGATGGCTTAAACAACGAAAACTACAGTAGAAGAGTTCATATTTGTGCACTTTGGAAAAGGCATGAAATGAGATCTGAGATGTACTATTTACATATGCAAATTCAGAACACTGTTCAAAAATTAGAATAATCTACTAATTGGATCTTAAATATATTTAAGAGCGTCATGAAGAAATAAATAGGAATCTGCCCACCAGTGAGAACACTATCACTGCTTGTTCTTCTGCCCTTTTTCACTTGTTAACATAAGTTCTTGATCAGCATCTGTAGGCTTCTGGTTTCTGGTCATCAGTATGAATGAAAGCCACAGGGTACCATGAGCACATCTATCTACTATTAACACTGTGAAGCTGTTTTTGATAATATTAGTTATTAATTAGGTTTGAGTAAAATAAAAAAATCACATCATAAAAGCAAATCATAAAAGCGCACACTCCAGAAAAGGCACTGAGTTGTTCAAAGCTGATAAATCATAGCTATCTTCTAAATTCAGTCAAATCTATGATCAGCTTCCAGTGCCTGCACATGTTGCTTTAATCAGGATTGGAAGGAATATAAAATGAAGGATCATCTCAAGAATTATCTTTCTTCACCTTTGAAAGTAACTTCAGTGGTCACAAACTGAACTGCACCTTCATCCACTGTGTCATGGAGCTGTGGTATTGTTCAGAAGTGCCAGGATCCATCCTTTCTTGTCTTTGTACCTATGCACATTCATAACTCTTAAAAGACAGTGAGGACTGTATTGATGATCTAGTCTGACTTTCCACATAATGCATATTATAGAATAATTTAACCTTAGTATGTACTACACCAGGTCCAGTAAGCTATGGCAGACCAAGAGCATATATTTTAGACATTCATCTTCATTTAAAGATGTTAGATTGTAAGGATTTGCTCTGTTTTAGGTAAGTAGTTCCAAAAATTAATTTTATTAGCCTTTCAAAAATTGTGCCTTGTTTCTGGATTTAATTGCTTCAGTTTCAGCTGCTAGCCACAGTTCTTCCTACACTCTCATTTGACACAAATCCCTTCCTTTACAATCATAGATGTGTTTCCCAGCTAGATATTTCTAAATCTTACTCTATTCACAAGCATTAATTTCATAAATAAAGGGGAACGACTTGCACAGAAAGGCACAGGCTATATCTCTTATGCTCTGTATGCTCTCTGTATGCCTGCATGCTTTCTGTGAACAGGCATATTTTCATTATTTCATTTAATATAAAAAAGAACAAACAATAAAAACAAAAATCTCTGTATATATCAACTGCAGATAATGTAGTAGTGCTATGGAAAAAGATAAAACCATCACTTCTGGAAAAGATTGCGCATTTTGGACAGGCTTAGTCATGAACCAGCACAAGGAAATGTGTATTTCCCCTCCCTGACTGCTCTGAGGCACTACTTGGAAAAAATGATGATAAATGAGGCTAGAACTGTGAAATCATATTGCCACTTTTATATGCTGTCATTGCTTTGTTGGATGAATAGCTACGAAGGTAAGTGCAGCTATACCAAATATCTCTGTTCCCTCCTCCACCCTGCCACCCACATTCAAGTGGAATTTCAAATTCAGCGTGACTCTGCCAAGATCTGTCCAGGAAATTGCCACACAGAGATTTCCACAATGTTCACAGTCAACACCCTTGAAGAAGCTGATAAAGGTTTGCTTGGAGGGAGCACTCATCATTGTAAAGCTATTTTTGGCATTATAGACACTCTTTCTTTGCATTTGTACAGTCACTGTGTGTGTGTGTGTGTGTATGCACATCTATAGAACATTTCTAACAGCAACAAAAAACTAGAGACAGTTCATTTTAAGAGAGAATGGTGAAAGTGATCACATTTAATGCCTTCATTAGGATTTCTGCAGCTGCCCTACATATGCATTATGTGTTTCAGAATCCCACGCTACCTGTTAACCATATGAGAGACTGAGGTCCTTCCTTGTAATCTGAACATATATCTGAACTTGCTGAGAAGAGGCTATCTGAAAGCCAAGTGGTTTGCTTAGAACGAAGACTGACCCTAGGTCTCTTAGCTCAGTGATTAAATATCATTCCTTCTAATATTACTTCAGTGAAACCTATACAAGAAAAGGTTTTTTTTCCAAAATCTGGATCAAGGTATCCAAAATATCCTATAAACCTCTTATGTGATCTTCCTTTAGCAAGAAAGAATTATTGGGCCATTCATTTGTTGATGGCATTGCATGCATATTCAGAACAGTTGGCTAGAGACTGAAATGATCATTTCCAAATGCAAAAAGAAAAAGGGAAAAAGAAGAATATACTTGCAAAACTCAAAAATGCTAGTCTGAGGAAAAAGGGAGAAATAAAGGGGCTTAAAATGAGAATACAATGATGAAGGAGCTGAGGGGAATTTTGTGTGCTTTGTGGAGCTGACCTTACATTATTGTACTCTCTAGGTTGGCTTGGAGATGAAGTTTTTGGTGGAAGGGTTTAGAAAGTTGCCATGAAGCGCACAAGCTCTGTGCACCTGTTGTGAAGATGACTCCAGCTGAGAAGGGGGAATGTCAGCTCAGGAAGCTGCAGCAATGCCATAGCAGTGGCCTCTCTGCTGAGCCATTTCTCAGCAGGCAGATTTATGACCCCATTTCCACTGGCAAATGAGAAACTTGGTACCTCTTAAGCTCCTCAGAGAAACAGAGACTTTTTCACTCAGAAGAGATTTTGTTTCTTTTCATTCTAAGGGAAAACTGGTATCCCAGTTCTCCTCAGGGTGAAAGTGTGGAGAACAAAAAGCACCTTCCTTGCAGGACCGAAGAAGAAGAAACAGTGATGAGGACTCGCACATGCCTCGTACAGTTAGCCAGTATTAAGCACTTCATTTGCTGCTCAGACTATGATTTCCTAGTTTAAACAAGGCAAAGCAGAATTTCCCTCACAGTACTTATTCCTCAGCAGCAAGGACCATTCGTCAAGATATGCATAAAGCCTCTCCTGCAGACGATTACTGAATGTTAGGGTGCCTCTGTTAAATGTGTCAGAAGGCATGAAAAAGGCAGCAAAGGTAACTCAAGTCCTTAGAACAGCCTGCAGCAGAGAGATGAGCAGGAGCAAGGGCAGACAAAAACATCAGCTTGCTCTAGAATGTACATCCTTGTCAGAATGCTTTTCCAGGTCTCAGATACCAAGTGCACAATACCAGACTTGTTCTGTCATGTTAGGAGGATGACATGTACAGAGGCAATGTTAGTTGCTGAGGATCACTAAGAAAGCAAGTGGCTTTTAAATTACACCTCTAGCAGATATCAAAAACCAGGCTGGGAATATGAAAGTAGGCTCTCTGGTCCCCTGTGGGTCACCCTGGCTTCAGTGAGGAATGGGAGCAGCTAGGAGGCTTCTGAGAGCTCTGCTCTGAGGAAGCCACTGCACGGCCCCAAGGAGCCACCACCCTGATCTGGAATACACCAATCATAAACTTAATACCCTGTTATTTTTATGTATGTTATTTACTTGTATAGTTCTGCACTGTTAGTTATTCTAAAATCTTTCCCATATATTGTTTTCTTTGCAGTGGGAGGAGGGGAAGTGTTGGAGCAGTGAAAGTTACTGGTTTTTGTCTTTAATGCTGAATTCAACTAGACTTTCTTTCCCATCTGTATTTTAACTTTCAATTAGAAAAGGAACACCCTACAGACCAACATCTGTCTCTTACTACTGCTGTAGAAGGGGAGGTTGTGCGCTTTTCATCTCCAGCTCTAGAAAGGCCAGGAGGAGGATGGCCCTGGATTCCCATCTCAACAGTATTTTTAGTAAATCTTTTTACTTCAGTGGCAATTACAAAGAAGAAGGAAGGAAAATGTCATTTCTAGTGGCAAAAGTGTTTTCAAATAAATTATTTGACAGATTTTGAGTATGAATAATTGGACCTCTCATGACTGTGAAATTGCATAGTATCAGATAAACATTTCTTACTTGCCTAGTATTCCTTAATGCATGCATTTTAATGTCTTTATTGCTTACAATTATCTATAAAAAGCTGCACTTATTTTTCATATTATATACAAACTGTTCCAACTCTTCATGCTTTATAGCTAAAAGCCCTTAATAGAACTTATGCAGGGATTCAGTCCATGAGCAAATGCACTATGTTCTCCATACTAAAATATATAAAAACCACAATCGTGCTTTATAAGTGCCTAAACATTTTAATCCAGAATAGCTGTTCTGTTTTTCTGTGATACTTCATACAAGTCTTGAGTGGCAGGAAAATGAAAAAATCTGTAAATGTATCTGCCTAAAATAACCAAGAGATGGCAGCACTCCATTCAACCCAAATTTGACTTGTTATATGATCTATATAACTACTGTACAACAGGCAGTACAAATATAAAGTGCAATTTATAGAGCAGTCAGCTGTAGAGACAGCTAGGATGTAGGTAATTTCATCAGTCTTTCTCCTTATTTATCATGGAGGATTAGGAAACACAGCAGTGATGGAAAGTTCTTGATGAAACAGAGAGAATAAGAATATTTGTGAATCTTGTGTTCCTTCATTGGCCACAGTCTGTTGATGGCAGTAAAATTTACTGAGGTCCTGACGCTGTTTCCTTGCCTTTGGAATCATTAGGAAAACACTGTCACTGCAAGGAAGGGCATTAAGATAAGGACTATAGGGAACACATTCCAAAAATTTGTCCCAAAATATGACCACAGAAAGTTTCATGCATATTATGATAGGTCAAATTACATACAGTACTCACTTTTTTTCTCTTAAACACTGGAATAGAAGTTAACTCCCCCCAACTCTCCTCAATCTTCATATACTACTCCGTCAAAGCAAACTGCAAATTATTTGGTACTTTGTCTTGATTTGCCAAGCTTTAAATCACTACACAGAGACCATATTAGACCTCATGTGTTTTGGGTTGTTTGGGAAAGAGTCCCTGCTTACAAAACTGAGTGCTAATGCATTTGAAATCGATCTTGAAGAAGCTGTGACCTTATGTTATTGTACGTTTTACATATTTTAGTCTCCACAAATCTTTGGATGCTTTTAAAACTTCATTGTAAATATCCAGGAGTTCCATGATATTGATGATCACTGCTGGAGCTGGGGTCAAATGTACCTCCTTGTACAACTAGCATGCAGGCATTCACAGAATGTGATCTCTCTTTGTTCTTAAATGGCTACACTTATCTTGCCTGTTCAGTAGGTTGTTCCCATTCCAGTTTTTGCTGTACAAGTTAGGGCAATTATTCTATTCAGCTTTAGGATTTTTTTCCTTATGTTCCTTCACTGCCAAAAGGTGGGAGGTTATAAATTAGCATGCAAGAAGTTTCTTGTTACAAAATCCTAGAAGAGATAAAGAACCTGTCGTTTGTACCAAGTCAGCTCTGTAAAACCACTGCTATAGCTTCTGCTTCAGTTTGACTCGGTCTCCATGATAGTAAAATTACAAAGGTGTATCTGCACTAGGATATTACAGTAGTATGGGTTACTCTCCCATAGCAAAAACTGTTGAGTGGTAATTAAATCTCTACTTTTAAACATACAGAGGTTCTCATGGATTAACCTTTCCTTTCCTCTCCCCCACTTTCTAGCTGCACTGGCAAAAGTACACTTTGCAGCTCCCTCTCCCCCAGCCCATTCCTCCTGTACAGGGGTACTTTCCATCATACTTAGCCACAAGCAGTAGTGGTGTTAGTAACGCGAAGAATGTTAAAGGAGACAGATGGCTATTTCAGACAGGGCCAAGTTGAATAATTATGCTTATCCAAATTGAAAAAGATGCAACTTCTTAGATTTTGCAAACAAACAAAAAAAAAGTCTCTCATATATATTTTTAATGAAGATAAAGTAACTGATAGTCTGATACTGATAGACAGTAGTGTCTGTTTATAACTAATTAATTTTACCAGGAAAATACTGCTTTCATCCCATTTCTCAGCAGCAATTTCACAGCAGAAACCCTCCCTCCTCTCCGAACTGACTCTGTAAATACAGCAGAATACAGCTGGCAACATTTGGTGAAGAACTGCTTTGTGTGATGCTGACAAGAACCTCTGACTGTTACAGGCTATTGGGGCTCTGCTTTTAGATAACTGCAAGGCAGCTTCCAAGAAGCACAGCGTCCTGAATGCCATGTCAGAGTACCAGAGGAAAGTGCCTGCTGGATTTGGCTTAGCCTCTGCACAAATATAGGGTCAGGAAAGATCAGGAAGTCTTTCCAGCTTTACAGTCAGAACATGAGCCAAGGACAAGCAAAGCTTCTATAAGGAAAATGCAGCCCTAAGCATGCCAAGGAACTAAAAAAAATAAAAAAGTAAAAAAGAATTTGGACAGGATGGAAGAGGAGACACCTTCAGAGGAAAGAAATTAAGCTTCAGCATTGAACTGTTCAGGGAGTGCAAGCTGAGCCATGCTTGGCAAGATGCAGCACACAGACCCCTGAGGCAGCAGCGGATGCCAGTAGGAACATGGCTCTCCAAAGAACAGCTTCTCCTAATGTTACCACTAGATCTTTTATGGGTTCATCTGAAGCAATGGCTACCCTACCCCTGTACATATTTTCTCTAGGCTTTCTCTGTTGTCTTCACCTCCAGCCTCTAACCTTGCTGAGCTTAACTTGCACATGACATTGACCTGAGGTAAAATGATAAATGTGATGTATACTACTTAAAGTTCTGATTTATTTACCTTGGAGTAGGTGGGGAAAGGAGAGGTATGAACCTGAAAAGTTCAAGGAAGTGCTTGAGGATTAATATGCTGCTGGACAGGATGAAAATTTTGCCAACAAAAATACAATCAAGCCAAGCGTAAATTAATGCTGAGATTGAGGTGGGAGGGACTGCATGGGCAGAGAAAGAGCCTGGGGAGTTTGGTTATATCAGGGGGTCAGGAAAAATATAGAAATGACTGGAAGTAGAGTAACAGGAGGGAAGGAGTATGTTGTCCCTCATATCAATGAATTGGCTGTTGGCAGCACATAAACATTAAAGAGCAGCTTGCAGACTCTGACTATTTGTAGCCCAAATCTTAAATAAAAGAAGAAATCCACAGCAGCATTGGATACCAGACTACACCTCTGAGCTATTAGAGTATTTCACTTGCACTAAGGAAAATAGATTATTGATGCTGGCAGGAACATGTACGCTAAAAACAGACAAGGAGATTGCAGTCTAATCCAAATCCAAACAGAAGCAAGTTGTCTAAAGCCAAATTCCTTTTATAGTCCCTTAATTTCACTACAAAATAGCTTTCCTATAAGTTTTAAACTGTGTAGTATCTGAGCCAATCTAGCTAACCCTTTCCTGCGAGAGTAGTCTGTCTGTGCAGGAGTGGACCCATTAAAACCTCACACAACAAATGGCTTGCAAGACTCAGGGTAAAATCCTGGCCCCACTGAAGGCTGCAGGAGGTTTGCCAGAGATTCAGTGGGACCAGCATTTTACCTCACATCTTTACAAGCAGCAGTGCTGCTCGTTAAGCAGCAAAAAACACTGCTGTGAATTTCCTGACATCCACTCATGGGCTCTTGCTGGTGCTTCCAAAATCAGATGGCTTTGTTCTGAAACTCTAAGTAGAGAGGTCGGGAAATGAGACCATACCCTCCCATTAAAAGCTGATTCCTTTTACATGATCTATGCTTAATTCCTGCAAACAGACAGAGAAAACTCAAAATTGGTTAGTATGTTTTTCCTTTGATTCTTCTTGCCCATGGGAATAGTACCAGGAGCCTGTGCTAGAACTGATGTGGCCCATCATGGGACTCCACATAACACACTATGGTTGGAGGGCAAAAAGTGTAAGGTCTGCAGGCTGCCCCTGTGGCCCCAGGAAGCCAAGGGCTGGCCGCTAATAAGGCATCATCTGCTGGACATGCCTCTGGGCCAGCACACTAATTGGAAACAGCGGGTCTTCTGCCTGCAGCCTCCCAGCTCCTAGTCCTTGGAAGCGCATGATCGTGATCAATAATGCTCCCTGAGAATTTTTTAAAGTGATCCCAGCCACACTGCTCCAGTAAAGGATTTGTCAGCCTTTCCATAAACCCCAGTTTTGAAGATTTTATAGCTCAGCTTGTTTTCATTATCTTGAGGTGAAAGTTGCCATATAAAACTTCAGACCAGAAACACTTTTTTTCCTTTGCTAATACAAAATATTGTTTAAAATAAAATTTGTCTCCAAATTTAGAGTCCTGGTAAGAGCCATGCTGTTCTCTCCCCGGTTGCTTTGGGTGTGCTGCTCACAACGGCTGCATAAAAACCTTTTGAAAATAAGGATTAACAAATAGACAGCAAGCTCTTCCGTCAAACTTTCAAACCACGGACTAATATGCTCAGGGCTGCTTAGCTACTCAGAAACACAGTAAGACTAAGTCAAGAACTTCAGTGGAAGAAAAGCAGACAGTGCTATTCTGCATTTTCCCCTTTCAGTAGCCAGAACTACAGTTTTTGATATTTTGCCTTTTAAGGAACAGAAGTCCAGATCATATAAGGTCACTGAATCTCCACTCACTTTTCTCTCTTAAACAGTTGCTAAACAGCAACCCAGAAATAATCAAGCTTTCAGTAACAGATACTTCCTGTTAAACACAGGGATAGAATTCCAGCTACCTGTTCTTGTAGGTCACAGTGGGAGAACTAGGGATATCTATCCAAGTTCAAAAGATTACTAAAAAACAAGAATTAGAACATAGAAATGCAATATCTCAGGGGATTGACCCGGGAGGACCAGAAGTGCTGTCATGCAGATGATTTTATCCATCAAAGACAAGTGGATTTGTGTTTGCTAGATCTCCATGCTCTGAGAATTTTGTCCACTGTATTCAAATATTATACGATGAAGGCAATCTAGATGGAATTAACATGTTCTGGATGCTTTCTTAGTGAAAGTGGAAATATCATTTTTTTGGTACGGCCTATTTTTGAACAATTTTCCTCTAACCAATGGAAATTTTCTTGTGTAAGAAAGTTGGGGAAAATGAAAGTTAGGGAATGGATCAAGAGAGCAATAGAAGCTTTAGAGCTGACATATTTCTGTAAGGATCCTGAAACACTGAAGCAGTTCCCTGCAGGGAAAATAAGAAGTGATTAGCCATTGCCATTCCACTAAAGTAAATTATACAGTAAAAAGTCCACTGTTTTTGAGCATCAGAAAATCCACAAATGGTAATAGACATTCAGGACACTTCAACAGCTGGAAAGCTTTTACTTGAAGTTGTTACTTTATTAGACAACAGAAAATCTACTGCAGACTAATTGCATAGACTGTCAGGCAACACTGACTACATTGCTCACAGAAGCATGCAACGGAAAGTAAAGGTGATGAGCAATATTTGACTCCAAATTTTCTTCCAAATTTTTATTCCCATATGTTTTGCAATCCTCACAGAATGCTGACAAATAGACAGCATTGACAGAAATATAAGGTCAATTTAGATCTTTATCAAAAGATATCCTTGGCTTCGGTTTTGTGCCGTAGCCAATAGATCATACTCTTGTTTCATTTCCTTTAAAATGGACCCACTTGGATAGCTATAAATTCCTTTTAGAAAATAGCTAATTATCCTATGTATTCCTTGGGATTTCCTTGAAGAAAATCTTAGGGAGAGAGAGTTACCTGTAAAATGATGCAAGCAGTTTGCCAATGCCTTGCCCAGCTCTAAAGCTGCAGGTAGAATGAGAGCATAACTTAAGCAACAGCGCAAAGAAGGCAGAGAGGCAATCTTCTGTTCTTTTTCATACATTTGTCAGATACTAAGAATCGTGTGGAAAAAGACAACATTTTAAACAATTCCCAAATTTCTTCCTCATGGCAGAACAATTTCCAGTTATCCTATTTTCCTGTTACTAACAGACAACAATACAGTATTTATTGGCATCAGCCTTCCTGTCTGTGGGATGCACAGCGGGTAGTAGCTCGAGTCCTCTGTTTTTGTGTCTACCCCAAGGGCAAAGCCTGTTATGCCAATGCTGTGTAACGTGTGCAGTGTCCAACAGGCCTCTTGTGGGGCCTAGGTCAGTGCTCATGGCTGTCTATCAGCCACTCTGATGCCTTGCCAGCAAGCAGAGACCTAGCAGAAGAAAGGCAGTTTTGCTGAATAAAATAAGGAGGCTCGTGCAGTCCAAGTGAACAGCGTTTGGGATTTTTTATGCATGTAACCCCTGCCTTCTTTGAACTGTCAAGAATAGCAAACAAAGTGCTAATGATAATGAACAAATCTGTCTTGTGTCCGTTCCATCCCCCTCATACACAGATTCTCAGATTAATCTAGGCTCACACCAAGTGCTCTGACTAGCAAGGACATTAGAATTTATTTTCTCTGTTGATAAACAGCCAAAGCAATGTTCCTGTCCTGGTGTAACTGATGGAAATGCCTCTGAACACTTGCCTCTCAGTATTTCCACTGAAGAGTCCATGGGATTCCTGCCCAGCCTGAGAAACAGAATGATAGAAGGAAACAAAACTGAGTTTTAGGTTTACCTCCTTGCAGTCATTTCAGACACTTTTTAATAGCACACATGCTGAGAACAAGGAAACTACTCACTCTGCAGCATTCCTACTCCTAATGAAACTAAGGGAGAAACTTTTATGATGTTCAGGATCTCACTCCAAATCCCAAGTTTTAAATCACTGTATGTCATCAGGCCTTCACTCATGAAAACTTAAAAAAAAAAGAAAAAAAGAACAACAACAACAAAAAACCTGTAGAGTTCTTTGGTTTTTTTTTTTTTTTGCATGGCAGCACGCCTAGACATTTTTGTTTCAAATCCACCATAAATATTTGACTCTCGAGTCACCCACATTTATGATTCATATTGTTAGTAGGCTGGTAGGCACACTTTAGCAGAGGGCTTGCCACGTGCCTGTTATGTGGAAACAGGGGCACATTGGAAACTTTCTTTTTTGACCATCTATTGTTCTATCTTATCAAACCGTAAATGCAGGTGAAGACTGAGAGGCAGATTGCTCCTGCCCCACAGAAGGAGTGAGAGCAGGAAACTTTGTGGTTGATCAGTAAATGCAGTCCTTGTTAAAGATTGAAAGCTCTGGCAACACCTGCCACCTTGCAATGTACAATTCGTAGTTGACACGGTGAGCCCTGAAGTCATGTGGAGATGGACTGCTTAATTTGTGAGGAATTCAGTTACTCCCCAGCATGCATGAAAAAGTGCACAAGGAGAAAGGAAAAAGTAGGTGAGTTCAGAGACATTAATATCTGGCAGTAATAGCATTTGTCTTTTTCTATTTGCTAATACTCAGGCTTTGCAGAGGTGCACTACAGTTATGTACAATCGATGTGAAACAAAAGTGACAGGGCTCCATAGCCAACATGAGACCAAACACAGCATGCACCTGCCAGGGCTGAAATTGAAGGAAAAGAAGATTCAAAAGAAAGACATGGGACTTTACCTACAAGTCAGCTCTGGAGCAACAGCCAGCTCTGAGAACAGCTGAGAGCAGCTGATGTCTTTGCTCTTAACTGCACTTAATTTTGTACTTCAGAATGTCCTAGTGTGATCTAAGCCCTTTTCTGAAGCAGTGTGAGATCAGGAGTGAGAGTGAGATGCTGAAGGAGTAGTGTACTTTGAGAAGAGGTCAAGTGTTAAGAAAGATGGTGAGTGAAGGAGAAGAAAAATGACAAGTTACCTTCCCTGAGTGTCAGTGAATGTCATCCTGAATAAAAAGAGAAAGATAAATTAATAGCAAATAAGGAGTTTTGCTCCACGGAGTGCTGCTGACAAGCTTTGTGCCTGGTCCTTCCACAAAAGGTATTTTATATGCCAGCTGTGAAATATCACAAACACTTGTCAAATGTTTAACAATCCAGCCCTGCTATGTTTATCCCTTTCAAACAATGCCTTGTTCAGGTCCTGGTTCCGAGAAGCAATTGTGTGGAGAATGCAGAAGAGAGGAACAGCAGCTTGCCATAAAAAAGGGAAACATCTGTATAGAAGTTCCAAAATTTCTGTGGATTCTACTCATTCCCTGATATGAGGGAATGTTAGCCCCTGGCAGGTTGAATCAATATCACAGAGTGCTCCCTAGGCAGTGCTTAAATGAGGAAATGCCTCATTTTCCAAGCTCAGTAGTGGCAGCAAAATGCTGGTGATTGGATAAATCAGAAGGATTAAGTATTTGCAGTTACTTCTTTACATTCTGTTCCTAGCAAATGGTCATATTGATCAGGACAGGAGAAGATCATATGCTGCAGAACTTACCAAACTCCATGCCACAGCTTGTCTCTGCAAATAAATACTTGGAAGTTTGCTTTTCTGTGTGTTCAGCTGTATGTATATATATTTATATATATATTGTGTATATATATTTATATATATATTATATATATATATACAGATATTTTGATCTCAGTTGTGCAATCAAACAAGCATCAGATTTGCTTTCACCAGACACTGAATCACTGGAGAGTCCCTCATTACCTCCAGTTCTCAAGTCTTCATTCAGAAGTTTACAGGTTATACTGTAATTCCTCAGAGAAACCCCACACTATTTTCATCTGGTTTATTTTGATATGCCTACAGGGAAAAGAATATGTGTCTCACCTTTTCCTCCATTTTAGGTCATGTTCCGGGAGGTGCAAACCTACATATCTGAACAAAGTTTAAGATAACTTAAATCTCTTTGAACATTTTTCACATGCACTTCAGACATTCGCTGTCTTTCATGGAGCCTTGACAAAGCCTTATTTCTGAGGAACATATTCAAAGACATTTGTAGGGAGAACTGTATTCAAAAGAAAAACTCATCAATGAGCTGCTGTGAGTTAATCCCAGCAGTAAACCAAGCCCCACTTAGTAGCTCAGTGGGATGAGGGGGAGAACTGGAAGGATAAAAGTGAGAAAACTCATACACTGAGATAAGGACAACTTAAGAGATGGAAGAAAATACAAAACAAAACAAAAAGAAATGATGCAAAAGTAGTCACTCACCACCAGCTAACCAATACCTAGCCAGTCTCCAAGCAAGGGCAACCTTAGGCAAACAGCCCCCCGAGCTCCACTGTTGAGCATGACATTATGTTGTATGGGATATCCCTTTGGACAGCTTGGGTCAACTGTCCTGGCTGTGCTTCCTCTCAACCTCCATTCCTAATCTACTTGCCAAAGGTGGTAACACTGTGTGAAATAGGTTTTTATGCTGTTCTTCTGGAGCAAATGCTGGAGGATTCTCCCCTGTGGGGCTTTGAATCAGAAACTTGGAAAGAATCTCATACCCTGGGAAAAGGAGATGGCATCACTCAGGGAAGCCCTGCAAAAAAACTTTCCAACATGGAAAGTTACAAGATCTGTTTCAGCAACATAGTGCTCCAGCATCTGATCAACCAGTCTTGAGAGACAGAGGGAGCTGCAAAGAAAAAGGGAAAGGGAGAGATCCCAGCAGCGTGAAGCCATGTCAAATATTATCTCCATAGTGAGCCAAAAAGATCCCCTTCACTAGTAATGGTGAAGAACAAATTAATAAATTGGAGTACCTGCACTGGCATTGTTTGCTGTTGTCACTGGCACAGCAATGCTGGCATCAACAGCAGTGGTGGAGAATTGTTGTGTCACAGGCAGCTCCTTTGCTTTCTGAAAAGCCAGCCATATAACTTGTGGATTCTGAACTACATTATTGCTGTAAGAGAAAATTGTAATGTTTCATCCCTTAGTAGCACTCTCAGACATGAGTTCCAGTAGGAGTAGAAGCCAGGTATTGACATGTGACCAGGAAGTGCTCCACTTTTTTTGTAAAATGACTTCCCTTTCTTGAGAATAGAAAATTTTGTTGGAAAAGTGAGAAGGGGTAAAGTCCAAAGTAATGCCAGATGACTCATGGGAAATCATAATCATCTCACTTCAGTTTCAAAATAATGTAAAATTGTTTAGTCCCATGTTTGTATTTCCTTCTTCCCCTGAGACTGTTAAGAAGATCCTGTCTGACCAAAGGGTACAACCTGGCTGAACGGTATAGTTACTGTTTGCCAGAGCTCAGGCCCAGAATGTCTCAGACAAAAACCCAATTTGAAGCTGATACAACATGCCCCAGTGATAATCCCTTCAGACAGATCAGTTTTGTTCTTTTTATATTAGGCTACAGGTAAGTCTGGAGATTGGATTAACTTTTTTTTCATTTAATCCAATTTTTTTTGGAGTGCAGACATTCACTGCATGCAGCCAAGACTCACAGAAAATCAGTCATGAGTTACCATGCCCATCGCTACATACTTGTACTATATCCAGTGCAAGAGAGAGACAAGTTCTGCTCAGAGTATCCATGCATTATTGTACTACAGACAGAAATGAAGTCAAATCTGACTGGTTTCAGCACAGTCGTTTTTTTTTTACTTATATGGGCAATTGAGATCAGCAGGTACTTAATCTCCGTTTTATCTGGAATTGGACTGTCATAGCTGGACTTCATCAGCTAGACCTATATCCTGGACTCAGACTCAGCTGGATATTAGCTAAATTTCCAAGAGCTTCAAATGAACCAGAAGGGAGAGAACACCAGAAGAGAGGCAGATAAATGTCACAAAAATGCTGAAAGCCCCTACACATCTTCAGTAGTTCTTAGCAGCCCACATAAGTGTGTGCCAGAAAATGCATTTGATCTCATTTGATCTCATTTGATCTCAGTTATGTATTACAAGTAATATTTACAGCCAAGTCATGGGATTACCTGAATTTGTGTAAAATCTGCCAAACAATGTTAAGCAAAATGTAAGGGAAAAACTTTTATTCTGAGTCTCAAAACAAGTATTCCTATGTTGAGGTTCTGGATGACAATTCATCTGAAAATGTATTCATTGAATAATAATTAAAAAAAAAAAAAAGACCTAAAAATGATTTGAAAACATATAAAAAGAAATATTTTGAGAGACTGAAATTTTAAAAAATAATTTGACTAGATGCAAAAACCATGTGTAATCAAATGCTGAGCTTGGTATCCACCAAAACCAAACAGCTTGTTCTGGTTCTTTCAAGCTCTAATGATACGATTTCTTACAACGTCTGGAGTGAAACTGCTGGCTCTGTACCACAGACAAGGAGGACTCTATTCTCCTTGGCCATGCATCCTCTCAGTTTATCCCCATTTTCTCTGCTTGTTTCTCACCGGGAGTCAGCTCTAGCACTTGTCTGCCTGATGAGCAAAGCTCCTTTGAGTCACTAAAATGGCCAAAAAAAGAAAAAGAAAAAAGTAAGAAAAACAGTCCCCTCACCTTCTCTAAAGAAAAACAAGATATGTATATATATATATATATATATATATTTGTATATATATGATTTGTTTTGTTTTGTTTTGTTTTGTTTTTCCAGGCAATAAGTTAGCTTCTCTTATTGAAGAGGGACGCCAGCACTGGTTGATGTGGCTGAGGAAGGAAAGGAGGTCAGGGAAGGAAGGACAGAGAGCAAGACTTCCCCCTTTTGGCAGCAGTCAGCCATTAGCGCAGCTCATAGGTGCAGTTTGAAACCAAACCTTGAGTGAACTAAAAGAACTGTTTTTCACAGTTTTGCCTTCTCCTATCAGACAAAACTTTCTGTCTTTTATCTTTTTATCTCTCACAAAGGAACCGAAATTGCCTGGTTTGGTGAGAGTCTCACTCTCGCAATATACTTTTGTACCCATGTATATATATCTTTTCTTTATACCTCTGAAAAATCAGTCTGAATAGTAATGGTTGTTTTATGCAGTCTGTATTCTTTAAATAACATAATGTGGAAGTTCAGCTAGATACACCTGCGAAAAAATGTGGAGGATTTCTAAAAAAACATCAAAGGCGTATTCACATTCGGTCACTTCAATAAAGAAAAATATACAAGTAAACAAATATGCACTTATATATGCAGATACTCAGGCTGATGTAGGCAGCTACATACTGGGAGAGAACCTCTCTGTTTCTGATCTGACCTTTTCAATGCTCTGTATGTTAAAGCAGGAAGGAGACTAATTGCCGCAAACTAGAAGCTGTAGTAATTACTCTAATTCAGAAGTTACCAACCTTCAGAAAAGGGAAACACAGAAAGGGAATCATGTTTAAAGGCAGCCCATTTTGCTTTGTTCTTTGACACAGCCCCATTCATAACGCTCTGGAATTTATGAGTCTACTGAAAGTGAGGTCTCATAATGTGCACAGCATGTTGCCAGTTAACTTGAATGAGCTTCTCCTCTGCTTTCTGTCTGATTACTATAATACCATGCTTGAAAATGGGCCCTACATTCTAAAACATACATATCACAGTGGAATACAAAATAAGGCAATAAACTGTCCAGGTAGTTTGTGTAGTGTTTCTAAACATCAGTCCTTGCAAACGTGATCTAATGCCCCTGGAAGAGAGCTGAAGCGATGAATTTCTGTGGAGCTCTGGAGGCAGGCCTGGGACTGCAAGCGCCTTTGTAAGCCTTCCAGTCCTTCCTGGTTCAGTTCAAGAGAGAAATGCTAGCTTGCTTGTGGGATTGCTCCGCTTTGATGTCCTGTTCCAGATGGAGCCAGAAGTGCCGAGGCACGTAGGGAAAACAAAACCAAACTTTTACAATCTGCAGGAAAGATGCTTAAGAAGAATAGAAGCATCAACATGCTGGCCACTGTTTTTGTGAAAGCATTGTAACTTTAAACAAAAACACATACAACGTACAGAACAGGAAATAAGAATTGCAGATATCTTCTTTTTTTTTTTTTCTTCATAATCTTTCTGACATTTTATTCTCCCAAAGACATACACACAGTTTCTTCTGATCTCAGTGGTCCCGGATTTGACTCTAAAAGTTCAAACCACAAAAAATGAATCTATTACTCCAATGATTCATCTGACCTTCCAGAAGAAAAAGAGTACCCGTTCCAAGGGCTGCAACACTTACTGTATTTAATTACTAATTTACATGCAGTAATAGTGGTATTATATCCAAGTGGTTTTCTTTGCACATGCTTGCTTGGTAGGAGTAGCATATTGAAAGCACCCAGTTGTAGAAGTTATTTAAAAAAATCCTTCATACAGTCTTTTTATATGTCTTTTAAATTAGATCTTAATTTCAACTGCAGTGTTTGGAATCTTCAAAGCTCAGTATACACTATTTTCAATCGATTTCTCAGTGTTAATTTCAATTTATAGTATCTTGCGTTAATCCACAATTATAATCATGCAAAACTCTAGCTTGAGAAATCGGTTTGTTCTCAATAATCTTTCACTGCATTCTACCCATAAGCACTGGAATGATTCTTCTTGTAATTAGAGCTTTCCAAACCCTTCATGACATAGAGGTATAAATATTTTGAATCCCTTTTGCAAAGACTTTGGCATTTTATCTGTCAGAAAAGTGAAGGAAGAAAAAATGTAGGAAAAAGATTGCTAGATTCTTGGCAGTTACAAAATGAGGCTTTTTGCTCTCCATTAGGTCACCAAGAACAAATTCCAGTCAGTTCTGAGGTATAAATCCTATGGCTGCTTAGTAAGCCATATGATGTACATTAGCCTCCATTTTAGAGAATTCTCATCTGAGGAGCCCTGTCTTCCTTTCATCATGATCTTGTCCCTGAGAGGGATAAGGCTGTTTCTCAGGGCTCAGAGTGGGCTAGAGGTACTGTCCTGTGAACTTCTAGTGGCATGAAATCTGCAGCTATTGCCTCCTGCTGTGTTCTGGGTGCAGAGCTGCAGCCAGGCCAGCCGTTCCCACAGCAGGACACACTGCAATCTGTAAGGTCTCCTTGTTCCTTGCAGTGGAGTTGCAAATGAGCAGCCTCCCTCCTCAGGAACTCTCTGTTCAGAGGTTCTGATTCTCAGGAGTTTCCTGGTTTCTCCACAGCCAATTTACTGTCACTCTCCCCAGAGTGTGTCACAGGGGTCTGAGGAGGTCCATCTTTCAGGGGAGGACCTGCTCTATTCCTGTCTGAGAAATAGGAGAGTCTGACCAGGATCACATCTTCTGTTAACTGTATAGCTAAGGCTGAGGTGAGGTTTGGGGTGTCCTCCCAAACACTTTGCACTTTGAGGAAGCTGAAGGAACACCACCTGAATTAATGTAGTACCAAGCCCAGTGCCCTATAATTGTGTTAGGGCATTGGCATGCTGAAGTCATAGCTTATGTCTTCGTTACAAAGTTCTCTGAGCACTTCTGGATGGACTACAGTATGCATGGGAAATGAAGACTGCTGAAGGGAGACATCAACAATGACGTATCTGGTCTCAGCACAAGAGAAGATACTCAATATTCAGCACTGCTGGGCTTTTTTCTTTTTATTTTCTTCAAATATACATATTTTAAATGATGGGCTCTCATTCTACCAATAAAGCTCAGTTTTCCATAAGCTATTGGCTATTTAAACAAAATTTTCCCAGAGGTACTTCAGATTTAAATAGCTGATGATGGCAAGAGGGTCTGATGTGATTTGCAGCAAGACATTTTACAACTCAGTCTTTCTCAAGCAGTCAGCATTTGAAAGAAATCCACAAATCCACTTGGCTGTTGGAACATAAAGAAAGAGACACATGAGGATCCAGGAGCAGGATACTTTAAAACATTATCCAGGTTTCAGACCTGGGTCTTTTTAATGTACTATGTGCTGTAAGTCTCGTGGCTCACTCTTACCAAATCTACCTAATTTTGTTGGCAAGTCATTTGTCTTTGAATTAATTTTAAAGTGATTTAGAAGCATTACTATTCCTTACTGCTTGCCTGCACGGGCAAATAGACTAGCAGAATTATAGCAGTGTAATAAACTACTACAGTTACATCCACATGACTTCCTCTAGGGAATACATGGTGGAATTATGTGACTTCATTTGCAGTATAATGACTTATTTTCCAAACAAAAATATTCCATTTCTGTCAAGAAACTTGTATGTTAAAAAATCTTCAACTATTTCCCCTCTTTGAGATTAAGGTTTAGATAGTGTGACATTTTAAATCACATTTATCCATATCATTGAAATTTGTCAGGCTCACATAAAGAAGTCTTTTGATTTTAAATAATAGAAGTATTTCAAATGACCTTGGAGCTTTTTTTTGGGTTCTTTTTTATTTTTCCAGACAACACAGAATGTAGACAACCCTAATGTAGGTTATTTCAGAGAACTGGAAATTGTATTTTTCTCCTCTGAACACCTTAAACCTGTATTTTTGCTTTTGTTTACTACATGTCGCAGTGACTAAAACAACAGAAAACTGACTATTATACTACTAAATGAAAACAACTTTAGTATTGCCACTGTCACTTTAAGCTATGTCCGTGATTCTGCTTGATTACTGTTCTTTACAACTGACTTACTTATCTCAGAGATTCAAAAATACAAGTACTACACATGACAGTGACAAGAATAATTAGCTTTTTACTTGATTATTTTTGTTCATATTAGTCTGTATTTAAACTAATGTTTTCTCTGCTCCATTTTAAATCCCAAAGGAAAATATTTATGGTTATACTGAAAAAGAAGCTCTATAAACCACAAATTGTTGCCAGCTTTGCCAGCAAGTGATTTCTATCCTAGCCAATATGCTTAATTCACCCACTGCAGAGGAAAAGTACATGGCCAAGGCACTACATAAATCCCAATCATTCTCAGATCCTGCACCACACTGTTGTAGGACTATTTCAAATATACGTATTTCAAATATATATATTTGTGCCGCTGTGTTAGTTTCAGCTGATATATGAAGGAAGTTAGGGGAAGATTATATCTTTGCCCTGTCTTTCCTTGACATGTTAGGTTAGTATCAGGAACAACTACTTCTGTCAGCAGTCAATTTTTCCCACATTCAGACTATCCTAATTAAAGTTACATGTAGATGAATACAGTATATGAGAACTTTACACATGGATATAATTAAAAAAAAATTACAGATTAACTCCTTAAAAAAACAAAACAAACAAACAAACAAAAAAACAACAAGCCAAACCAGAAAAAAATGTTCAGCAAAGCTAGAACATTCACGTTTGTCTGATAAATCAGAAAAACATGCTGGAAACTTAATTTCCATTAACTAATGCCTTATTAGAACAAAATGTTGATGGTGTTATCTGAGGTCTATGTAATGTACAAGAAGCCTAAAGAAATTTCAAGTGAAAATAAGGTTCAAACAATGCTTCCATTTTTATTTCTTTCTCTGCTCTGAGCAGATAAAGTAGACCATTCTGTTTAAAATTAGTATTTAAAAATCTGACCACAATTATCTTAAATAATAATCTAAATTATCTTAAATCTTTTTTTTTTTATTATTTGAAGATCTCCGTGGATATTGTCTCTGGAAGTGCTCTTTTCAGATCTGGAAGGAAGCTTTGCGTTCCAGTTCCCTGCACCCCTTCTTGGGAAGCATGATCTTTTACTTGTCTGAGCAAGCCAGATGGTATTCACCCATTCCAGTTATTCCAGCTACTTTGTGCCACCCTTCATGAGCTGCGAAGTCTGTGAGAAAGAATACAAAGAACCATGGATGTGCAAGGCACAGGAATAAGTTGGTAGTGGTTTTTTCTCTTTATGCACAGACTTATCTAGGAGTGCTCTTTACGTCTCTATGGACATCTGCCAGAACTTAGCCTTGATTTAGGGTTTTCAGCAAACAAAATCAAACTAGTCCAAATGACTGTGTAGGAACACATTGCCATATCTTTTATGTCTGTGGAAGGAGAAAGGTCATATGAAACTAACTTCTGATTCATCTGACTGCCAGGATCTCTTGAAGCCTCGCCCTTTTGCTCACACAATTCTGGTTAGTGATTCATTACAGTTAGCACTAATAATGCTCATAAACACATTTTGGGAATGCTGACAACTTTCATCTGGAATGGTGGTTTGTGAACAGTCTCCATCCCATTCCCTACACCAAAAATGATGCAATCAGGGTAGGACCAGGCAGTGTCACATGCTGGAAACAGAATGTGCATTGCAAATGACATCCACGGTTGGGTGAGGAGAATTTCTGCCTCAGCTTGCAGACCCTCAGGAGCTTCCTGCTTTTGTTCTATGAAAATCAGCTAGCTGTGACAAATCTTTTTTTCTTTGTGTTAGCTTTAGAGAGCTCAGATCAAAAGCAATTAAAAGGTAATTTAAAAACCTAATTTTTCCCATCATCCAGAAAGTTGTGGGCTAGTCAACTTTTGTCCTTGATATTGAAGATCCAGGTGTTGGGTGTAGTACTTAAAGAACCACATTGTTGTATTTTCAGTTTTGTCTATCAGCAGGAATAAATACAGGGATGTCTACAAATCTAACAGATTTGTAGATATATACTTATTCAATACCTAAAGGTATTTAAGGAACTAATTTTCATTAATTTTGGAAAGTTGAGTACCTAAGAACTTTCCAGGTGGAAAATTCGTAGAAGCGAACGTAGAAGCTCTTTCAGTCTTTCCCATCAATGCATTCCCCTGACAGTACTCTTGGCCTACTCCTTCTTCTTGTACAGGAGAGGAAAATGTTCCCTAATTCTTTCTCCAGGAAGACTCCATTCTATGCTGTCGCAATCCACCTATTCAACATGCATGAAGATGAAAGACCTTTGAGTCATTCATTATGAACTGACAGAAGTGAGAAGCCTCTAAGCCTCTGTAGCTTTGTACCCGTATGCTGGACAGAAGTAATGCACAATAACCCACAAATTTCTTAGTAAATATTCACTGTTCACATACCCAAAGTTATTTTTTTTGCATTAAATAATAATGGCATATTTTTCACTTTGCTAAGAAACTTTAAACTCTCCTCTGTTCTTACAAGAACTACAGGTATGTGTTTCTTCCAGTACTGAAACATTCAGAATAGCTCAAACTGCACTAACAATGCAATAACTTACAAAAGATAAAATGTTATGTCTTTGCAGAAATAAAGACAAAACAGCAGAGCAGCTGTTTCATACATAAAGGCATCATAAACTAGGTCAGGGCTACCAAATGATGATGACACATGGTACTTAGTGAGACAGCATCTTCAAAATGAAATTTTGGAACCACAAATAAGAACTTGCATTAAGCGATTTCAGAGCAACTATTTTTTTTAAAGATACCTGAGACTACTTGCTTTTAAAACAAAAATGATGTTCAACAGTTCAGAAATCAAGTATGTTTTGAGCTATCCAGATCCTTTAACTCCCAAAGCCACTAGTTCTATGCTTATTATGCTTATTAGTTCTATGCTTAAAATGAAGGATCTACTTTTCAGAGAAAGAAACACAAACAGCTCTCAATAATTCAAAATTCGGAAGATAAAAGTAGATGTAGGTTTTAACCAAAGCAGTTATGTTTGAAAATGTTGATGTTATTGTAAACTACACAAATTATTAAAACATGGATCAAAAGAAGGAAAAAACGTGGGTTTGATCCTGTACATAAATCTCCCACCAACTTCAGAGATGCATTTGGTTACTTAATTGCACATGATTGGCTCTTCAGGTTTGTTTTTCAGAATTTAAGGCAGAGGGGAGTTGGATTGTACCTATTTGCCTATGAGGTGCAAATAGGTACAAACTGATATTTAAAATTTAAAACAAGAGAAGTTAGGCATCTAACATCATGTCCTTTGTGTTCATAACTGCATAGAAAATCTCACTAGACTTTGTGTTAAATCTTTAGATGCCAAAGTAAATTCAGATCTGTGATCACTGAATTCTGTTCTGTTTTCATAGCAGTCATTTGGGCATTGTTGTTTACTTCCTTGGAGACAACATCAGACACTAATGTACAATCGAAATCAATGACAAAACCTTGATCAACTTCCAAGAAAAACAGATCAAGTCTATAGTGAGGTAATGTGTTTATGTTATTTTTTTATTTCTGTAATTACGTTTTTAAAAGCCTCAGAAAAACAGCCTTCTAGGAGCTGTGTGGCCCATTTTTCTATCTTTCTACTACATCTTTAACCTGAAGTTTAATTAAGTTCATCTTAGTTTTGAAGGGGAGTAATAGCTGGGTAATGGCTAAAAGAGATGAAGCCATAAATGACATGTAAGAGAAACTTGATCTCAAAAGAAAAGAATTCTATTCCAAGAAATACAACTAGAATTATCTTGAATTTGAGACTGGGAGCAGGGATTGGTGTCTTTTTTTTGTCCCTGACAGAATAGGAAGAACTATACTTATGAAACTTTCTGATGAAATCTACGAGGACACCAATTTAGGAAACGCTAGGGAAAAAAACAGGAAGAAATTGTGGACTTGACATTACAACAGAGTTTGACAGAGCAAGTTTTGGGAGTCCTCACCAAGTAGCTGTCCCATAACTGAGGAGCTTATCAACTGGAAACAAGTGTTAAGACTGAAAGGTCTGGGTCTACAGGTTGATGGCAGGATGACAATGGACTTGCAGAGTGATGCACCCATAAAAAAAGAAATGGGATATTAAGGCATGCAAGGGCATTCTCATGCACAATTCCTTTGTAAACTTCTGGTGTGGCATGAAATGGTGTTCAATTCTGTGTTCAAGGAAAATGAGTTTTAATAAGGACCAGCACAGTGAAGGGATGAAAATTTGAAAAAGAAAAACAAAAGTGGTGATTTAAAGAGTTTTGCATTGTTTGGTTAAATAAATCTAAGGTCTAGACATTTCTTAACACCAAAAAAAGAAAAGAGAAAAGCAAAAAAAGGCTAGCAATTTAGTTAATTTAGCATGGAGATTAG
Organism: Centrocercus urophasianus; assembly: GCF_019232065.1. Classification (NCBI taxonomy): domain Eukaryota; kingdom Metazoa; phylum Chordata; class Aves; order Galliformes; family Phasianidae; genus Centrocercus; species Centrocercus urophasianus. The sequence continues at coordinate 42,950,115 of NW_024884142.1, forward strand.
AAAATTTCTTATCCTTGCAGGAGTGAGTTTTTGGAACAACTTGTTTTAAGATTAGTTGTCATGAATTTGTGCAAGAATTGCATGACAGAGCCACACGCAATACCAAGGGATGGGTGTCATTGACACAGAATGTTCCAGTCCTCAGAATTTGTGTTGCTTGGTATTAAAAGAATGATTACAAAAACTGCTGAGGAAGACAAACAAAAAGAAAGAAAGAAAGAAAACAACCCAAACCACTGAGCTGCCTACCACCATTTTCTAGCAATAGCTATTTTTATTACTCAAAATAGGAACATTTTGTTCAGATTGCATGTAAAAGTTTGTGGGAATAATAATTTGATAAGTTCAAGGAGAACATGTAGAATAGCTGATAGTATAGAGTAGACAGATACTTGATAATTATTTAGGTTTCAACACAGCACCACCTATTGGAATAAAAATAGTAGTAAAGCATTGGAAATGGTACAAACACAGCTGGGCTAAGCTATGTTAAATTATATATCTGAAGTTAGGAAGGCTCTGTAACCAACTCTGATTCGCATGCTTTCCCTGTAAAAATAAATTTAATGGCAAATATACTATTAATTTTTTAGTTTATTAGAAAGGAAGGTTTTACCACTGTCAACCTGAGGTAAAGATTTGCTCTGAAACATTGGACTTCGCACTAAGTGAAGATATCTACACATTAAAGGAGATAAGAATGCATTTCCTAGTAAAGAAAGCATTGTGCATGAGATTTTAAATGAGCTGCAGATAGATACAGATAAGTGATATAAGTAGATGCCTGGTCTATCATTAGACAACCACTTTAAAATACACACTGTTCAGATTAAGCACTGCATTGCTCTCATTTCAGATGAGACATGCAGGTGGAAAACTGGAACAGCAAAGGCCTTCTTATTAATGAGGAGATTAAAACATGCCACAGTTCAAAGTTTCAGGCGAGGAGGGAGCACAGGCACTTATCAAGGGAACAAGGTGGAACATGCACTGCTCAGAAACACATCCTCAGGGCTTTATCTCATCCTAGTCCCTCCCCTTCTCAACTCAGGAGAAAAAAGTAGGTTTTGTTTTCCCTTCCAGGAATTATTTCTGCTCACAGATTTAGAAAGCAAAGTACAGAGAAAGTGTTTTCTGCTGCTTTGTGAGACCATTACATTAGCAAGGTTTGAAATACCACTGCCCTCTTCCCTGTTTCCATGAAGCAAGCAGATGCAAAAGACTTACCCAAATAGCAGTGCTGCAAGCTTCACAGAGATAGGATGAGGGGCCAGTCTCTATCTCCCTGAAATGTTAGGGTGGAGAAGGATAGTGTAAAATGTGGATCAGGCTGCTGGTTTGTCTTCATCTAGCCGGTGTGCTCAGCAGGTTGTCTACCCTGTGAGGGACAGCTGAAAGCAGCCTGAGGTCAGAGAATGCATGCCAGGAAAGGGGCAGCTCAGGATTGACACTGAACTCTTTCCCAAGTAGAAGGGTGCTGCAGATACATGTAAGAGGCTTGGTGACAGCCCCCTCCTTCAGTTTGTTAATTAATTAAAGTATATGGGGAGGCATAGAATACTCTAGCAGAAGATACGAGTAAAAACTTCCAGGCACCGCTTTACCATTTAATAATCACATCCATATCAGGTAAGGCTGCCCTTCTGAAAGTCACGAACATGAAAGCAAAAGTATTCAAGAATAAAAGCAGCACTCCTATATTTCAGTACTATCACTTTACTGCAGGCAGTGGGCATAAAAATATAGTCCACAGTAGTTAGACAATACTGGTGCACAATTAACATCCTCATCTGCACAGATATTTGTTTAATGTTTGACATTTGAAAATCTTACATTTTATTTACAAGAGTCAAAGAGCCACAATGCTTTATACTCTGTAAATGTTTTGTTCTTGTTTAGTTGTCTGAAATCTTGAATTACCCCATGTCCTCACCCACAGACAAGTTTATGTAACCAAGAGATTTCTAGGATGAGATTTTTCTTTAAAGAGACAGGAGCTAAGTACAAAGCTAATAACAACATTTAGGATTTGAGAGCATGAAGTTCAAGTGGGTGGTATTTTAGATATCCTAGTCACCAGCTTCACAAAATTTCTCACAGGACATGAGCTGAAAAGAGGAGCCTGAGGATACTTTTAAAAGGTGATATTTAATTGGTGGAGTTGTCCTTTTTTTAATAATCCTTCAAAAATTTCTTCGTATGCATAAACCTAGGCTTCTATCTCCCCTCTCCACTCTGCAAACAGCAATAAGTTTCCAAATGATCACCAAAGAACTTTCAAGGAAAGCATCTGTCTTACTATGATTTGTCCGTGGTCTATAAGCACAGTGGGTAAGTGTTTGTTCACTTGAGTTTCCATTTATAAGCAAATAAAAGAAAGAGTGAAGATGAGAAATACATTTTTATATCCAAATATTATGGATGTAATCACCACAATCACCATTTTTACTGTATTTTCATTGGTTAGACTTGTTTTTCATACTTTCACTGCATCTCCATGTTATGCATGTTTCAAGATCTTGTCTGTGTCAGTGCATTTGCACTAACAGACTAAAAATTAACATTCTCCCCCAGTTTTTGATTTCATATATAACTTTTCCATAATCTTTGAAATAAATACTCCCCAGAAATCATGACTTTGCCATTTGCTATAATATAATAACTAGACTGAAAGTATGTCTGTCTTCATTTGTGCAGATAGTGATTTCAGAAGAAGATGCAGATTGTGTTTCAGACCACTCTTCTGGAAGGACAAATAGTTCATCCTACAATATATATGTCAAATGTAACAGGAGCCCTACATCTCTGTATAGACTCTACAGTAGTTGCTTTACATCTCATAAAATCTTGAATAAATAAAAAAATATATATATCTAAGGATTCCGGAAAATATTTTATTGCAGGATTACAGTAGTACTTGCTGTTAATCATGGATCAGTTAAATAAAGGAAACAGCTGCATACTTGCCGCTTGGCATCTGAGGACTCAAACTCCTTCATCCTCCTGCTCCTTCATTCTCCTGCTCTAATGAATCACTACATCTTCTGATGTACTATTAAACTAAGTTATAGTCCTTGGGTCATTACAACCACAAGTGCTTTTCAATTTATTTCTTTTTCCCTACTGGGTGAAAAAAAAATTACACACTTTTGTCATCTGATTTCTGCAGCATCCTCTAGTGACATCATCAGTGAGATCCTGAATGCGAGATATTTTTCTGTGCTATTGAGTCATAGCACTGGCACCAATAAAAGTATTTTGGGGCACCATGTGAAAGATCTGTACTATTAGCAATGTTAACTTTATTTCTGAGCTTCCAATAGTTCTTTACTGAATTGCATTTATTTGTGATCTTACTGTATTTACAGGGAAATGTGTATGTATTGTTGGAATGGCTGCCCAGAGGCAGGATGGAATCTCCATCCTTGGAGAGCCTTCAATACAGTTGGCAAAGGTGCTGAGGTGCTGAGGTGCTCAGCTCCGAAACCAGCCCAGCTCTGACTGAAAAATAGTACCAGATGCCCTCCAGACAGCTCTTGCAGACAGAACAGATTATTCTGATTCTGTTGTTCACTGTCATGGTAGCAAACTTATACAGGAGCTTCCTTTTTCTGCCATATATTTAATATTTTTCTCATTACAGTATTACCAGAACCTGGTGTAATGAGATTTCAATGTTTTTTAGTATTTTTAATAGGTACAGGAAATAGAGAGTCATAGAGGGTCATTTATTAAGAAGCAAGCAATATTATTTCTAATTAACTTTATATACTATTTACCTGTTAATTTGTTTTATGTGTTTTAAAATACAAACAAAATATTAATTATAATATTAAAGCACCAGACTAAGCTATTAATACCTTTCATCAGATTTGAGAGAATAGATACCAGTTTTCATTAAACTTTTCTGTATGTTGGATAAATTAATTATCGTCATTTCTTATCTTTTACTATGGAGATTAGTTGCCACAGTTCATTTCTAGGCCAAATGTCTTTCAGCTGGAATATTGTTCGATAGAGTCTAGGGTCTGGATGGCAGCATGATGATGATGGGATACAGGATGGAAAGAGCAACAGCCACCCACACTCATGTGGACAGTGGAGCTAATTGCAAAGTCAGGGAGGGAGAGCCTTTTATCCTGGTAAATTTTCACATGAAATTTTTCCTCAAAGGACTCTCATGAAGATTAATTTTTTACTGCCCTCATTGTTGCCAAGTTAACTGTTGATAATTACAATACTATTGCAATAATGCTTGCAGCAAGGCTTTCTAATTCAGGGAAATTGGAAAAGGATGCTCAGCACTACCTGTAGTTGCAAGATCATTTCTTATTTGCTAGCTGCATTTTAATGTCTTCCTTATGCAAAGCTCCACCTGTCTTGCAGACAGGGAGGCGTTTGTGTTTTGCTTTGGGGTAGGTTGTTTTTGGTTGTTGTTTTCGTAAGAACTCAGTGTTAATAAAATTCACCCTGCAGGTCAGGAAGTCCTCATGCAGGCAGATGGAATTTAAAGATTATCCAGAAACACCATCCAAAGCTGTCTGTGTCTGGCAGTGATGTTGATAATGGTGGGAGAAGAAGATCCTGTTTATATTTTCCTTGCTGCAAGGGCATAAATTATGGGATGCATATGAAACAAACTTCAATCTTAGTTCACCTCTAGCAGGAGGTCTGTGTTTATAAATGCATAAACCATCTGTTTAGTGTTTGCAAATTAAACACCTGCTTTCCTGATAGCACAAATTAATATCTAGTTCCAGAAAAGCTTGTGAGGTCCAACACAGGCTGTTGCTTGATTCTTTGCAAGAAATGCAAAATATAACATAATTAAAGAAAATGCCTGCAAATGCAGAATGGGTTATTGTTTGGTTTAATTCCCATGCTCAAGTAATTAACTGCATGTTTGAAACACAGAATTTGCAATCAGTGCAATTTCTGAGTGTGTTTTTTATCAGTTTGTGTGATGTATATATCTTAGTGGAGAAATAAATCAAATAACTGTACATAAAGGAAAATCAGAAATAAGTAAATACATAGTGTACTGAGGATGTATCATGTGAATCTCAAGCTGATGCATCTGCTTTTTCATTTACAGGATATATCTCCAAGTCACTGTTTATGTTAGAAGATTCTTTCCAGCACTAGGATGGCTACTAGCTTTCCATAAAGGATGCAGTTTGGCTTGGAAAGGTGGTTTGGCATCACTGTTGCCAGAGATACTCAGAAAGCCAAGAAGACTGTTTTGCCAAACTTTGAAGGAAAATGGTTAAAGTAGTTTGTGAGTATCCTCACTTAGGGTAGCTGGACATTTTACAAAATCTCACAAAGCATCTATTTGCATCATTAAATGCGTAAATACCTTCTCCAGACTGGCCTTAAATCAACAAGCAGGCTGCTCTGCAAGAGGTTTTTAATCCTTTTCCATAGAGTGAAACCAGCCATGTAAAATCTGGCATATTCCTGAATTTCTTCCATTGGATTCTTTGTGCAACTGTAAGTCTGGTTTTAACAGGTGTTGTTAAAGCTTGTGCTATTTTATGAGGAACATTTTGGTCAGCTCCACTGAAAATTCATGACTCACCAAGATTCTGTCAATCTATTACTATATTTTGCTGTGTGATGGAGTGGAAATTAATCTCTTTATCAGTGTATGCACTCTGCGAACATAACAAAACAAAATGAAAAAGTTTGTTTGATTTGAGAATCCAAAGTCAAATTTTCTTAGCTTATTATTACTTTATTCCAGGCAATGCAACAAAAATGTGTCATCATCCCAGCTGCACTTGGACTTTAGTAATAAATGGCCGCAACTGTCTGATGGTGCATGCAAGGAGTTTGACTCTGTTTCTGCTGAAGTCAATGGCAGTTTTGCTGCTGACTACAACAAAATACCTTATCCTTGCATGAACTTAATGAATATGCCATCTGCATGAATAGCAAATGCCATGTTTTGTTATGATTATTTTATTTGCTGATATTTGATTATAGGTTACTTAAAACTTATGTGTTTGACATTAGATACATTTTCTTCCCTAATTTTTGTGCAGAAAAAGAAATGGAAGTAGTATAGATGTTGGCACATTAGGGACAACTAAGCATCCATCTAACAAACAAGACTCCTCAGCTGGGGCAAGGGAAAAAATAGCTAATTCCTATGTCTTGCAAATATGACATTCAAGACAAAATTTTACACAGCCAAATACAGGAGATTGCACTGACTTTTTTCTTCTACATGGCCATGAGAAGCATTGCCAGTTAGTAAGAGAACAGTTCTTCAAGGTCCCTACATCTCATAGTCAACAGCAAAGAAAACATTGAGTGATAAAGTTCTCTATCTTTGGCTGAGTTTTTGGCTCAATGTCATCAGTGTCAATGGAGGCCACAGTATTAACAGCAAATGCCTCTCCAGTGCATCTCTCTGACTTCTGAGGGAATGTCCCCTAGTTTTCTTCGCAACAGTGAATGAAAATCTGATCTGTTCATGATGAGCTATGGGAAAACTTGTCTGTCTCTGACACAAAGAGGAAATAGAGAGAACGCGTTCAAGCACTGGAACTACTCAGATGATTTAACCTGTGTTGAAGCAAATAAAGCTGAAGCAGAGGGAGTGCCAAGAACTCGCATTGTTTCAGTGCAGACCTTGGAAATGTAAATTGCAATCCCTCTGTGGTCTGATCGTCATTAGTGCCTGCTTCCACTCACCACCCTTCAGACCCTGAGTGCTCTCCCCCTGCCCATTGCAGTTTCCTCTTGCCACTCCAGAGGTGCTTTCTACCCACTATTACAGCACCTTCCAACCATGCTTAGCACTAGTAAGTGCTGTAATGGTGACAATGGCTCTGAGAAACTGGAGGAAGGTGTTCAAAGCAAAAAGATTGTTCTGGAGCATAGGAAGTTCCGCACAAATGTGCGCAAGAACTTCTTTACGGTGAGGGTGAAGGAGCACTGGAACAGGCTGCCCAGGGAGGTTGCGGAGCCTCCTTCTCTGGAGATGTTCAAGACCCACCTGGACACCTACTTGTGCAACCTGGTGTAGGGAACCTGCTTTGGCAGGGGGGTTGGACTCAATGATCTCTGGAGGTCCCTTCCAACCCCTACAATTCTGTGATTCTGTGATTCTATGAAGGTTATGAAGAGCAGTCAGTGACAAAAGTAGCAGTGCAGGAATAGCCAAAGGCTCATCTGCCTCCTCTCGTATTCTCCCCTGGTGCATTATGCTGCTGACAGGGCACCCGTGGCACTGGTCTGTGCCACAGTACTTTGAGGCAAACCTTGGCACTGTAGGGTATGGCACATTCACTGTGGAGGAACAGTCTTAAATCTATTCTTACTCATTTGTTCATATAGGAAAGCTTTTTTGCTCTCCAGAAAATGTGTTTCCTGCTTAATTAAGTACAAACACATGGGATAGCCATACTGGGTTAGCCACCACAATTTGGGGAACTAAATTTTTCAAGAGAAAAATGCTGGCTCCTAGAGCACCTGTCCACCTGGTTGACACATCACAGAAGACCTGCGCCGTCAACAAGCAATAGCCTCTATCTGGGTTTTCAGGATGGGGAGACATGCTCTGGCCGGTTCATAAGCCGTCAACAATCAGTACAGCTTTCAGTATTTATTAGAAAATTGAAAAAAAAAAAAAAAATAAAAAATAAAAATAAAAATAAATAATAAAAAAAATTATTATTTTTTTTTTTTTAAGTGTTAATGGGTGCAAACTAGCCCTAGTACAAACTCAATCTACTTTGACCTCATTTGCCTATGGAATATAACGAGCTCCATGGCCACTATTTTCCTCTGCCATTACAGAAGCTTCCTCGTACTCATGAACATGTGTTTCTAATCAGAAAATGTTCTAAGAAAGACCACCTGCTTACAAAGGATACTTTTTTTCCAGTCCCACTGGGGGTCTTACAGACAGGTTTTAGCACACATAAAAAAATGAGAAAGCAAAAAGCTGAAAGGACAGCTTTCTTTTAATGAAAGGCTACAGTGTTATCCAAGATGTTTGTAACAAAGCTAGGAGAGAAGATATTTGTTAATTATTATTCCTGTTGAAGATACGGTGAATAAATAACTTCATGGGAGAAAGCAGTAACAAGAAACTTGTCTTTGCTTCAGTGCTTTAGTTTACTTTGGCTTGTCTAACCAGTTTTTAAAGGAAAAAGATGTTTGAATGTACTTAAACAGGGAAATAAAAGCTCCTTATGCATCCCAATTCTTAAATTAGGGCTTTCTGAGCCATCACTAAGCAGTGGTCAGTAAAATAAATTATATAAAAAAAAAGTAAAAAAAAAAAGTATCAGTGCTGTTGTTTCTAGAACTCTTTAAACATGAACCACAGAAACTGTTACACGAGAAAGGTAGTCATCTTTGCACGTTATTACATGAAGATCAAGTCAGACTGATGTTAAAAGCCTCTGAAGTAGGGAACTCAAAGAGTAGGAGTCACAATTTGAGACTTGATCCAAAATGGACTTGGTATAAAGTTTTCTTTCGACTTGAGAAGACAGCAGGTCAGCCTGAGCTGTTTTAGTACTTCATTTTCACACATCCATGCCTTCACACATAACGCAAATACAGCCTGGGAGCTATGGGGAATTTACTTACCTGAGCTATTGGTATAAAAAACTGGAGCACCTTTTGATCCGGCAATCTCCACAAGTTTAACATGGATAAATATTTACACAATTAAATAAGCCCAATTAAAAAAAAATGTTATGATCTGGAGGAAAGAAACCTTGGCAATTCAGTGACTGTCAGAATCAAGGATGCGGTTGTAAGTGCCTATACTAATGTTAATCAGCATCTAAATAGGGAAGCATACGGGAAAACTGCCACTTTTCTTTCCTTGCACTGTGTGAGGAATGGCTGTAGGTTATTTTATTCCAACAACAACAGAAATTGATGGTAATATCCTACTCAAGTCCAAAGGGAATCTAAGGAGCTCATCTTCCATAAAGAAGAGGCTTGAGCCTGTGCTAGACAGCTGCATACAACACTCAGAAAGTGGGCAGAATGCCACATGAGAGGCCAACTAGCAAGGCCATGCACTGCTGCTACCAGAGGTCAGCTTGAAAGCTGATGGATGAGTATCCTCCAGCTGCCATGCACATCCTGTGTGTGTCCAGAGGTGGCTGTGGGTCACATGCTGCTGTGTAAGAGGCAGGCAAGCAGTGACATGATGGTATTATTGCCAGAAGTAAGTAGGAAGGGGTGCTTGCAGAGCCATGTCTTACTCCCATGCATACACAACATGCACACACATACACATGTATGTATCCTTTCATATACATATCTTTCTGAGAGCTTTGCTGTATAATAGATACAGAATCAATAGCTTACAAAAACATATATCTCTATGTTTATACATAGAACTTCACTGTTTTTGCAGTAATGTTAACTTACATATTTCTTGCCCTTGGGACATCTACTAGCAACTTAAAGCCTAGAAATGCAATATAAAAAAGAATCATAGAACGTCCTGCATTGGAAGGGTCCCACGATGATCACAGAATCATAGAATAGCCTGGTTTGAAAAAGACCACAAAGTTAATCTAGTTTCAACCCCCCTGCCAACCACTAGACCAGGCTGCCCAGGGCCACGCCCAGCCTGGCTTTGAATGCATCACTATGTCTATCTCTAAAGAAAGCTGCACAGAAGTGCAAAAGCACCAAGTTCTGGTATTCAGTTCTCTTATTAATGAAGAAAATAAAAACTGAAGAAAATACATTACATCTTTAATTCTTTACAGGCCTAGACCATTTCTATTTCCAAAATATATCTCTATTCTATACTCCTCTCTTCCTGAAAGTTAAGAACCAATTTTTTTTTCTTCTTGTCCCATTACCAGCTTCTTAATTCCTTTTCACTGTGCATACAGGCCTGTGGTTAATGTGATAACAACGGAAAACTTCTGAAACCAATGGCAATTCTATTCCAGTAGGCTGCCTGTGTGTGTCTGCCTAGAAGATGCGAGAAGTTAGAATTTAGGCAGGCTGTTGGGAGATTGTGTTAGGCACACAGAAATCATTAGAGCCCTCAAGGATTTGTGATCTAGCACTTGCAGAAAGAGACATGGAAGCAATGTGCTCACATCCACATGCAGACACACATGCTTTCTATTCTCCTGCAAAGGGTACTTAAATACATGCAAAATCTCAAGTGTCTTAGTGGTTTGTTTTGGATCATCAGAGACTTAATACATGTCCAGCATTAATGCTTGTCTGAGCAAACCAGATCTCTCAGCTTCAAAAAATAGGGCTAGGAACATCAGGGTGACTGTCTATTCATAGTAATTCATATTGGACCTGGGTGCTTTATTTTAAACAAAGATGGGAAAAAAAATTCCAACAGGACAAACAAGAAAAAAGGGAGAGTTGGAAAATGTCTGTATTCAAAATACACTGAGTAACTCAGATAACACCACTCTGAGCACTTAAGTTCATCCAGCCACTTTTTATTTATGTCAATTTTGTATACTTCTAAATAACAATGTCTTCATTTGATTTAGGATAATAGCTGAAATCTTCTCTGGAGACTGGAAATGATGGTATAAACAAGGCCTTTGAGTCCAGTTCTCTCTTTGGCATGTTACTTGCTGCTTTGGCTTTTGCAATGCTTACTGGAATCACAGTGCCCAAATGCTTCTCCAAGCTGCCTGGATTAAGTACAGCTTTTTGAAAATCTTGCTTCTCGTCTCCTGCATTTCAGAAAAATTTCACCCAAATCTTCCAGCTCCCCATTTATTGCATCTTTTATCCCATCTTCACAGACTTCAGTAGATAACCAGCTGCAGTAGGGCAATATGAATCAAAACATAGATATTTAAATGCACAATTCTAAAAGTTGAGACAGGGTCCTTGAGATAGCCTGTGTCTAATCAATATCCATTTCTGCTTTTCACTGATAACGGTGGTTGTATCTCAGTGTCCATTTATGACCACACAGCACAGTCTCCATTCAGTCACTAAATACAGATCCAAGCCTAGGATTTATGCAAAGAATTCTACCAGGATCTTATTTCTCCCTCATAGGATATAGAGATGTTTGAGTAACACTAAGCATCCACTCCCATTATTTCTTCCAGTCTTTTGTTCTTAAATATCACAAATTTGTTCCACTTTGAATGTTTTTTATTGATGCTCTCCATCCCAGGAGATAAAATCAGCTTCCCTCAGAATGAAGGGCCATCTTCAAGGTCCCTTCAGGAAGTCTTACTCATTCAGAAAGAATTTGTTAGCATCTACTTCAGATATTTTGTAAATAACATATTCCCGTATTGTTGTGGTAGCAGCAGTTGTTGATGGCATTTTAACTAACTTTTTGAAGGCTGCAGCCGAAGCCTAGTTAGCACTAGCCAGACAGCTGCAATGGCTGGCACTGATTTCTACTAATGGAACCCACAAGTATTTTCTGATCTGTCCAAATGGTAAAGAGACTTCCCATGCAATTATTGAAGCACTTTTAAGCCCAAAGATAACAGTTAAACTTTCTGTCTCCAACCAGTAGTAATTCTATCCTGCCAGTTGGTTATTCTTCAGTGCTTTCACGTTACTGGTCAGAATTGCCCCTTCTCTTACATTACAGAGAAATTGTTGCTCAAAATAAATAAGTAGTATGGATGGCCTGAGGAGCTCCGTAACGCTTAGTTCTCTTTCTCAATACCTGCTTTTCTCTTGTTCTTAGCAAATGATGTAATTGATCTGAAAGTGCTAAGACACCAGAGGAAAAAACGATAAAATAAATGAAAGCACATAGGCTTATAGATGTTATGTTCTGGAAATCTGAATGCTTTCACAGTTCATTTTATATCTTCTGAAAGATGAACTTCTCCTTTGCCTGTTCTGCTTCCATTCAGGTCTATATCTGCAGCATATATTTCTTGCATATGTTTTGTTTTACATGAGGTCTCAACTCTTAAATGTTTGAAGTGCCCTCCTTGAATTACCTCTGCATGAGGTGAGGATGTAATCAGTGCTTGCTAAATAATCTTTCCAGATAATACTGGAACATGATATTGATTCATTTAGCATCCTACTGTATCGGTATAAATCTTTGTGAATGTCTGAAACATCTTTTTTTCCAGTCAACTTCCAACTAACCTCGTTGGCAAGTCTTCTTTCTGCAGATAGAAAGTATTTATCTAACATGAAGACACTAGTTACCAACTTCTATATAACATTTTCAGATATGGATAGTTTTTACCGGGTTAATGATAGAAGAAGTTCATTTAGAATACTACGCTGGAGAAATGATGTCGGCCTACCTAGACTGCCTAATTCAACCTCAGGCTATTCACAGAGGGTGAGACCAGTTTGTATTTCTTCGGCCTAAACATAAATGTTGATCTTTTCAAACTCCTTAACTCCTTTCAGCAAGAGCATTATGTTCATCCAGGACTTGAGTGAATGGCAGAACCTAATGTGAAGATCTGACCCAGTTTCAGTTTTAATTTTCACAAATCCCACAAGGAGTACAGAAGAGTCCGTTCTTTTTATTCTTTACATCTTTATTTATTATTTTATTATATATATTTTTAATTGTAATACTTATTTTACTTATCTTTCTTTTGTCAGTAACACAGTTGTGACCCTGTTATGCACATCTTGTTGTGCAAATTATATATATTTTTGTGTGTGTGCCTATAGTCCATGTGTAGGGATACATAAATGTGTAACTGAAGATTCTTTGTCTTCACATCTTGGATACCTAATTTTTTTGCTGTGTCACTAGCTGGCAAAGTTCTACTTCTTTTCCTTTTGGGCTCACATGTCTTACCCAAAGTGTCTCTCCTCTTTCCTTTCTCTGTATTTGGGACACTACTTCTTTGGTTTGAAAAGATGACTGACAGACAACTTCGCATTTCTTGGCTGAATGCCCAAGCCAAAGGCACTTCTGACAGGAGGCCATTTAAAGTGTGTATACTCACCTAAACTGAGCTAGCTCTTAGGGAGCAGAAATGTCCTTTGTGAGCTTGCAGATCTTCCAAATGGTTTCTATTTTGTTTACTAAGACAGTTTGTTTTAACCTCTGTTCTAAGTGCAAATCTCACGGCTGATTCCATTGCTGATGATAATTACTTGTGAATTACTTTAGAACATGTTAAATTCATTTCTACTTCCAATCCACTTTGAAAGCTGTCATTATTCATAGCAAGCAACTCATCCCCTAGCATGTCCTTTAGGATATTTCCAATATATAAGCTTTGTTGCATACGTAGCTATAGCTTCTTTTTGCATCATGATATGATTTTTAATCATTTTTCCACTAGCTTTATGTAAGTGGCAAGTACCCTGCTTTTAAGAACTTCGCTGATCTTCAAAAGGCTTTCTCATCAATTGTGACACCCTGAGAAATTCTCTAAGAAAAATTTTGATGCCACATAAATCTGAGGGAAGAACTTGCTACCTGTATCTACAACCCCTTCACAAGAAGTCAGTGACTGCATCTTGATATGAAAGTATGATTTTCACTGTCTGCACTGATTCTCTTAATTTGTCAAAAACTGTCCTGATGTTCAACTGTTCCTTGTCAGTAATGTTGTTTACTCTCTACAAGAGAAATTGCAGGCTGGAAATGGCTGCCTAACTTAACTATGGCATGACTGGAATGGGACTGGGGGGAAATGCACTACCACTTAATGACAGGGAGTGAGAAATGGATGAAGTGTTATATTCTGGGCAACCACATGCTGACTGTAAGCTTGTTTTTCTTAAACAAACAGCATCTCTTTGAGTTTGCTTGTCTTTTAATTTTGCCACCATATTGCACTTTGCAGAGTTTTTGGACTTGGAATTTTACTTTTAAAATGAAGTTGAAAAATGCTGTAAATATCATTAAAGAACATCATACTCCAAATTTCCTACCTTCTGCCTGACAAATTCTAAAATGAGGCTCTTAGGCAGATGACTAGTTTGTAAGCAAAACAAATAAACTTGCACAGTAGTTTTTCATCTTAATTAGTATTAAAATATTTGTCCATAGATTTTGAATGCTATAAACAGCGTGATTTCAAAAATATTATGAACAAAAGTGGTTCACACATTAATTCTGATTCACATTCTTTTTTTTTTTTTTTTTTTTTTTTTTTTTAATATGAGAGGTGCTTTAGATATTTGAAATCCAAAGCAGTTTTCTGCAGGAAATTGTAAATAATGGAATACTGACTTACGTACAATACAATAATTGTGGCATCAGACAGAGAACAGGGTACAAATTCAAGGGAGAATAAGAAGTGGAAGAAAATTGTCTAGGAGTCAGTTTTGACAGTAAAAACATAGAAACATAGAATAGAGTCATAGAATGGCTTGGGTTGAAAGGGACATTACAATCATCTAGTTCCAAGCCCCTGCCATGGGCAGGACTGCCAACTGCTATATCAGGCTGCACAGGGCCCCATCCAACCTGGTCTTGAATCCTTCCAGGACTGAAGCATCTACAACTTCTCCGGAAAACCTGTTCTAGTGCCTCACTATTCTCTGAGTGAATAAAATTTCCAACTGACATCTAATCTAAATATATCTACTTTCAGTTTAAAACCGTTCTCCCTTATCCTATCACTATCAAACTGTATAATAAGACATTTCCTCTTTTGTTTATAAGCTCTCTTTAAGCACTGTAAGGCTGCAGTGAGATCTCTCCAGACCCTTCTCAAGGATGAACAGCCCCAGATACGTCATTCTTTCTTCATAGGAGAGGTGCTCCAGTCCTCTGATCATTTTTGTGGCCTCTCCTCCAACAGCTCCACTTTTTTCTTGTGCTGGGGACCCCAGATTTGGACACGGTAGTCCAGATTGGGCCAGATGAGGGCAGACCAGAGGGGGACAGTGGCCTCCCTTGCCCTGCTGGATCTCGCCATTTTCATGCAGACCAGGTCTTCTGGGCTGTAAGAGCACATTGCTGGCTCATGTCCAGACTTCCTCCACCAGGATCTCCAAGCCCTTCTCCACAGGGCTCCTCTAATGAGTTCTCCCAGTCTGTAGACATATCTGGGATTGGTTTGACCCAAGTACAATGCCTTGCACTTGGCCTTGTTGAACCTCATTAGGTTCATGTAGACCAGACTTCTCTAGCTTGTCCAGGTCCATTTGGATGCCATGCTTTCTTTTTGTTTTATCAACTGTGTCACTCAGCTTGTGTCATCTGAAAACTTGCTGAGGCTGCTCTCAATACCTCTATCCAGATCGTCAACAAAAATGTTGCAGAGCACTGGTCCCAAGAAAGACCCTTGGGGGACACTACTCATCACTGGCCTTCACCCAGACATAAAGCTGTTGACTACAATCCTCTGGCTACAACCATCCAGCCAATTCTTTACTTACCAAACAGGCCATCCTTCAAATCTATCTATCTCCTATTTAAATATAAGAATGCGGTGTGGAGATACATCAAAGGTTTTGCAGAAGTCAATGTGGATGACATCAGTTGCTCTTCTTCTGTCCACTGATGCTGTCCCTTTACTGTGGATGGCTACCAGATTAGTCTGGCATGATCTGCTTTTAATGAAGCCATGCTGGTTGTCTCAGGTCACCTCCTGGTCTTCCATATGCTTTAACATAACTTCCAGGAGGATCTGTTCCGTAGTCTTCCCAGGCACAGAAGTAAGGCTCACTGGCCTATAGTTCTACAGGTCTTCCTTTCTTCCTTTCTTTAAAATGGGAGTAATGTTTCCCTTTTTCTAGTCATTGGGGGCTTCATCCGGCAGCCATGACTGTTTTGAATATGACAGTTTACCCATTTTGGTAACTGCATTAACCAGTACAAGACTACAGGTGTCAAAATGAAGTCTGCATATTCTGTTGTAGCCACTTCCAAGTGATGTACTGCAAAACATAATTCTCTAAATGAATCTTGTCCCTTTCCAAGACTGCCTCAAAAAAATAAAGAAACAAAAAAAAAACCACAGTGATTCAACCAGGAATCAGAAACATTAAGAGCATTTAACTGAGTTGCCAAACTATATCCAACAACCTCACATCATTTCATCATCATTTGCCAAACTGATTAAGCTATTAAATGAAAGCAAAGTATGAAAAAAAAAAAAAAAAAACACGTTATCAAATGTATTTATAAGTGATTTTAAGATATTTGCAGTTTCATCATAGGCAGTAAGAAAGAATGATTCATTTTATTAACTATTTACTCACTAATCAAAACAACCATCAATAGAAAGCTTACTGGAAGTGGATGGGCTTTGTCCTATTTCCCTTCTACTTTTGCATAATATTAAAAGGAAATGAAATTCCCTGCATTAGACATTTAACAAAAGACAAAGACATCATAATTACTTTTCCTCCAGAAATTGTCACAACATTTCTTATTGATTTGTTTAGAAGACAAAAATAATTCAGGTTTACCATTTGGCATTTAAAAAATAATTTGAACTTCAATGTAATCTATCACCAAGGTCTGTCAGATGAACTGCCAGGCAGTGTAGGAAGACAGATGTTCCATTTTTGCTTAGCTTTTTTCTTAAATGAATATTTTATGCTGGTTCTAAAATAGTGCAGCAGTGTTACAAATGACCACCTTGCAACCTGATACAGAGCAAATGTTCTATAAAAAATATAGCAGCCAAATTCCATCTCCTTTCTTGTTGATAAATTTTATATTAATAGATAATGTTTATCATTTTAATTAAACAGGAAAATTGTTATGCAATAATTCTGTGGTTTATTTAAGAGCATCTGGCTTCATTATCCAAGACTGGAAAATTGAACTGCTTTGATTGGATGCATTAGTCACAAGATATGGGTAAGAATGCTTCCACTTGGCAAGAATTCCTCCTTATTTTCTGAAATGTGCTCATTCAGTAAACATTCCTGAGAAAAGCTTCCCAACTAGCAATGGCCACATGAGGCCAACTTTTAAAGTCACACACTAGCATATTTCAGAGATGACTCCAGCAGGATTCCTGTTCATCTTTTTCCTTCTCTTTTTTATTGTTACACTGCAGATGGAAAAGAAACTGACAAGTGCCAGGTCCTGCATTTTGGCCACAACAACCCCATCTAACACTCCAGGCTTGGGACAGAGTGGGTTGAAGAATGTATAGGGGAAATGGACCTGGGGGTGTTGGTCAAAGCTCAATTGAACATGAGGCAGCAGTGGGCCCAGATGGCAAAGGAGACCAATGACGTCCTAGCTTGTACCAGAAACAGTGATGCCAGCAGGAGCAAGGAAGTGATTGTCTCTCTGTACTCAGAACTAGTGAGGCCGCACCTCAAGTACTGTGTCCAGTTTTGGGCTTCTCACTGCAAGAAAGACACAGAGGTTCTGGAGCATGTCCAGAGAAGGGTAATGAAACTGGTGAAGGATCTGGAGCACAAGTCTGATGAGGAGGAGCTGAAGGAACAGGGATTGTTTAGCCTGAAGAAGCGGAGAGGAGGCTCAGGAGAGACTTTATATCTCTTTACAACTACTTGAAAGGAGGTTGTTACAAGTTGGGAGGCAGCTTATTCTCCCACATAGCTAGCGATAAGATGAGAGGAAATAGCCTCAAGTTGTGCTGGGGGAGATTCAGGTTGGACATCAGGAAAAATTTCTTCTCTGAAAGAGTACCCAAGCTCCAGAATGAGCTGCCCAGGGAGGTAGTTGAGTCACCACCCCAGAGGTATTCAAGAAACATTTAGATGTTGTTCTAAGGGACGTGATTTAGCAGGGAAATACTGATGGTGGATGGATGGTTGGACTGAATGATCTTGGATGTCTTTTCCAACCTTGGTGATTCTATGAAACGACAAGCAGACAGTGAACTACTGGAAGTTTTGTCTTGGCAGAAGAATGAGCATTCTCTTGACATCAAAGAGACTGTCAGGTCCAGGTTTTTTTGTTTTTTTTTTTGCCATGAAGAACCAGTAATATGGTTGAATTCAAGGTAATTAGTTCAATACCGTGATTGTTAAATCCCACTAAATTTTAAATTTGAATTTTACTAAAGCCAATCATTTGATGATTCTTGTGCTTAGAGTATGGCAGCTACATGTTTCAAGATTCCCTTACTCAGCTCTCCTATGAAACAGTTGATTTCTAGTCTTTGTCTGCCTCCCTAGGCTTATCTCTATTTATAGGAACATAAACAAGTTTGAGGTGGCTTGACATGCTTTCTATACTCCAGGCCTGTTCATGTATGGATGCTTTTCAGTGGGACTGAATTCAAATCTATTACAGCCTGATTGCCACAGAGCTTGGAGGTACAGCATGGGCTACTGAGGAAAGACATCACAGATTTCTAGCGAGACCAGGCTTTTGAGTGATCTTTAGGTCTGTAATCACTAAGTAGACACGGACTGCATAGAGTAAAGAGGACCCAAAACACTGAAACATCTAGTCTGCTTTGGTTTTTTTTTCCCCCCCCCTGCAATCACTGTGGTCTTAAATCTTAATGAAAAAAAGTAAGAAAAGATTATGGATAGTGAATACTGAAGAGATCTGTGTTTTTTTTTTTTTTTTTATTAAATTTATTTTTATAATTCTCTTAAGAATCAGTCTGTATCTAACAAAGACAAAGATATCGCTGGTGTTTTACACCAGTTTTATCCTTTGGGACTTTCTGTTTATTTTGTTTCTTTGGCTAAACATTTTGAGTAAAAATGAAGATAAAATCTTGGATGGAACTTTTAAAAACAAGATATGTACTCCACCCTTATTACAACATTATTTTTGTTTAGCCAAACATTTTCCTTTTGCAAATGTTCTGACATGAACATTCATTCGGAAAAGGCATAAAAGACCTACAGCAGTTACATCTTTTTAGATAAAAAAAGGAATTTGGAGAAGTGAAGCATGTGAAAGAATGATAAAAGGCAAGGGATATAAAATTAATATAGGAAAGTAATATCCTGTCAGTGAATAAATCTAATATCTTACATAAAATTCTCTTGAGAAGAAGAATTTAAACTGAGTAAAAAAATCACATAGGCTTAACGGCAGCTTTCTTTTGTGAAACAATATTAGGGTGCATATCAGATAAGCATACAAAGAAGGAAGAAACCATATCAAGAATGGAGAAAATAAAGAAGACTAAATAGCCCTTGCAATGAAGGAGTCATATGGATAAAAATTTAAAAAGTAGAAGTAACAGTAAACTACACCTTAACCTTCCAAAATGCCTAAGATGTTAAAAAGAAACTTGCAGCAGTTTGAAGAAGCTATCAAACTCATGACTTTTCCTGTGTTTATAGCTAGATTTTATTACTGGAATGCTTTTCTGTTCACTCAAGGTTAGCAATTCATGCTCCAAGTTTCTTCCTGAGAGCAAACTTCTTACTGGAGTGGCCCCTTGGGGCAGTCGGATTTTCATCAGAAGTGGTCACATACATCACCAGTCCCCTGAAGTCTTTATAACTACCTTTGCTGACATATACACAAAGGCACACACTATCTCCAAAGATTTTCCAGAGGACTTAAATAGGGACTGTTACATTTCCTGACAATCTTCACATCTCCCAGCATAGTTTTCTTCGAAACTTGATTTGTCATTATCTGAGTACTGAGGCCAAGAACACTGTATGATTTGCATTCTTTTTTTTTCCTCATTATACTGAAAATTGCTTCTTGAATACAAAGTCCTATAAAAAGGAGAAGAGCTATTTTCAAAGACAGCCTTGGCTACTATTTGTATCACCATCTGCAAGTCAGAGCAGTGTCATGAAACAAAGAGAGTGTCAATACATTCCAGAGCAGCATGTTAAGAATAAACTTTGAAGTAAGCCCTGATTTGAGTGTTGAATCTTGCAGCAAATGACATGTAGAAGTCCTTCCCAATCTTAATGGTTCTATGATTCTATAATCCCATGAACCACAATATTGACACAGCAGCGGAGGTTGGGAAGAAGGCAGAAAAATTCTATTCAACAGCAAAGTGCATTGAACCACTTCGAGAACACATGCTCAAAGAGTATAACTTGTCAGAAAGTCTAAAAAGTGCCACTTAAGGATATTTATTAGTCTTATTTCCTTTCCCCAAACATTCTACTGCTTATTTCTTTTCTTTTTGAATTACCATTACCAAATAATTTTGCTTATTAGAAATTTCTATGAATTTGTTTGGAATTTTTTTGCTTTCCCCCCACTCTCCTACATCAAAAGTAGTTCATATTCTTCCTTCCTCGATGTACTTTAAGACTTACTATAAGAGTTTTCTTTTCTTTACAAATTGATAACCACAATCAGGTTTATAGAGAAAGTGAGAATGCCATGTTTTCTGTTTTGTCCACATTAAGATTTAGCTAATGTATTTCAATAATCAAAGAATATTACGCTGTTACAATCACAAAATAAACAAGAGAGTTAAGATGAAGTAGACTGTGATAACAAAAGAGAACATATGGAAGGCTTATCCTTATGCTAGGCTCACCCACAAAACACCAGAAGGACGGATCTCCAGACAAGATCCTCCCCCACTGGTAGCCAGCTCTTAAATAGGTTTAGGAGGGGTGCAGCCTGGCTCCACCCCTTCTGGCAGCACAGGTGAATTGCCTTCAGCTGTGCTCCTCTGGCTGACTCATGGCTCACCTCAGGTGATCAATCAGAGGTTCAGGCCGTGACTCAGCAGTTCCCATACAGTATTATAACCAAAGGAGGTATCACATCAGTTGTAAATGAAATTATGATGTTGATAAAAACCCAGTTTCACACCAGAAGTATAATATTTGCACTTACCCAACATTAATGATCTGTGAGCCAGATTGGAAACCATTATTTTAGTTGGTAGACGTCCATGCTATAAAGCACTTCCTGTCAGAATCTCTCATTTCACAAAGGAAGATATTCCTTCATTAAGTAGAATAATCATACCTGAAACCTTAGCAATCTGTTGTGTTCTACAGTCAGCAGCAGTGCCTATGAAACATAACACAGAACTTTCTGCAAAATGGAAACAATAGGTGAGAAGGAAAGCATTATTCACTTTAAGTTTCAGTAGGGTGAGCATCATCCCAAGTGCCAAGTGTGTGCTGAATGGCCTCATGCACAGTAATCAGCATCCAGTTCTTTTAGATCTAAAACAACTATTGCAGCTTTCTGATTTAACAATTTCCACTTGGCATGTGTCTTGGGCTGCAAGACAATCCTTGTTTACTAAAATACTTTTCTGCATCACCTGGCTTTTTTAAGCCCCTTTCTCAAATTGTATGTTCCTTAGAAGGTGCCAGAAAGAGTTTCTAATTTTCTTATTCTTGTCTCTGTGATCTCTCAAGTGTATAGTGTGTCTAAATACATACTAATTTTCTATATTAAGGTGAGTACATTGTATTTATTCAGAATTCTGGAATTATGCCATTGCACCATTAGCAGTTTACTGATAAATCTTCACACTCCATTATATAGCCTCAATATCACATTCCTCTAAAATAATGATACTGAGAGATTTTAGCCAACAGGAAAAGCAGAGAAGATGGGGTAAATAAATTCTCTCCTCACATATTCAGTGATGAATATCTCTCTTCCAAAACTCAGGTGCAGTTCACTGGCTGCTTTCCCATGTCAATCTGCCATCAAGAAATAGCAAAACCAAACACACAGTAGATTTCTGGGGTGACCTAAAATGAAAAAGAGAACACATGAAGCCATGCTGCTCTAAAGCAGCACGGGTCAATATAGAGAATCGTAAAATCTTTAGAGTTCAAAAAGACCTTTAAAGGTAGTCTAGTCCAACTCCTCTCCAGAGAACAGGGGCATGCACAGCTAGATCAGGTTGCCCAAGGCCTTGTCCAGCTTTTCCTTGAAAGTTTCCAGGGATGAGGCCAACAACCAGATCTCTAGGCATACTGTTCCAGTGCATCACCTCCCTTGTTGTAAAAGAGTTTTTCCTTATACCAAACCTAAATCTATCCTTTTTAAGCTTGAAACAATTTCCCCTTGTTCTATCACCACAGACCCTCGTAAGGAATCTGTCTCTCTCTTTCCTCTAGCTCTTCTTTACATATCAAAAGGCTGCCATTAGGTCACCTTGTAGCCTTCTCTTCTCCAGACTGAACAGCCCCAGCTCTCTCAGCTTGTTCTCATAGGAGGGATGTTCTATCCCTTGGGTCATTTTTGTGGCTCTCCTCTGGACACACTGCAACAGGTCTGTGTCTCTTCTGTACTGAGGACTCCATACCTGAATGCAGTACACCAGGTAAGGTCTTACCAGCACAGAGTAGAGGGGAAGGATCACCTCCCTTGACCTGCTGGCCACACATCCTGCTGATGCAGCCCAGGATACGGTTGGCTTTTGGGGAACATTGTTGGCTCCTGTAGAGCTTCCCATCCACCAGTACCCCAACGTCTTTTTCAGTAGGGCTGTGCTCATCCCTTTCATCTCCCAGCTTTTATTGGTAGTGGGAGTTGCCTTGCCCAAAGAGTAAGATCTTGCATTTGGATTTGTTGAATCTCATGAGATTCACCTGGGCCCACTGCTCAAATTTGACTAGGTCTGTCTGGATAGCATCACATCCCTCTGGTGTGTCAACTGCAGCTTGGTGTCATCAGCAAGCTTGCTAAGTGTGTACTTGACCCCACTGTCAGTCTCGTTGATGAAGGTATTCGATGAAGATACGAAGAGTGTCAGCCCCAGCAATGACCCCCATGGGACAACACTCATAACTGAGCTAGATATTGAGCCATTGACCACCACTCTCTAGATTCAATCCTACATCCAGTTCTTCATCCACTGAACAGCCTACCCATGAAATCCATATCTTTCCACTTTGGAGATGCTGTGGGATACAAAGTGTCAAAAGCCTTACTGAAGTCTAGATAGATGACATCAGCAGCTCTTCCCTTGTCCATTGATGCAATGACACCATCACTGAAGGCCACTAGTTTGGTCAAGAAGGATTTTCTTTTGGTGAAGCCATGCTGGTTCTCTCATATCATCTCCCTGTCTTCCACGTGCCTTAGTGTAGCTTCCAGGAGGACCTGCAGAAACTTGTGGATGTTCAAATGTTAAGAAATAAATGATGTTTCCATGTATAATTTAATAAATGATATTTCCAAATCCAGATCTCTTCAACCCAAAATCTAGTTCTTCAAATCAGTAGATGGAGATGCACAAATGTTAAATATGAGAATATCAGTCTCTAATGATATGTCTCCTTTCACAATACTGCTTCATGGATATCTGATCACTTTCATCACATTTTTGTGTCCAGTAATAGGATTTCCTACATCTTCCATCAAAAATATCTTTTTACTTGAACACTGCCTTGGGCTTATTGTGTGTGCCTCCCTCCCATAGTCAGCTTGATAGTTAAGCTGCAGATTGGGGCAAATATGAGAATATTCTATTGGTACCTACATGCATTGCATTCTGTAGACTATTTCATTATCTCCTGATGCCTTTGCCATTCCCTTAAATGAAGCATCCATTTTCAATTACATCTGTGACTACGAAATCACACCTTCAGCCTCCTAGTAAATCCTGCATTGTTATAAAATAAATTTTTGTTAATAAAGAAAGAAAATAATTTATTTTTTTTTAATAAGTCTCCCCAAAGAATTTGGCAGACCACTGTTTTTCTAATACTTTGGCTCTTTTTGCAAGATGATCATCTTCATAATTTATAATATCATAAGATGTTTGCTAGAACAATAGACTAGATTCCTGAACAGGCGTGAATTGGCACAACTCCACAAACATCAAAGTAGCAATGGCAATTTACACTAGGCCACCAGTGTTCACAAATTAAATGGATGTTTTGTGGTTTACTACATGTCAGAAAAATTGTAGTGCAACTCAAGCCCTCACAAGTTATGCCATAAAAATATTTGATTTTTAATAGATTTGCAAAAACAAACTTTCTCATCTGAATGCTTACCACAAATGTTTTTTTAATGTCAGAGTTAAAACTCACGTTCCTAATATTTCAGAGAATGTGTGTGTGAAACAGGCTAAGGACTGCACGCTGAAGCACAGGCCAGATTTATTCCAAACATGTGCGCACCAAACTTGCAATGCTTTTTAACACCTTGATCATGAGTATATTTTAAAATTATTCTGAGTAAAATTTAACTGAAGTTTCATTCTGAATTAGTGCCCTTTCCACTGATTTTAAAGCATCCCTTTAAGATGTTTATTTTGGATTGCTGAATAAAGATTCTGTCATTGTTTCCAAGAGCATATGAACATTAATTGAAGGTAACAATTGTCAGAGGTTTATGATTTTTGGTTACATTTTAACTTTTCCCAAAGTTGAAATCTGCTTTGACTCAAACAAAATCAACTGCTACTTGAAATAATGTATGTGTACACATATAACCTCAGCATAAGATCAGTAAATCTATACATTTCATTTTAAAAAGACATAAGGAAAATGAAGAGTGAGATCTACTAGTAATATTTATACATGAAGTACATCATACTTTTACAGAAATATAATACCTCAAAAAAATATTTCCTCTAGGTATCCAAAATCTCTCAACAAACATCAAAATCCTCAAATCTCTCCCCTGACAGCTGTTTGCTATTAGATCCACTAATGTATCATTCGAAGACATTAAACAGCTTTCCTACTCTCAGCCATGTTAGGAACGGAACCGCAACAAAGAATTCATAGCATCTCCAACAGCAAAGAGAAAAGACACTAGAAGATGTGATGGGAAAATAAAGAAGAGAAAGTATAAAAATTCTGTTCAAGGTAGCAGAAGATAGAGGAGGATCTGTCCACATAGCAAGCCAGTGCCTCATAACTTAGTGTCACTTGCACCCAGAGGAGTCCCATTTTCTTCCAAGAAGCTCCTGTCCTCATAATTATCCCCCAAATCCTTAAGTTCACTTTGTTTATATTTTCTGCTGTCTATCTCTATGTGCTAAGATATTATAACTGCCACTCCTTTCTCACTTTTCTTTCTACGCTTGTGACTGATATCTTTTGCAAGTCCTCTGTAGACCTCTGCACCTGAGTTGAAAGATTCACCTGTTTTTGTTTGTCTTTGCAGAAACAAAATCCTGGCTCATCCTTAGATTTCAAAAACAAGACCTGTGCATATCAAAAATCCTACTGGCTCAAATTTTAAAGGTAGAAAACTAAACATGTCTATTGAAACACTAGACATGGCAGCCAAAATCAAGGATCTTGGATAGCCTGTCTTAACCATTGTATTTAGCAGTACATTTCCATCATAGTTAGATGAAGTGAGATAAGCATACTGTTAAGTCCTCATTTTATTCAGCATATTTATTATGATAGAAGGCCATGGAGAAGTTGCTGTTGTAACAATTTATTGTATGTTGGCTTTCACAAATGTTTCAAAACCTGCCAACTGAAAAGAGACTGCTACTATATCAGGCTATACTAGTTTCTGTAATATGCTAATAAAATGTCTTGCCAAGTGTACGCTTTCATTAACCCTGATATAAGCACAGAAAGGAAAATCTGTTCCTGATCCCTTTTCCTGTCTAAAGAAGTAGAAAATCACACTCATAAATTTGCAGGAGAGTAGAAATCATATTCCATTTCTCTAAAATTAGTAGAAATTGAGACAGTGAACTATTTGCAAAAACAGCAGTCTGCTTGGCACCAAAAGGTAAGGCTAAAAACTGAAGGAGTCCTCTAGAACAGTCTAAACCAAGGGGTAACAGGTAGCGATGTAGATAAGAGCAGACAGAACAAGCAAAACTCCAGAGCCTGCCACAACCAAGTGAACAGTATAGATGACATTTTTTGAGATGGGTCAGACAGAAATAGGTAGTTATTTTTCATTCTTAAAGTAATTGCCCCCTAAGTGTGCCAAAGAATGTCAAAGCTATTTTTAAAAGAAGTAATATAAAATGTATGTAAAAAAGGATTTCATTATAATTCTCAACAAAATCGTTTTACCACTTAAATGTTTATTTTTGTTTATGTGTTTCTTATATTTTACTTTAAAACATATTTACAGTGAAAAAAAAAAAAAGGGGGGGGGGGGGGGGGTAAGAAAAGCTGTCAGTTTGCAGCTCAGTAACAACCAGCTCCTAACAACAAGAGGAACAAAAATCTGGGCTATCATTCACAGCTATTGCAGCTAAAATACCTCTGCCAATTCTGCCAAGAGTATTCAGTCTATGATATATGCATACTGTGTAGGGGTCTCAAAGTACAGGTATTGTTAAAAGATGTATATCTCCTGTTGGAATATTTGAAACCATTTGAACTAATTATATCCAGACAGTCCTTATCATAAATTAGTAACACATTTTAGACACTATTTACACTGTTCCTCCTTCCCTTGGAGGAAACTCATTGTGTTTAACTGAGGAAAACATCTGAGACGCCAAGAATGATGGTGATTTATGGTTTCTCCATAAATGTCAAATAGTCATCTGAAACTTAAATGCAGAAATAATCTATGAGCAGTGTGAACGTATTCTAGAGATATTGTTCAGCTTGGTCCTGATCTTGGAAGCTGTTTCCTGTCAGCGAATTCTTGTTCAGTGCAGACTACTCTTCAGAAATGTGGACTTAAATACTGGAATAGCCATACTTCTTTCAGACTGTGCTTTATTTAATCTTAGCCTGCAAATGCATCAGGAAAATATCCTACTTTCTATACCATTGAATATAGTAGAAGGAGCATCAGGTTGGACTGGATCACTTGACCTAAAGCTACTTTAACACAAAATAAAATAATTGGAATTGAAAACACCGCTTGGTAGGTTGCTGTTAAATATGTATCGGACTATTGCCTTCAACCCATGTTTTATTTAATGTTCTTGTTTATAGATTATGTTTTCTATTATGTTTTCATTTATTCATTGCTGACCAAATATGCATTGCAACTCTTTCTGTAGGATACCATTTAACAATTTTGTTCAGCAAGACAACACACCGCAGACAGTGTCCCAAGCCCAGCAGCACCCAGTATCACCATCTAGGTGCCCACACCCTGCAGCTGCTCATGCACAGGAGCTAGCCTTCATCCTGTGTCCTTCTGGGAAGATCAGAAGCAACACAGAACTTGGAAAAGCCATAGACTAGCACGCCTTCACCTAATGGTGGCTTAGCCAGGCTTTGAGGGACAGTGAATTACTGTGGTAAGACCTACCCCCTGTACTTGTGGCCTGGAGAATAGGCCCTGGTGTGCGGCTGATGCCTTGTTTCTGAAGGCTGGCACAAAGCAGTGCATTCAGTGAGAGTTTGGTGTGGTACATGTGGGGCTGGAACATTGCAGGAAAGCTGTTCACCATTGCCCAGCACACCAGTGAAGGCACAGCAAGAGTGCCCAACCAAGAAGATACTATCTTCTTGGCAAGTCTCACAGAAGCTCACAGGTGAGGATTTGTCAAGAGAGATAAGCAAGCAGCAGGGGAAGGAGGCACATTCCTGCCCTGAAACCCCAGGGATTACATCCTCTCTTACAAAGACTGGGAGATTATGAGGAACATTGTATTGACCGAGACAGATGGTGCCTAGTTTGGCTTATCCCAGGCCACTTTCCATGGACAAAGTAGTACCAGACAGAAATGAGGCTCTTCCAACCCATTTCTGTCATTGAATGAGAGTTTTGATTTTCATGTCCAAGTAATTCATGTCCAAGGCAAGTGTCCTTTGAGGTTTTCACAGAGGGACTTTGATTTTGTTTTCTTTCCCTGTTTCTGATTTCTACACTTCCTTTTTCTTTCAGAAAGTACATAAAACTTTTCATTAAACACTTTAAAAGCCTCAGGAAAATGTGTCAAGGAAATCTTTTTTCTCTATGGAACTCTACTTTTCTAATAATCAGACGGCACTGACAGGAAACAGACTTTCAGTTTTACCAGCTGAAATGTTTGAAGGTCTTCTTAAAAAAGTCCCTCAGCTTTTTGCTATGGGGGTCTCATTCTTGGCCACCATGTCAGTGGGGAACCTCACTGTCCAAGAGATGAGGGTAGTAAGGTTGGGAAGATGGAAGCTCAGTTTCCACCTTCGGCATTTCCCACACGCTGTATTTTGCTTGTTTGCTTTAATTTTTTTTTCCTTACTTTCAGCAGTTTTCAGGGGAACCACTTTCCTTCTACATATTTTAATAGGCTTCTGGTAATTTAATAGATATTGTATAGTGCTTGCTAAATATACTAATCAGAATTAATAAAATATGTTGTAGTTAGCAGTATCAAGAAGTTCTTGTACTATTTCTTATGATTTTCTAAAGAAAATTTAGGCAACTTTAAAAGTAGCTTATCTCTAGAGTATCAAGTTAGAAAAGCTGAAAAATGTACCTTCAGAATTATCATGTTATAGGCTCTTTTCTAAAGTTGAATCAGATTTACAAAAACACTAGCCGTTATAATATGCATATTATTAATTAATTCAGAATATGGTGGTCTGAGGTCCTGAATTGTTTTTCCAGAGCATGTGTGAGAGAAAGGCATGTAAGCATAGCTAGGATTCATAGAAGAGGGAAGACCTGGGATATGAAGCTCTGGCTGGAGAGCTGGTGTTCAGGTTTCTTCTTCCACCCGTATTTAAACAAACTGCTAAATTTTCTGGGCTGTCTCAAGTGAGAAATCTGCAACTGCCAAGGTGCTCTTTATAAATTGGAACAGGTTTTCTGAATATTATATTTTTCTCCTTAAAAGTATTGTCTCATCTGGGTAGAATAAGAAAGGAAATAAAATCCATAATGCCCGCTAGTAGACTACCTAAATCCAGTGATACTGTCATGAAAGATTTTGGTCTCCAGGGAACCACGGTTTCAGTTTTACTAACTTGCTGCTTCTCCTGACAATTTCCTTCTCTTGAAAGCCTCCAAGCAGTAGTAAAAGGTAATGTGTGTCCTGCAGAAATCTCTTGAATATATGTAGCGTTTCCATTCCATGTGCTGGCTCATCAGCTGTTGTAAATCCATTAAAACCAAGGGATCTGGTTCACAGCTTACTTCTGAGGAGGATGTGACCTGATGTGTTACACTGTTACAAATCAGCACTGTTTCATTTCTATTAAGGTTTCTGCCACGGGAACAATACAATCAAAAACTCTTACTCCCATTCAAGCCAAAAATTCTGCCACAGAACTGAAAATAAGTAGTTTAAACAGTTAAAGAACCTATAAAGTTTTCCAGAAAGTAAAATATGTCATCAATTCATTACATTGAAACTCCCCACAATGTTTAGTATTAAACTGATTTTTAATGACATATTATCTGTTTTTTTTGAAGATGTTAGTTTATTCTCTCATTTTCTCTTCACCACAGTGTCACTTCAGGACAAAGACAAGTTTGTGCAGATGTCCTTTATATCTTCATACTGTTAAATTGCTTGGATTGTATTTTTTAAAACACATTCCTGGATTTTTAATGCCTGACAGCAGTGGTCTGATCCTGTTAATGCAACTACAAAGTTGCAAAGTCCCTGTAAAGTAGTGAAACATGATTTCCACTGTTTAAGAATCTTTACTAATATTTGTTAAATATTTCCACATCTAAGAAATAGATTGCATCAGAACTATGAATTATATGCTAGCATGTTTCATGTAACAGCGAGATTTACAATTACGTACTTAGAAATCAGTACGATCACTTGGTCTTAATGGGTTGTGTATGATGGAGAGGACACAAATTTATTTGAGAATTACTCAGTTTGTTTCTTGTCCTCCATAAACCCATCCTTTTTTTTTAATGTTCTACATAACTCGAGTAGCATGGGTATCTGGTGACTTCATTACTGTTAGCATTTGAGCATTCATTATCCCATCAGCTTTCCCATTAGCTGTGCACACTCCTACAAAACACGGCAATTGTATCTGTGATGGGCCATTAAAGGTTTGAATGGCTGGTTATGTTCCCAGGCTTGCTGAAATCAATAGAACTTACTCAGCTTTATGGAGATAACACCATTAAAATCAAAGGCAGATGAGCCAGTACTATTGTTCCCAAACACATGTTTTCAGACAGGAGTATCTAATAATTCAAAAACAGGATTGTCGTTATGCCTTTAAGCAGAATATTCTCTAAATCTATGTAGTATTATTTTGTTTATTGGAAAAATTTGAATTCTGTGATTGTCATTTCCACAAACATTTCAGCTTCCTTCTTTGAAACAAATCTATTAAAAGCACAGCATCGTGTACTACTCCAAGCATTGTTTTATATAAACATTATTCAGGCCTTGACAGTACCAAAACTCATCCTTTAAAATCCTGTTTTATTTCAAAGGTAATGACAGAAAGTCTTGCTCTGGAGAGTTCTGGTTCTGTACCTACTGTACCACAGTAGTCAGCTTTTTTGTTAATGAGTCTTTTCTTGACAAACCTTTCAAAGATGTACTTTATCTCTCTGTTTTAACTTTATAACAATTCTTAGTGTTACAGAGAGGTTTATACTGATTTAAACTTACTCATGATCTACAAATTCTCATTTCCTGTATTTTCAAATAGCTAATTCTTCCAACTGCTATTTCAGAAAAAGTGTAACTAGGAATCATGTTCTGTAGATCCTTATTTGCATCATTCATGTCTTATATTTGTCTCCAGACTATCCTCTCTCATCATACCTTTGGTATCTCATAAGTCAGTAATTTCCATAATTACAGTTCTGTCGACCTCTGTGCAGTCTTATGCTCGAGGTACAGTTTTACACATTCATCCTACAGATTGATTATCTGTTTATCAGTGGACAGCCATCTCAGTGCCTACTGGTACCTTGCAGAATTATATTTTTTCAAGATAATTTATTGTTGTATTGCATATGAAAACACATTTTATCAGTTGTTCTTACAAAAAAAAAATTATTCAAATATTGCAGATTCACAGCCTTGAATCTCTAAGTATCACTGTCAGACCAACACTGTCCTAACCCTTATTATGTTATTTAAAGCAATGTTTAAATACACTAAGAACATAAAATATTTGTAATCACATGCATGTAATTTTCACGTAATGACTTTGCACAGACTTTCACTGGTTAACATACAGTTCTCTTCTAATCATGAATACTTAGTGTTTGGGTTTCTCACTACAAAAAAGACATTGAGGCCCTGGAACATGTCCAGAGAAGGGCAACGAAACTGGTGATGGGTCTGGAGCACAAGTCTTATGAGAAATGGCTGAAGGAGCTGGGATTGTTTAGTCTGGAGGAAACTCAGGGGAGACCTCATTGCACTCCACAACTTCCTGAAGGGAAGTTGTGATGAGGAGGGGTTTTTGGCCTCTTCTCCCAGGCAACAAACAGGACCTGAGGAATCGGTCACAAGTTGTGCCAGAGAAGATTTAGATTAGATATAGGGAAAAACTTTTTTTCTGAGAGAGTGGCCAGGCACTGGAATGGCTGCCCAGGGAGGTGGTGCAGTTGCTGTCCCTGGCAGTGTTCAAGAGGCAGCTGGATGAGGAGCTACGAGATATGGTTTAGTAGTTGTGGTAGCAATGGTAATGGAAGGATGGTTGGACTGGATGATCTTGCAGGTCCTTCCCATCCTTGTCATTCTATGATTCTATGACTCTATAATTCATAATAGACTTAGCAGCTCAATCACTCTCCTCCTGCTATGTGTCCTTATGAGGTTGTTGCTAGTCTAAGGAAAAGCAGCTAGGGCTTAACTTAATTGTGCCCACAAGTCTACTGGTTCTAGACTCCAAGAACATCTAAGAAGTACTTACATGTATGAAAGCTTTAAAATAAATTCTCTTTATGAAGAAGAGCTATGACAAATTCCTCTCTTTTTTCTTTCCCCTCCTGATTTCAAAAAAAGCTGGTGGGGGGGAATAGAAACTTCTGGTTTGTAACTTCACTCAGGTCTCAACATGTACCCATGCAGACTAAATCCTTTGTCAAGGTCTATGCTCCCCTTTTCTGGGTGATACTCTTCATTTGATGGGATGTAGGTAGTGTCTAAGAAGTATAAGAAAGCCTGCTCGTGGTATCTAGTTTAAGGAAAGGATTAGTTTGAGTTTTAGGGATATTTTTTAGTTCTATTTACAGAGGTCTTTCAGGGATGGAATTATAAAGGTCTGGCACTCACAAAGCCCAAAAAGCCTATCAGAGCATATCATTGACTACTTGTAAACTAAAGAAAATGCTTTATTTTACAGCATAGTTCCTAACCAATGCAAACTAAAGACTAGGAGCGTATCATACATTCCTGCTGCTGAGTAATTTTTCTGTTTATCAGTATTGGCTTTCAAATGACAGTATACTAAAGAGCTATAATGATCACTACCAAATGTATTTAGCAAAGGGCTCATTAACAGCTGACATGAGCTGTAAAAGAAACACATAAAATGTCAACCTAATTTAAGAAATCGTGCCACACTGGGGAATGGGCAATTAAACAATAATACTTAAATGGTGCAGGAGACAAGTGGCAGACCTGAAAATGAACACAGCAAAATGATAGACACTGCTATCATTAGCAATCCAACTCAAATCCCATGGTGCCTAATAGGAGCAAAAGTTCTGGAAATTTAAAAAGGTAGATGAACACAGATCCAGCACAAAAATTCTATAAGAGAGACCCATGCTTTAGTCATACAGCACAGAATATGTAAGTGGGCACTGTATCTTACAGTAAGCAATACGGGATGCTAGCCTATTAAATGGGCATGTAGTTGTAAAGCAGGGACATCTGTAAACTGTTGCAATATTACTTCCAGATCTGTGGGGAAAACAATGGCAGATCAGAGAAGAATAGCAAGCATACTGACTTGAGCTCAGTTCTTGAAATAAATTCTAACTTAGACTAAGATGTGCTTAGACTTAAAAAGTCTACTGAGACATTCATAATTGAAATACTATATTCTCCATACAAACATATATCTGTTCCTGCTGAAGTTCAGATAAACAGGTTAGGCAAAATGGAAGCCACGCAAGTCTTTACTTGTACTCCTTAGACTATCTCTCATAAAGCTTTATTTATTTTCCAAGAGAACCAGAAGCATCAGAAAAAAGACAGAATTACAGAATCACTGGAAACAGAGAGTAAATAGCGCTGATGCTTAATCCTTGCTATTTGGTAAATATTATTATTTTCAATTTCTATTTGAGAAAGAAGTAATTAAAACATAAAAGTGGCACTTGAACTACTCGGTCCATATGTTATGTCTGTGCTTTGGGTGAAATTTTGTCACTCAAATTCCCTTTGATATCAAGGGGATGAAATTTCATGTTTAATTTGAAAGCAATTTCTAAAATCACTTCTGGAGAAACAAACAGATAGTGTGGTGTGGTACTGTAACTATCAATAGCTATTTCCTCTGAATATGACAGAGAAAGTGGAAGAAATTGGATAATGAAGAAGGATAACACAAGAAAACTCTACAGAAAGAAATCATAATTTTCAAAGCAGGTAGAAGTATGTGAGTGGAACTGCACCACTGAGAATAATAAGGGACTTCAGCTCATAAGTTACTCCTCATCATACTGATCCCACACAGCTGAAGAACAATCAGGTAGTTGTACTAGTCCTTTATATACAATTTCTATTCACATCCCAGAAACCAGCAGTCATTTAATAGAATAGTCATGGCAAAAAGGGAGAAAGAACATTATCATTATTAAAAGAAGCAAGGCCTCAGAATATATGCTCCTTTTTTAATTCAAGGATAGATTGGACATTTTTGGAAAGCTAATATTCTAAAACAAGGGAAAACAATAATGATATGTCAACTGTTCTAAGAAAAATGATTCTGACAAAAAAAAATTTTCAGTCATGGAAAATAGTCTTGAAACCAGATTTTGCTGTTAGATTTATTAAGGGTTTTGGATTTTTCACTTCTTTCTTTGACAGAACTGTGGAAATTCAAATCCAGCATTCAAACTGCAAAAATGACATACAAAAATAAACATTGATGCTGCTGAAGGAAGATATTTTTGAAATATTTCTACGGCTCAGGCAGACAAAAGCTCATTTTGAGCCCATTCTTAAGTATTTGCAACACATGGGTTACATTTGAGATTTCTTCATAAAGTACCACCAACATGTTAAAGTGCACTACAAGTTTGAGCCAATCCCAAAAGCATTTCTTTTTATGAGCTTCCTGCCAGTTATAATGTGTTCTGCCACACACACACTTATACTTTTATACACTGCAATGTATATGAAACTGGTATTGTCTAAATTCTTTTACTATTTTAATGCACACATTTAAATGTTCTTAATATTGGAGGAAAGGTACCCTGGTGGTATATAAAGTTTGGTTTATTCATCAATTTGCTGTTCACCTTCACAAAAGAAAAAAGTTAGTATTTTATTTTTAAGGAACCACATGGCAATTCACAAGTTTTGCCTTCATTTTCTGGCTCCGCCATTAACTTGGCAGGAGATCGAATCCATTTGCTCTGTAAAATGAGAATGAGACTTTTCTGTAACAGCAGGATTATCTGATGGAATGAGAGAAGACCACATACTTAAAAGTAAAACAAGTTTCGAAAGCAACTAGTGGCTTTATACAGTAGCATCTCTCTACCACTGTGCAGCTGAAACATCTTCCGACCCACCAAAGGAACATTTTATTGCAGCCCTCCTTGCTCTCAGACTTTCAACAGCTCCAGTTAGGGAGAGAGGGACAACAAACCATCTTGGGTTTTGTTGTTACCTACTTTCATTAAAAGGCCCAGGCCATCATAGCTACCTTCTTAGGTAATACCTTCTGTGAGAAACAGCCACATAAATTCCTTTGTCTTTGGAGTATGGGCATAGCTTCACCATACGTCTGCATGATGCATAAAGCACTAGGATATAAGACAACATTGTGAAGGAAGAAAAGTAAAATAAACTTTAAAATCAGACTGATTTAAATGTCATCCTCAGAGGCGTCAGCTAGTCCACAATTCTCATAAGATGAGCATTGGTTTTATTTTTTCTTTCTGTCTCTCTTTCTGTCCTTAGCAGATACAACAACGTTACTGTGTAATTTTAATTCTGATAAATGATTCTGAAAGTAATGTCTAGTGCACTGCACCACTGAGTGTTAGTCCTTTCTTTTTTTATTTGTTCCATATAACAATGTCAGAAAATATATACTGTACTGAATGTCTTACTTCTAGTTATGTGAAGCTGTGTTTTACTTATGTCTGGTTTTAAAATCACTGCGGATCTCGTATCTCTGAAGAGATGTAAAGAAGGAATAGATATTTCCAGGTTATGACAGAAAGGACAAATTTAGGCAAAGGAGAATATACATTAGCTGGCATAAATATATTTCTTAGTTCTAGCTGTACAATTCCAGATTTGTTAGAGCCAAACACTGGACTGGGCACACATTAAAAGTAATACTTTAAGAACGACAATCTAATGAATAATCCAGAAAATGAACCTCCCTGTTGCAATTTTTTGTACAGTACAACTTGATGTTGTTGTCCCATTTTACAGCTGATTAATTTTTTGCAGCATTTTTGAGGGAAGCTCACCACTGGCAGGTCACTGAAGTTACTGAATATACTGGGACAGTTGTGATGGCAGCAGTGTCAGAGGCGCTCATCTGTGTACCTGATAAGATAAAGCTGATATGAGTCATGCCTGTTTATGATCTGACTGGCACTTGTGAGGATTTATCTGGGACATGTGAAATATTGTCTGTACTGTGTCAGAGCAAAATTCATTTTTTGAGAACAGGACAAGAGTATATCTGCTTTTTGTGCTCTCCTGGCCTCTCAGTTTGTGTCATTTTTCTTTATTAAGAGACCAATTAGACCCAGACGAATGGAAAGATTGTTCTTTTCCATGGAGTTACTTGGTCTGCTGAGGAAAGGAATCAAGGACCCAGGGGAGAAGAAAAGCGTCCAAAGTCAGATAAATGTGTATAGAGGAGAGGAAAGAGTGGAAAAGTCACAGCAGGGAGCAGGAGCCGACTGCTCATGGAGGAAGGCAACGGCACTGCGGTGAGAGTGGGGAACAGAGGGTTTTAGTTCACTCAGTTACTTTCTGAATCACAGCAAACACTACCCAGGCCCCTCTGGTGCCCAGAGGTTTTACTTCATCTGCTCTAGGGTCTGGCTGGCTGCTTGTTGTTCTGTTCCTTGGCCAGACCAGACCAGTGGAGGCTGGTAAGGATTTGTTGATTTGTTGTTTAATTCCCTCAGAAAGGCACCGAGGGAATTAAAAACAAGACTGGAAGCAGGGATTTTCTTGCAGAATAAGTATATGAAGAATTGGCTATAAGAATTCCTATTTCTATTCTGTCTGTCCTAATCGCTTTAGGTTTTGTCTATTTACAAAGTTAATTATCCTATTCGATATTATAATTAAAAATAATTTTTTAATGGACTCCTTTTAGATTGCAATAAAGAGAAGCTGTACATAGGTTTACCACCAAGATCTGGCCTAATTTTTGCCTCACTGCATGTTTTTTTTCTTAACATACATTTTTCTGTTCATTTCACTTTTGGGGCTCTCATAAAAATTTGAGATAGAGCATTAAGCAATATTGCCACTGAAATGTAGATGCACATGTTAATCACTGAACAAGTCTCACTCAGTGATAAAAGACATAACTGTAGTACTATATTCTACTCCTAGTTAAACCAGTGAATTTAAGCACAATTTAGTAGCTTAGAGGAAAGCTGTATTGATTTTTCATATCCTGGGAGATGTCCATTGCAATATAGAGGACTGTGGGCTCGTCTGCATTCTGCTGAGGATGACTGAAGGAATATTGAGTCCCTTGCAGCTGTAAGTTGTCACTCCTTGCTGGAGGAATACTGACTGACATCCAACAGGGAAGACTGTCTTGTAACTCTCTCTGTTCAGTGCACCAAGTATTCCCAAGCAGCTGCAGTTTTTAGATTACAGTCTGCCAGGTGGTTTGTCACAAATTCTGCCATATCCTGGCTTCTTCACACCTGCGGAAAGCTAGATATTTCCAGATTACCAGCATTCTTTTCAAAAACAAGTTTAGGAGTGAAACAGGAAATTCATTCTAGTAAAGAAATATATTTTTTTCTCTTATTCTTACTTGTTATAGAGTCTTCGATTAATTAGTAGTGTAAGTATTTATGTTTACAGACTTTCTTACTCTGAATTGCTTTTAAAAATAACAGTTCTTCCTTGGTTGTCCCCTGAGGAAGTTGAGCAACACATTTTCATTTTCCCTGGAAAACTTCAGACCTTCTCTGCTCTTTCACACTTGGAAGACCTTTTATAGTTATTATATGTTTTTATATTCATACTAAATTTTACATAAACGTGGCCCTAAGCATTGCCTGGAGTCCTATGACCTAGGTGTTAAAGTACTTTGAAAATTATTAAAACATTTTACAAAATCATGCATCATAATCAATTCACTATGAATTTAACTCTTGACCTTGAGTTCAGATTTAGTTGAGCTTTATCTTTACCACAGTGTGTGACCTGCCACACTGCTTTTTTCCTCTTAATCAGGGGTCATGTACAGAGAACCTTCTTACCCATTCACCTGGATTACCACTGCATAAAATAAAGAACAGAGAAGCCCCTGTCAGACCCCACACTTCCTTACATTTGCATTTGAGAATTTGGGACAAGCTATTAAAAATGTGACTAACAATCACATCATACCCACTTCAGCTGATGCTTATGAAGAGGGCAATATGGATAAACTGGATAATCTGAAAAGAACAGAAAAGTTCTTGAGATGTAGTGCCATTAACCTTCATGCTCCATCATAGCATGCTCTAAACATGCTTGTTATCTTAGCTATTGCTCTTAGCAATAATAATGTGCTAAAAGTACAGTGAAGTATTTTGTGCCCTTTTAAGGACAAACAATTAAGCAAAAGTGGATTTCATGGTCATCACATTGGCATATTATATCCACCTCCATTTGGACTGTCATATCCTACCTTAAAAACAATGCTGTAAAATTCAAGAAGCCAATAAAATTCAAAGTGCAACCTACTGTGAGGAACTTGTTTTAGCAGGGAAGTTGACTTGGTCTCCAGAGGTCCTTTCCAACACCTAGAATTCTGTGATTCTCTGATTATGTTAAAATTTGGCCAAAGAGGTTTTTCCTCCAGGAATTC
Organism: Centrocercus urophasianus; assembly: GCF_019232065.1. Lineage (NCBI taxonomy): Eukaryota > Metazoa > Chordata > Aves > Galliformes > Phasianidae > Centrocercus > Centrocercus urophasianus. The sequence continues at coordinate 42,987,984 of NW_024884142.1, forward strand.
TTTCTCCTTCTGATAAGTTTAATTTTGGTTTTTGTTTATTTGTTTATTTTCTTGTTTGTGGGTGCTAACCTAGCAGTTCATTTTACTGTTTCTTTTGCCATTTCATGGTTCCTGTCCTTTCCAAGTCTCTTCCCTCTAAGCCTCTGAATTCTTTGTGTTCCAGCTGTGACACAATCTTCATGGTCATCTGCCTCAGCTGCAGTACCTAAGCTGCATTACTGGGGTAATATTAGCTTGGTTCCTTTTGAAAGATGTTTCTTCTCAGTTTGTTAAATTTTGCCTTTAATCATCTATTGTTTAACTTATGTGGCAATATTTTTCTCCCCGTAATAATTCTATTTGTGTAGTCTCTTTTTCATTCTAAACACAGAAAGAAAAAGTGAAGTTCAGAGCATGCTTCAGCTTTGAATGTCTAGTCTTCTTTTTTACTTGTTAATTTTTTTTCTTCTTTTTCTGGAAATAAACAGAAAACTGGGAACAGAAATATCTCTTTTCCCTGTTCACCAAGAGAACAAAAACCTCTTTTGTGTCTAGGATGGTGCTGTGTTCTTGGCACAGAACCTCCTGCTAACTAGTCTTCAGCTGAAGAAATTCATACTCCAGACCTGCTTTAGTTAGGCACTTAGTGCTGTTTTAGACGCTGTAGGAACCTAGCCTCCAACTGACTGCCCAGAAATCCAGGATTTCTCATAAGTCCTCTGTCATTCCTGCCACAGTGTTACTTTTGATTTTGCAGGACACCTCAAATGGTACTAAGCTCCTTTATTTAGGTAACTGGATCACTTCCCCAAAAGCTCAGTAATTCTGGGATAAAATGAATCATAGGCATCTTCACAACTGATAAAAGAGTGAACTTAACAATTTATTTACATGCCTGGCCTTCAAACAGCCAACACTGGAAAAGAAGTACATTCTGAAACTATGTCTAGCAAAATGGAGGCTGACTGGGCATATGTTTGCCAAAGGTAGTCTGATCTTGATCCCACAGATAAGAATAGTAGGGATTACAGAGCATGAGTCTAGCATGTGAAAACCACTATACCTGTGATCACAGAGAGGTCATACCTGGACTACAAGTATGTGTTAAAACTGGCTCTGATGCATCTTAACTGCTAACACTGTGCTAGTTTAGATAGTCTAGCCAAGACATGACAGTACATGGTGCAACTGTACATTCATTTTTCCTCAGTGACCCCTTGTATTAGTTTAACTTTCTACAGTATAGCACAATTTATTTCAATATCACAAAGTCATCTTTTTCTCCAGAGAAAATATGAACATATTTAACAAAATATTTGTCTTCCAATATTTTTTGCATGCTTTCTGTTCTGCTGATTTGCTCTCCTAGTCCATCCATTGGACTGGGAGAGAAACAACCTTTGTTTCGTTTATTCCCTATTAAAACAATTTAAACTTTCTATAATATCTATAATATTTTGAGTAGTTACTCAAAAACTTTATTACAAGAGTCACAGTGATTACCCTTCCAATATTATAATTGTACACTACAGTGTTCGAGATGATTATTGAGAAATTGTGTAGCAATTTTAAATAAGAGTGGTTTGTTTGTTTGTCAGTTTATTATGTCCTTCTTTTATTACTTCAATCACATCTGCAAACAATAATCCTCTATTTTACCCTCTGAGTGTTCAGTTATGGTTCATGAAAAGCTGCCATTTTAATTCTGTTTTCCCACTGCTCCCATCTTATAAACTGCTTCATTATTTGGATTATTTTCTCTCTGCCTTGTTTTTGCACATACACCCCAGTAATATATGCAATGGTGATTTTGCTAAAAGCACTCATTTATTTTTCACAAAGACAAAGTTTTATAACAAGATTTATAGTCAGGACCCTTGGATGTAAGTTTTATATGATGTATTTGAATTTACAAAAAGGCTCAGTGCAAACAAATTCACCCTGGTATTAGGGCGTAAGTGGATTGGGGAACATGCTGCAGCATGGGTTACACCACCAAAGCTGACAATGGCAAGTGAAATGGATTCATTTCTGTCACAGACAAAGTTGGTCATTTCCACTGAATTGTAAATTCTTCTCTAATGCTGATGAAGTGGAAACTTGATAGGGTATATTTACACTGCAAAGAGAGATGCTACAGAATTGGTTAAAAAAGAAAAAAAAAAAAGGTATTAGTAAGAAGGCATCAGAAGCCTGTGGCCCAGTTCTGTTGTTTGTCAGAAGTTTTGCTGAAATTATGTCCTAATAACAAGCTGAAACTGAAAACAGGAGTTTAGTCTGGGGACAGACTAAAATAAGGTTAGGCTGAGGCATTTTCTTTTCACTTGCTATTATTTATTTAGCAAATTCTGAACAAATTGCAGACTAACATCAATGGGAAAATATTTGTGACTGTCAAAAATATGGCTGTCTTGATGGAAACTCTGACTTAACCTTATAAAATAATTTATTTGTGGAAGCCAGAATTTTCAGATGATGCATACCTTTTTTGTTGTTGAAGGCTATTTTCCTCCTTATACTTACTGAAGTCATTCGTCTGGTTTAGGTTTGTTTAGGAAGAAAAATAAGAAAAAATATAACAAAAATATATCTGTGACTGCTCAGCTATACTTCATGTAGATTTTACTTGGAATCCTTATAACTATTTTTTATTTTTGTTTTTTATTTTTTGCAGTGTTCAGTATCTGTAAGCAATCCAGAGTCACGGTACACAATTTGGAATTTTTATTAACATTTAAGACATTGTAAGCAGTGCGAAAGTCAGGTACTGTTTAGGTACTGAAAGCAAAAGAGCTGTTGGCATTGTCCTGTCTCTGCTTAGAAAGTGCATTGTCCAGTGCCAATCTTGCTCATCTAGCTTAGCAGCAGATACTGCAACTCTACTCTCCACTGTAGTGGGGCCAGCTAAGCTGGAGTTTCTTTCATTACGAAGCTTGGAGGAGGGCTTTACTGTAGTGAAGAAAAGGGTCCCTGAAAATAATGATGGTTAAAAGTGAGATACATATGAAATGAAGATCAGTTTTAAGCTTTATTCGTAAGAATTCTGGTACTCAAACATAACTTCAATCTGAAAACAAGAAATGTAGTTGTTTTTAAGAGGGCTGGAGCACCTCCCCAACAAGAACAGGCTTGAGATCTAGGGAAAGAGCTGGGGCTCTTCAGCATGGAGAAGGGAAGGTTATATGGGTACCTTCCACTACCTGAAGGGGGCCTACAGGAAAGATGGGGAGGGACTTTTCATAAGGGCAGGTTGCGATAGGACAAGTGTAAATGGTTTTAAACTGGAAGAGGGTAGATTTAGAGTAGATATTAGGAAGAAATACTTTACTGTGAGGGTGATGAGACACTGGAACATTTTGCCCAGAGTGTTTGTAGATTTGCCCACCTTGGAGACATTCAAGGCCAGGCCGGAAGGGGCTTTGAGCAACCTTGTCTAGTGGGAGGTGATCCTGCCTACAGCATTCTGGAAAGAATGAACTATCAAGTGTATGCCTTGACTCCAGCTCAAATCAACTGCAGAAATATTTCACTAGCCAAAATTTACGCTGATTTTGCAAACCAACAAATTTAGTACAGGCTGTGATAAACCTCAGCTAGAGTAAAATGAAAGATAAAGATTTCTTCTGCCTTATGACCTCCTTCACATCTCATGGAAAGAAACTAAAAAATCTCCAGTGGCTACCATTGAAACCAGTTTTCCTGTTCTTGATACCATTCTGGGAGTTTTCTATCGTCAATCTTAATCATCCTTTCTGAGGGAGAGAAAGAATTGCTTTTCAGGGATGTAGCTATATTATTTAGCTAATATCTGGCTGCAAGCTCTGTTTTCAACTGATTTAAAGGAGGCATGCAAGTCTCAAAATTCCAACAAGCTGAATGGAGTGTTAAGGAGAAAGACTCAAATTAGAGTATCCACAGAGGAAAGGCCATTTGGCCACAGCCTCATGGCCAGAGACTATGTACAACTGCCAGGAAGCAGACCACATATGAATAACTCCATATGCTGTTTTTGACCAAAGAGATAACCATGGGACAAAAAGTATTTCACAGGAAACTGGACCTCATTAACTTTGCTGCTCACAGAACAATTCACTATTATAAAGTGGAAGACAAAATGTAGAGAATAAGAAAAGAAAAAAACTCAATGAAAACAATGAAAAAGAACATAGTCTGGCTAAGAACAATGACCAAGTTATTAATTTAAAGAACAGAATCATAGAATCATTTGAGTTGGAAGAGATCTTTAAAAGTCATCTAGAACAACTCCACTACAATGAATAGGGACACCTACAACTAGAACACATTGCTCAGAGCTCCATCCAGCCTGACTTTGAATGTCTCTAAAGACAGTGGATCCACATCTCTTGGCACTTCTTCATCACTTCTTCACCACCCTTATTGTAAAGGGTGCTTCACTTCTTCATCACCCTTATTGTAAAAAACTTCTTCCTTATATCTAATCTAAATCTCACCTTTTAGTTTGAAACCTTTCCCCTTGTCCTGTCGCAACAATCTGGGCCCTTCTTTCCCAGAGCTCCCCTGAAAGAAGACTTACTAAAAAGCTACTGCCAGGTCCCCGAGACTTTTTCTCCATTCTGAACACCACAAGATCTCTCAGCCCATCCTCATAAGAGAGGTATTCCATCCTTTGGATCATTTTTGTGGCTCTCTTCTGGGCACACTCCAACAGGTCTGTGTCGCTCCTGTACTGAAAACTCCTTATCTGGATGCAGTACTCCAGGTATGGTCTCACCAGCACAATGCAGAGGGGCAGGGTCATTTCCTTTGACCTGCTTATCACACTTTTTTGATGCAGCCCAAGATACACCTGGATTTCTGGGCTTCAAGGGCACCTTGCTGGTTGTCCAGTTGTCATCTACCACTACCCTAAGTTCTTTTCAGCAGGGCTGTGCTCTATCCTTTCATACCCCAGCTTGTACTAATAGCAGGTTTGTCTCAACACAGGTGCAAGACCTTGTATATGGCTTTCTTGAACTTCATGAAGTTTGGGCCCACTGCTCAAACCTGTCCAGGTACTTTGGGATGGCATCCTATCCCTCAATTGTGTGGTCAACCATGTCACATAGCTTAGTGCCATCCACAGGCTTGCTTAGAGTGCACTCAATCCCATTGTCAGCATCACTGACGAAGATCTTAAAGAGCATCAGTCCCAGTACAGACCCCAAAGGATACACTACTTGTCACTGGTCTCCAGATATTAAGCCACCACTCTCTGGGTACAATCTTGCAACCAGTTCCTTTTTCACTGTGTATCATCAAATCCACACCTTTCAGCTTTGGAAAAAAGGATGTGATAGGGGACTGTGTCAAAGATCCTACTGAAGTCCATATAGATGATACTTGCCTCTTTCTTTGTCTACTGATGCAGTTACATCATCATAGGAGGCCACTAAATTGGTCAGGCAGGACTTGAGGTTAGTAAAGCCATGCTGGTTGTCTCATATCTTCTCCTGTCTTTCCTGTGCCTTAGCATAGCTTCCAGGAGGTACTGTTTCATGATCTTTCCCAGCACAGAAGTGAGGCTGAAAGGTCAGTAGTTTCCTGGGTCATTAATTCTACCCTTCTTAAAAACTGATGCAATATTCTCTTTTCTCTAGTCATCGGGGGCTTTGTGTGATCATCACGACTTTTCACATATAATAGAGTCGTAGCAACCACATCAGTCAATTCCCTCAGGACTCTTCTATGCACTTTATTGGGACCCATAAATGTATGGATGCTCGGATTCCTCAGGTGATTACAAACCTGGTTTTCATTTCCAGCGGAAGTGTTCTGCTCTCAATATTTCTTAACAAAAAAGAAAGAAAAGTGAAACTTGAAATGTAGCAAGCCTGTGTTCTACCCTGTTGATTCAGATGTATACTCAAAAATTTGGACCATAATGCATTGGATCAACAGTATTCTAGAAATCTCTTAAAAGCGTTCTCCTCTTGTTATATATCAAATACTCTCCGTTTACTGTCACAGCTGAAATACAGGATTGCGGAGATTTGAACACAAAACTTAATCAACCATCAGAAGAGTTCAAATAACAGCATTTTGACTCTTTTAAAAGTTTGTTTTCATTTACACATTTTGGATTTTCAAATGTTCTGGCTTACAGTATCAAGTTTTCTTTGAAAGGAGGAAACCCATCTATGCACCAATGCACCCTAGGTATTATGGACTTGCTTCCAAAGTATGGTTCTACCTAGTTCAGTGAAACTGGAGACTAAACCCAGAGTTTTTCCACAACAGTTTCAAACTGAATATCAGGGTCTCTCTTACTTCCAAACAGCATATTTTTGAGCAGATTATTTATTAATTTTAGGAGGACAAGTCAAATCTGATGAGACTATTGCAGCCAGTAAGTGATTTTCTCCTGAGTCCAATGGGCTGGGAATCAAATACACATTCTCTCCCTCTCAGGCAGAAGGACTGCAAGAAGCTGCCTCAGCAATTTTTAAGTTTGTTCTGAGTGGGAAACAAAGAATGCAAAGAGGCCTCCAAAGCAGAAAGGGAACCAAAATTCTCAGGCTGCACTTTGTCCTCTCTCAAAGGACTTTACTCCAGACTCTTTCCAATACAGATCTGTTTGGATATAAGTTTTGCCAGATCACTTTCTTTCTTAAAGAAAACTGAATACAAATTAAAAGCATAGTTCTGTGACACCAGACATATAAGTAGGGCAAATTGGATCTTCCAGAATTCTTTTTTTTGTGTGAATTCCTCCAGTCATTTTATCCACACACATATTTTTATCTGTTAATATATTTTTGCTAGACATCTTGGGCCAGACTTTAAGCTTCTCTTAAGAATAGATTAGATTATACATTTCACATAAGATATCTAAGAAGAAAAGAAGATGATGACTTTGATTATTCAGCTTGGGAATACACCTGACCCACAAAGCTGTGTTTCACATTCAGTCCATGAACTGTGGGATCTATGGGGTTATTCACAAATTTGAAATTAAGCATATGCTTCCACACATTGTTGGATCAGAAACTAGAGTTATGACTAAAAAAATCTGAGCCAAGATTTACATTTGTTCCATTAAGGAAATAAGGGCAAACTTTTATCTGGAGGCCAATTTGAGTTTCCTTCATGTTCAGGAAAGAAGGATGGGATTTGATTGAGTTCTTTCACCATTTGAGGAATTGATTATCTATTTAAAGAAACATAATATTTTCCCCACTTACATAACTGCAATTAGTAGAATTTATGCCCACTGTGTTTATGGTAATTTTATGCATAATAAAATATTGCAAATGAAAGGAACAGATAGCTGGTGTTTGATTAGCAAAGAGAGCTTTAGAGAGATTTTTTTTTATCCTGAGTCTAACGGTAAGAACTGTGGGGGAGAATTTCATCTTCTTTTCATTCATTTAGAAGTATTTAAACAGAGGAACCCCTTCAATTCTCAATCAGCTTTTCCACAGAATAGAACAGATGAAAAAATATTAAGATGGTGAAACATGAATACTGTTGAGTGTTATGATGAAATACACTATTGGGAAAATACTCCTGAAGGTAATTTAGTACTTTTTACCTCTTTCTTTTCTTTCCTCTACCTCCTCTTCTTTCTTTTCAATAATGTTATGTGTACCTCAGTTTCCTCAGTGGATTATTGATTAAAGTGCAGTGTAAGGTACTAGTGGGATGAATTATTGCACTGAGATGGTGTTTTAAGGACATGTAGTAGATGTGTTGTTGGTTTTTTTTCCTAATGCATTCTTTGTTTGTGGTGGTTTTTTGTTTGTTTGTTTTTTGTTTCTTTTTTGCTTTGTTTGTTTTTCTTTTTCTTTTTTAAATGGAAAATGCTGGGATAAGAGGAATTCTTAGGCAGGCAAGAATAAAGATTTCCATTTCTAGCTCTCTAACTAAAAAATTCAGTTAGCTTATGATGATAAGCATGTCATGTGGCTACCTTCAGTTCTTGTTTGATGTATTTCTTAAACATTTTGGTAGTTGATCCTCTCCTCTGAGAACCAAGAATATCACAGAATGTAAATCTACTTGGTTTGCCCTAAGAAACAATTATCTCCTTCTTTCTTTTGGCTGGGGCTGCCCCAGCAGCCCCATCTGGAGTACTGTGTCCAGGTGTGGAGCCCTCAGTACAAGAAAGACATTGAGATTTTGGAAAGGGTCCAGAGGAGGGCGACTAAGATGATCAGGGGGCTGGAGCACCTACCCTATGAGGACAGGCTGAGGGAGTTGGGCTTGTTCAGCCTGGAGAAGAGAAGGCTGCGGGGTGACCTCATTGCAGCCTATCAATACCTGAAGGGAACCTACACCCAGGAGGGGAGTAAACTCTTCAAAAGGGCTGACAACAGCAGGACTAGGGGAAATGGATCCAAGTTGAAGGAGGGAAGATTTAGGTTGAATGTTAGGGGGAAGTTCCTTACAAGGAGAGTGGTTAGGCCCTGGAACGGGCTGCCCAGGGAGGTTATGGATGCCCCGTCCTTGGACGTGTTCAAGGCCAGGTTGGACGGGGTCCTGGGCAACCTGATCTGAATGTGTGTGTTTGGTGGCCCTGCTAGGCAGGGGGGTTGGAACTACATGATCCTTGAGGTCCCTTCCAACCCGGGTGATTCTGTGATTCTGTGGGCTAGTAGTGGATGTTAGTGTTAAATGTAAAATTAAATTTTCATTAAAATGAAAATTAAAATGAAGATTGAGTCAGTTGTTTGGAACAAGGGAAAAAGAAGCTCTAAAAGTTGATTAACAGATTCCAGGGAACTGGATGTAATGGATGAAACAAAATAGCAGCTGTGATCGAAAGGGTAGTATTTTAGGATTGCTCAATGTTAAATGCAAGAGTGACAGCCACACTGCTGCTGAGGATGACTCACATCTGCTCTTCTGTCAGATATTTAGGAAGTAATTTTGGATGTGTGTGTGATAAGCACGATTGTACTTGTCCAGTAACTAATATATGCTTGTATATTTTTTCAATGTGTTCAGAGAACTCAGTGTTACTAAGAACTGTGCCTTTACAGCAAAAGCTGACAGTATTGTTCTGTAATACAGACCAGAGCCAATCTTTATGACAGTAACCTTTGAGTTGTGTTAAGCAGGAAATGTTATAAATATGAATGCAATTAGAAATAGGAAAATTATTAACAAATGCTTTTGAATACAGAATGTGCTACAGTGAGTGCCTCCTTCATCAATAGAAATTGATGGTCTCACATCTACAGATGACTGTCAGAATGAAATAGCTGGAGTGATCTGGAAAGATCACTGTGATTTCTCACATGCTTGTACTCAGAAGGTCCATATTTTAATTTCTGGAATAAACATTACTTGCTTGTTGAGGAACAAATATCATCATAAGTGCCCTGAAGAATGCACTGTTTTCTCAAGGCATATGCAGGATAGAACTGTGCTTGATGACCTACAGAGCCTCATCCAAATCTTTCTGCTATATTTTTCTTCTACTTGCTACAAACCTTATTTTTGGTACTCAAGGTTTGGTGTTCCAATTATCATGAAATACTACACATCAACACAAGATGCCTGGATTCACTGTCTGAGTCCTCAAAAATTATAACTTAAGCTATGAATGCATGAGCAACTGAATTAGTCTAGTTGACTGCTGCAGCTGAAGTGGCTTGTCTTATTTTTTCCTTATCTGTTTCCTTTATCTGCCTGCCTTTGACCTTCTTCCATCTCTTTCTCCTTGACTTGTAGCTTTCATTAGACACACCTCTGAGCAAATTCAACATCACTGAGTTGATAGAAAACCATCCACTTCTTTCTGTAAGAGTATTTCTCCTTTAATGTTAATAAGTCAAAATTGCTCATGGTGGGATGTCGTAGGTGTTTGTCAGATTCAGTACTCTGATTAGGTTCTGTTAGATATTTCACATGAAGATGGTGAAACACAAATACTGTTGAGTGTTATGATGAAATACACTGTTGGGAATATTTATTACTATTTAATATTTAATATTTAATACTAAATTTACATATTTTCAATATGTAATATTTAATACTATATTTACATATTTGCATATACTTGATGTTACATAGGATTTTGATTTAGTTGAGTGATACAACTATTTAGCTAAACCACAACACAAGCACATCCTCTTTGAGCCACCTTCTGCTACAGGGATTTGTTGGCTGGTGCACAGTAGACACAGAGAGCCCAAAGCAGAGAGCAAGGAAGTGAATGGAAGGGATGGGGAATTATGAATTGCTGAGTCAATTTATCAGGCCTCATGAAACTGCGGCTATGTTTAACTCTCCATGAGAACTAAATAACATCTACCCAATATTGATAGATATTCAGAAATTTAATTGCACATATATTTTAGTTTCTCTATTCTTTTGCTTTTCTTGTGTAGTATAAGGTCTGTATTTTCCCTACTCTACCATTATTATCAATTTCTGGAAATGCAATTCTTAAATTTGACTTTCTGGATGAAACCTCATGGAAGACTTCAGAATTGCATAAAGAACCTCATACTAGTAGTAAGTAGACTAATTTCAAAATTAGACTAATTTTAGCAGCATGTATCTGTGAAAGACCTAATTTACCCTGCTTTTCACCTCAATCATTTGTGGAGACCTGAATCCACAATTTCAGCAGCACTGCTGAAACTGTGGCCAGTCCACAACCGTAACAAAGTACAAACACATCATCAGTCTGGCTCTGATAGAACTTTTCCATGTTTTCTGTCTTCAAAGCAATGCCACTAATACCAGTCTTCAGCAGCAATTCTAGAGAAAATATGCAATTTTTTTGTTAGTTGTAAATAATATTTTAAAGCACAAGATTTTTGGCTTAGCTCACCCTCATAAGGAAATTTCAATGGCAGCCTAGAGACCAAATTTTATGCCTTATAAACCAGAAAAAATTCTTTACAGCTGGCTGCAGCCAAAACATCTTTTATTATTGGCATCTGACAAGTATTTTCTAATTACTCCATTTCTATATCTAAAATCTCTTTTCTTAAAAAAAAAAAAAAAAAAAAAAAATTAAAAAATGAGAGCATGGCAAACCATCACTACGGTGGTTCCTCCTTCTTCCCCCAGCTACCATATCTATCTGGAGAAGCAAACTATCTGTGCTTGTAAAGAAGTAATGTGTTAATATTCTGTTTTGCAATATTTTCACTTATCACTGAATATGGCTTATTTTCTACCAAAAAAGTCCTGTACATCTTAATACCTTAAGATCATAGGATTTTAGAAAGGAGCTGTTTAGCATGTTCATTAAGAAAATGCAGAAATAAATCTTCTGATCTAAAAGCAGTTTACAAGATGTCACCTAGTCAACTAGTAAAAGAGAAATGTTTCAGATATAGCCCTTCGCTCAGTGGCTAATACCTTCGTCAGTACACTCCTTGACACTACTTGGTGACATTTGATCTCTAAAATGGTATATTGGATGTAAGAAAATAGGGATTTACTATGACTTGAATGATTCCCTGAAATGAAAACAAGTCACTGCATAAGTTCAGACCCATAGAGCATGGTAGATGTCTGGTACCACAGGTTTTCCAAGACACGTGCAGGAGACTGGTGGACAAGACAACAAACAAGAAAGGAGAGAGACGTATGCCCTTCTTGACTAGTATCTGAGCGCTATGCAGAGTGTCTTGGGACATCTGAAAAGGCAAAGATTATCCATATCTTAAAAACTGAACAGAGACAATTATGTTTGCTTTTATATTTCAGGGATGCTGAGAAAGGATACATAAAAAATCTTGTGTCAGCTTTTAAATACAGTCCACAACTTCTGCTTACAATACATGCTTTGTATAAGCCAACATTTGCCAAGAATTACCTTTTCTGTGGAAAGACAATAACTCTCACAACTAATACAGATCTAGGGGAATTCTAACTTTACAATGACACCCCCTGCAACTGCACTGCCCTCGGGGCTTTATTTCATTGGCTGTTGTTGTTTCAATTATTAAGTGTCTTTCATACAATACTGGGAGAAAAATCAAACTAGGAAATGGCAGTATGTGGCTTGCCCATGCATTCTTAAATCATCTTCTTCAGTTTACAATGAATTTAATTAAATGACCATAGAATATTTATGTCACAAATCCCTTGCCTCATTGAAGATGATATATAAGAAACAAATAAGGAAAGGTCCTGATTGTGTTTTCAATACACTAACTTGTATGCTTTCTTAAAAATGTTGCACTAGACTTGCTTTGAAACACCTATCTTCAGTCACACCAGGCAAGATTAAAAAAATGTACCACAGTAGAACTGGGTTAAGATGGTTTAAGAAACTGATCTCTTTAGCTCCTCTGCCTCTGACCCTTGAGATAGATAATTGTTTTCTTCTTTAGTTTTTTATCATTATAAAAAAAAAAAAAAGTATCTGCCAAAATTATGCAAGAAATAAATGTCACTGAATAATTGTGTTAATCCAATAGTTTTTAAACACTTTTTTTTTAGATGTCTGCCAGCTGAGTTTCGTAAATTGATCTGTTTTGATCTGCTTTAATGACAAATAAAACCTAAAAAACCCTCCTATGTGAAGCTGATGTTATTGTGCTATCTCTTCATACATAGCAATGCAGTTAGAATCACAATTTTTCTCGCAAGATAAGATGGATTTCTGTTGAGTACGATTATTTTGAAGTTTTCTTCAAAAGTACTTCAGAAGAGGGCATTATTCTTTGATTGTGCTCTGAGTCAGTGTGACTGTTCTGTCTAATGAAGTCTTCAAGAGGAATAGCCTAGCAAATACCTGTTGGTTTCCAATGGAACAGGTCACCTGTTTCTGTTGCTCGTATTATAAAATACGTATTATTCTGTAAACTAAAAAATTTTAAGAATTACATAACTATTAAAGGAAGTTGTTACTAAAGGACTAATTATTAGTACTAACTACAACTACAAGAACTAGAAAAGGAATTCATACAAAGGGCTTTTATTCATATATTCTAGATAAAAACAGGTCCAACAATCATACTGAGACTGATGGTATCTCATTTGTATAAAGCATAAGAAGCCCTTTGTTGTGATATCACTAATTCTGACATGATAAGAGCTGCTTGTTTACAGTTAACAAAGCCTTTTGAAATGCTGAGTGATTTGTTTCTCCATTTAGATGTGCTTAATTTACTCTCAGTGTGCTCTTTGTCTGTAAGAAATCAACCATCCATCTAGAAAAATTGTTTCTGTTGTGTAAAGTAAAACTTAACTGAATTTAGAACAGGAGGTGTTCTGCATCAGTTGTCTAGACAAAGGTGAACCAAAGAAGTGCCTCTGACCTGAGCTGAGGGCACCTCAGCTATTCTACATACAGCTAATGATGATGTCTTAGGCAATGAGGAAGATAGGGAAGCTGCATTCTTTGTTCTTACTCAGGGTGTGCAGATGTGTCTAGTGGTGCTGTCTGCACACATACTGGCAAAATTGGGGTACAAGTTCACAGTTCTTACTGCTCTCATATTAGCTCAAATGTAGCTCCTGAACAATTTTATTTATATGTAAAACAAGCAATCAAACAAACACCCTACATGTATTATCAACATTGTGAATGAACTTTGTCACTGGCATCTCAAAGATATAAGAGCAAAGCAGTTTCTAGCTACTGGTTGCAAGATACTAGAGCTCTCATCTATGCTCAGATGTAGGGCCCTTTTTGTCAAGTGCATAAAAACACCTTTCTTCTTCCTCTTAATCCATTCCTATGCTACCACATAGGCTGAAGTTGTTTGGAACTTCTGGCAAGAATTTGCCCAGAGGAAATAAATCAGTATCTCTGATGCAGATGGGATCTCTGGTAAAGTGCTGTGTTTTGCATTTAGGTTGAAAATAATGCTAATAACACATCAATGTTGTTACTGAGCAGAATTTATACTGAGTCAAAGACTGCTGGCTCCTCATGCTGTCTGTCTAGAGAGGAGGTGAAGCTGCACAAGAAGTTGTGAGAGGTCACAGACAGGACAGCTGACCCAAACTGACCAGAGAAATATTCCCTGACATCCGATGTCATGCTGAACAATAAAACTGGGGTCAGTTGTCCATGTGGAGGCTGAAGGTGGAGGGAGGGCTGCTCCTTTGTGGAAACTCGCTGGGAATCAGTTGACTGGTGGTGAGAAATTGCATCACCTGTTTATTTTTATTTTATTTTTATTTTATTTTTACTTTTTCCTTTCCTTATGAAACTGTTCTTGTTTCAACCCTTGAGTTGAGGTCCTGTTTCCTTTTTTTTTTTTTTTTTTATTCTCTTCCCATCCTACTACAAGAAGTGAGGAAATGGTTATGTGGTGCTTATCTGCCTGTCAGGGTTAAACTACAGCAGTCCAGAACGCAAAGCACAAATATGCCATCACATGACATCATCAGAGATCTGTAGTTCTTGGGAAAACAACAACTGTTATAGGCTTCATACTCACACAATGATCTTTTTATGTATGTGAGCCCAAGGTTTTCACTTCTCAGGCTGAGAATCTCTGCTTTATCTGTGACATTACTCTGGGTTTTCATCAACATTAAACCAACAAACTCAGTAAAAATCTCTTCTCTCCTAGCATGTTCTCAAACTTCATTCAAAAGTAATGGTCTGGAACATTTTACATACCTGTTTTTTGTCTTTCAATTCTCTTCCTATATAGGCAGAATTACAGAGATATAACTTTCCTGTGAATTTCTGGAGTTAAATCTAGAGCTTGTAGTGGGAGTAGTATAATACATCAAGGTACAATACATCAAGATAATTAGGCATCCAACATATTTCCTCTGTTACTTGTATTGATCAAAGAATAATTAACAGAGGCCCCAATTCTCTCCTCCGTGTGAAAAATATATAATGATGTTCTCTCTATGCATACAATTTACTTACTAGTTTTTTACCATATTTCTGCCTTAAAAAAAACAATTTAGTCACACTCTGAACCAATGTGATAGAGTATTCAATCTTTACCTGACATCAAACAATTTTTCAAAGTTATTTCTTAACATTTTACCATTCCCCTGTGAGCATTATTTCCTGAAATATTATTCTCTCATTAAAAAAAAATTGCACATTGTTGCATTTTAAATACCCAATACACTTTTCGGCATGCATCTCAGTGATGCGCAATATATTCAAGAAGTACAGAATAGTCCACGAGTACCCTCAATGAACTAGCTGAGTTAAGCACACCAGGGAAAACACATGTAATTCTGCTTATTATGTAAGATTTGCTGGACAAATTACATTATAAAATTACTGTTAAGTATTAATATGAAGATAGATCAGTTCTTACCAAGAGAAGATCTCTGGCCCTTTTTTATGGTTACAATCCTAATCATTTTATCACAGGTACAAAACAGTTTTAGCCCATCTGTGCTTACCTGCAACTGATTATCAAATCAGAACCGGAACCTAACCGGGACCTATAGCATTTGATGTAACATATCATCTCAGCTATAAATTACCAACAAAACTGATGTTGAACCAAGAAGAACAATGAATGTGGACCTACTTTAAAAATGGATGTCCACGCCTTTTATGAGTCGAAGACAAATTCACTTGAGAGTGTTCTCTTCGTTCTTGTTGTACTAGTTCTTGTTTCTTGTTCTTATCTGTTTCTTTTTCTTTTGAAAGAAGCGCTCCGTGAATTTGTGGGAATACTAGCAGTAAAATCTTGCTAATCTTGTCGACTTTGAAGTTCATGTGGGAATCCAGGACTACACCAACTCCCCGAAAATGATACTTCTGAAGACGCGAAGAAATGATATAGATTTCAGATTTGGGGTCTTGCACAATTAAAAAATTGAAAACTCTACAAACTGCTTTTTTGCAACAAATCTGTTTGGCTGTCAAAATACAAGAGTAAAAACATTCTTGCCCTGAGGAGAACACATGACAATGTGGGGACTTCCATCCAAAATTACCCCATTTATACACTGTGGAACTGTAATCCTGATTTGTAAGTGCTGATATTCAGAAATACTATTCCTTGACGTATTCAAGAGTAAAACTCTGCACTCCCACAGCTTGCTTCTCTCTTTCTTTCTCTTCCCACCCTTCTCACAGCATGAAAGCAACTCTGGAGAGTGCTTCACTGTCAAGTTCTAAGAGAAACCTCAAATGAGGCCAAAACATATCGTCACATCTGCCATAGCTTTTTTAAAAATTTTATTTAAGCACTAACTCATGGCATATTTGTCTCTCCTCAGAGATTCTTGTACTTTTTATAACATAGTTCTCAGTCAAGTCTAACTTTTGTATTTAGAGATGACAGAACACCCATCCTGATAGATGTATAGCAACATGTTGCTTTTTTAACAAACTTCCCTTTATTTGTTTGAACTCACCTTCTGTTAAATTATATTAAGTCTGGTAAAAGAGAGAGGTGAATGCTATTAGTTGATCACTTAACTTGTAAAAAAGGGAAAAATTATTGCCTTGCAAATAATAATTCTTCACTTTTCTGTACTGAAGAGATACTGCTCTGTGAAGATACACTCACATCTGAATAAAATTACCTTTATTGATTTAATTTGAAACTCTATTGTCTCAGCTAAAGTGGATCGATGGAACTGCTACAGCTCAGAGTTTATCACATAATCAGAGCATTAATTTCCCAGCTGACTGCATCTTGGAATTACAATGAAAACTTAGTGTCAAAAGTTTTATAAAGAATGGACTTCAGTATGACCAGTGAGAAAAGGCTTTCTTCCAGCATAGAATCTCTAAATGTGTACACAGTTGTCTCCCAAAAAGAATACATCTCTAAAAGTTTCAACTGTGATACATATCTAACCACTGACATCTGTGTTAGCTGTTAAATGAGAATACTTTTTCTTTAGTAGAATAACTTGAGCTTTTACAAATCTGATGCAGATAAAATTCCCAAGAAACTGGACTACAACATCTGTGCTCTCCTGTGGATTATGTGTAATATAATATTTTGGAAGTCACATGCAGAAAGACACAGAATTCTTTTGTATATTTCATTGTTTTGTTTTGTCTATTGTTTTCTCTGATTTTTCTCAATACTGTTAATATACTGTTAATAAGATAAAGCTGATCTTAGTGGAGGTAAGTAGTGTTCATTACTGTTCTCTGATGGAAAGCTTGATGGTTAATTGGTGAAAATAAACTTTAAACTATGCATCCATTTGTGTTCTTCATTTACTTATATCAGCTAAAAATAGTAAAGGACCAAATTCACCCCTTCCCTCCTCCTCATTACAGGCAGGACACGTCACTCATTTATATTAATAATCTGTACCCGGTCTCAACTATTTATTTTAGATAGATTTTGTAAAAAAACCTTTCCTTTGGTCAAATGTAAAGTATTTGAGTTTGTAGTCTGACTTCAGAGTAGAACTGGAATGAACAGGGAAATATAGTATACTGGACTAAATCGCATTTTTTCACCTAAAGTTCTAAATTGAGAACTTTCAAGAAAAACAATCAGATGAAGTTTCTTTCTGTGGCTCCCCGAGTTTCTCCTCTTATGAAGCATTTTCTCTTTTGATACTTTCTTATTACCTTCTCATGAAAAAAGTATATATATTAATACTGATTCCCTCTGTGAATAGTGAACAGTGGCATGAAAAAAGACATGCCATCACAAATTTGAGTCTTTCTCTTCACAAGTTGTTTCACTTGGATATTCATGAATGTATTTTATATGTTTAAATAATACACCAAAACAAAAATTTCAGAGATTGGAATACTTCAGAATCCAATTTCTGACATGCTTGCCATCTAAAATGAAATCTTGACTATGCTTGTCAAGAAGAAGAAGAGTTTATCCAAGATTTATTCCTTGTGCCTCCAGCCTGAAAGAATATCAAGGCTATCAAAAGCAGCAGCACATAGTAAATCACAGAGCTGTCAGAAGTGTGTCTTGTGGTTTGGAGTTAATTTTCTTTTTTTTTTTTTTTTTTGCCTTTTTTTCCAATCAGCTGTATTTCTTGGATCAGTGAGTAGGTCTAACATGTCAGATAAGTAAGCCTCAGCATTTCAGACAAGGTATGTCTTCCACAGACAGCCTGTGTAATGGGCTTCATATGGACTCTCTTTGCATACCTAAACAGGAAGTCTGAGGATTCCTAGTTGCCCTAGGGTCACTGCACAGTACAGAGACATACCATAAACTGTTATTTGTGGATAGATGTCCATAGTCTAAATAGGAGATATTACAGATAGTAAAATATCTACAATATTTTTGTTAGAGAAATCTGAATTTTGACATATGGTATGAATTAGTCCATACCTACCAAAGCCTTTGAATAGTCACTGAAAATACGTGAGATTTCCCAGAAAGGAAGTTTGTTCATAAGTGAGATCATTTTTGCAGGATATAAAGTCTCCTATAGAGCTCACTCAGTAGCCGCCTGGACCTTGATCCAAAGTCTATGAAGTCACCAGGTGGTTTCACATTGAGTTCAGTGGCTTTGAAACAGGCCCAGAATAAAATGTCTGTGGGAAACTTTGACTTAGTGACTAATGGGCCTGTGAATGCAACTAAGACCTTGCTGGACTAAAGACATGAGGAATTCTCTTCTTCTTCTGACTTCCTCTTCTACATAGAAAAGAAATATCTAAGCATTTTCAAAATGGTTTTAGTGAGTTTTGAATAATGTACTAAGATTCAAATTGCAAAACTATTCTGCAGTGTTTTTCAATGAACATGTAGAAGTATGGCACCACAAAATGCTTTCTGAATCTATATTAGTTCTTACATTTTACTAGTCATTTAGTGATGGAAGGTTTGTTTCAGCTCTTAAAAAGTTTGGAAAGTTTTAAGGATGGTCTATTAATGCTTCATTACTTTCTCTTTTTGTGGCTTAATAAATTTCCATCAACTTTTCATTTCATGCTAAATTCATTTACTGGGCAATTTAAAAACACACACTTATGAAAAATTTACTTTTGTGTATTTCTTTGTCAGCGTCACATGGGGTAAATAACAATATTAGCATGCCCATCTGACTTCAACAGCCAGAAACTGTACCATGATAATCTGGAAAATGATGTTCCTCACAGAGAGAATAGGCTTTACAGTAGTAAAGTTAGAGACTTGCCAGAAATTTGGAGCAGCTTTCTGTTTGGCAGGAAGGTTTTTTGTAACATATCATTCTCCAAATGAAATCTCTCGAAGGATACTTGGTTTTCTTTTTCATTTGTCCCATAAGTTGCTATTTCCTAAGACTTTATTTGACAAAGCAATTCAGTATAAGCCTAATGAAGAGTGCAGATCTTTTAGAAACAAAGAGCTTTGTATCATGCAAAAAAAACCAAACAAAAACCCAAAATAGAAACTACTTTCTTATATACAGTATAAGATGCACAAAGTTACAAAGAGATAATTTTATAAAGTTGACTTTGCCATGTCCCATCTTCTGATATACACCAGCTACTCTTGAAATTTTAGGCCTCAGTCATTCAATTCCTGATTCTTTCTGCTTCTCCCATTAACTCTTGACATTACAACAGAGGTAAGAAGAATCAAAACTGAAATGATGTAGTGGAAAAATTTTAAGAGAAATTTTCCATTTCATACAGAGTACAGTTCTACTCTAGAAATATGAACCACCTGTAGAAGACCCCTCAGGGAATAGCTGTGGTGCAGATTGCCTATTAACATCCTGGACCCCCTCCTGTTTGTGATACGACTCACGCAGTCTTTTCTCCTCTGTACATTTCATGATTTCTTGCTCTAATTATTTGGAATTCATTTATAATAAATGCCTTATGTCTTTTTGCAGCACAGCACACGCTCTGAATGTTCACCGCTTTTATGTGTTGCAAAATGACTAATACAATAGAATTCCAGGCACAGAAAGATAAACTTTTCATGGAGGAGTGTTTATTTTAAAGAGACAAGGAAATAAGAAAAGCATTATTTGGACTGGAATGTGTGGCCGAACACATTTCCATCGGTGATGTTTTCATTTCCTATTTTGCTTAGAAAAATGAACAAATTAAAAAATGTTCTTGGGACAATTTAAATTATTTTTGTATAAGCAGTGCAATATTCTAACTATGTAGAATCACTAGCCTGCCTTCTTGCTTATTTATTTACTACTTATTGCTTTCTGTATTACTCTGTCTTGATAATTTTAGGCAGACTAATTATCTTTTAGCAAAACTCTATATAATCAACACCTAGAGAAACTTAAGAAAAAAGGTTCACAAGCAAGTAATGTCTCTATACATCACATATGATAAAATGCATTAAAAGTTATTAGCTCATTAATGAGAAGGGATGAAACAACACATCTTCCCAGAGCCATAGAATCGTAGAATTATAGAATCATAGAATCATCAAGGCAGGAGAACACCTCCAAGATCATCTAGCCCAACCATCCTCCAATCTTCAGAATTTCCCTGAGTCCAAGCATAGTATAAAACACCAGTATACTTATTGCACATTTCATGACAAAATTATGAAGTGACACCAATGTTAGATTATTTTGATTTTTCTGAAATGCTTATGGCCATTATCTATTTTTATTTTGGACTTTTATTGGTATCAGTGAAACACTGACCTCCATGTCTCTGGAAAGTGAGAGCAGAATCATCACGGGTTTTTTTTGTTGTTGTTGTTGTTGCTCCCTAAATTGTCTCTGTCTAAGATCCCTCATTAAGTTTTGTCCTTGAGGACAATAGTAATATACAAAACAGACTCATGGTTTGCTTTTCTGGGCCTAACATAATGCTGTTCTTTTGCATTTTCAAAGGTACTTCAATGATGTCATTTTATAGCAATATGAGCTTTCCAGTTTGTAATCCATCTTGATTTTATTGAAGAAAATAACACAGTATGAATATGGTTGACATTTCTTTTCCTGAGTAAAAGGAGAGCTGTACAGTGGTGAAGCCTATCTAGGTGAGACACAGAACACTCTTGGAAACCGGGCTGAGCACTTCTCTCAAAGGCTGAGTACCTCAAACATAGCATGCCCTTTAAACCAGATTTATGGCATGATTCTTTCACCTTGACTTAAATAACCTGGAAATTAAAACTGCATTTGAAAGCACAGTTCTATCTCCAGCATCCTACATATTCATTGAAGATGCATGGAAGAAATATGCAACACATGCCACAGACATTTCATACATTAATGAAGATTGTCTCATATTTGGATACTCATCCAAGATTCCACCTGAAATACAGTTCAGAGTATAGCAGACAAGGCAAAAGAATTAGATCTGTTATAGTATCTCATATGGAATTCAACAGAATAATATGTAAGATACTCCAAAAGTAATGCCTCCTATTTATTTTCATAGAAATCACAACAGATACAAAGAACACAGTAACACTACAAGAAAGAGCAAATTCTCAGCTACAGAGCACTATTTTTCAACATTGTTGCCACTGTTAGTTACATATTTTTTCCATACCCAATATTCGGTCTCTATCAGTATTCAGCAAGCATCAAGGAAGGTCAATGGGTGCAACTTTTTATGCATGAAGGTATTCAGTGGTACATGTTTGATTCACCTGCACTTCCACATCAGACAACATTTTGTCAGACTGCCCCCCTGCTGCCATTTGTCACATGGAAACAAAATGTAATGGAATATTGGTAGAAAGGTTCAGCCTCTACTGCTATAGCACCAACACCCACCTCTGATGTTGCAGGCCAACATAATAAAATAGGAGGCATTACTTTTGGAGAAGCCCTCATATATACTCTTATTAAAGAACCCGCATGGGTCCTTTATTCACATATTTAAGGCAATTATATTGTAACATATTTAAGGCAATTATAGGACCTCATGCATGATGCTAGGCCTTTCCAGGTGCCTGAACTTCCCATTCATCCTGAGTTAGAGGCAATGATCTGAGCCTCCTTCATTTTAGAGTCCAAGATGTATTTAGTCCTTCTACTATTAACTTCTTCTGCTATTATTCATAGATCTAGAAAAGGTTTTCCTACAGAACACATCAGACCAGTTTGTTTTGGAAGATGATTACAGAGAAGAATCTTAGCTCACTGACTATCTTCTGACCTAACGATCTCCCTCCAATACTCCTTACATCTGAAAAGATTGCACCACCATCATATCCCAAAGATAGCATGGATTTTCTGTCAGTTGCACCTCTGAAAGGGTGAAAGGGTCACCACAACTGGATTTCTTGTTTCCAAAGGTGATTGCCCTTCTGCCCTCAATGTATGGATCTTGAAGTTTTCTGTGCCAGAGAAGATCATGAAGCAGATCTGATCCTTCTGGAATATATGCTAAGAAAGAGCAGGACAGACTCCTTAATAGAGTGTTTTCATAGGACAAGGGGGAATGGTTTCAAACTAAAGGAGGGAAGATTTATACTGGATATAAGAAAAAAGTGTTCTACAATAAGGGTGGTGAAGCACTGGAAGATGTTACTAAGAGATGTAGTTGATGATCTATATCTGGAGACATTCTAGGTCAGGTTTGATGGAGCTCTGAGCAACCTGATTTAGATGAAGGTGTTCCCATTCACTGCAGGGAAGTTTGGACTAGATGACTTTTAAAGGCCTCTTCCAACTCAGTTCATTCTACAGTTCTATGACTCTAAGTCAGTGTTCCAGTGCTAAAAAATAAATTTGCTCCCTGCAATTAGGTGCTGATTGCGCTTAGACTGGGTATTCAAGAGATTCTTCCCAGTTCAAGAGACTTGAATCTTATTCCTTTTCTTTTAAATGAAAAGCAGAATTTCTGATGCAATTCCAATACTAGCTGGAAGCTCCAGGATCCCTGGCACAGGCCTTGAGTCATTTTCTGTCCATCCAGTGTAAATAGCATGAGAACATATCCAGCCAGATTGCGTGAGAAACTGTTAAGGCTTCTTCCCAAATTATTTGCATGCAAAGTTCTGTTGCTATCACTTCAATTCAGATTTTCATCTGAATGAATATGGAAGTCAAGGATATATTGTGCCAATTGCAGCGTTTAGCTCTTAATGCAAGAGGACATAATTCATTTCAGTGTTTTACAAACTGGGATCTTTAAAGGAAATTGTTTAGTTTTGTATTATTGGAAGTGGCATTTATATATTCTGGATGTTTTCTTGCGGTTCTCTTTTTCTCTGTAGTTTAGTTCTTCTGGTACTAATAAGTTTTCCAGAACAGAAATGAAGTAAAAATACAGTGATTTGTATGTTAAATCAGAAACTGACCCAGAAAAATAAAGTACATCTTCTTTACTACAAACATTAAGCAACTTAATACATCAAGTTCTTAATCTTCAAAGTCTTAATCCAGTGTGAACTAATATCAGTCAAATACCAAATGGATTTCATTTCAGACCTTTAAAGGTCAAGTAATGGGACAGTGTGAAACACAGATAAGTCATATTTTCTTCTTGCATTATGAAGTTCCTGCTTTTGTAGAAGTGTTCCTACTATTGTAGAAGTGTTTTTTCTATTATCCAGTGGCACTACTGGCACATCTCCATTTCATTGTTCTTATTGACTCAAGATTTATTTTACCATTATTCACTCATTTTAGGCATTCTTTCTATTGCTTGATTAATCTGATAATCCACTGTCACTCTTCTTTAACCTGTTCCTATGCGTTCCTTATTCCAGGCAAAGGATTCTGTTTCCCAGAATGCATCTATGCATATGTCAATAACAGTGTTACACTCCCATGTCCTTATTTCCACAGTGCCCAGCCCCCCAGCTCCACTCCTACATAGTATCAAGCTCTTTCCCTCACTCCCTCTTCTTGGGACTGTCTTGGAACCTACATCCCACGTAGAGTTTCCCAGTGTTCCCAATTCTCAGTCCTCCAGTAGACCATACCCCATATGTCATTCATAATTGTATTTTCCCTGATGTGTCCTCCTCTTTGACGCTATATTGTAAAAGCCAAGGAGAATAACTAAAGCAAGGGACATTGTTTTGCTGGAATGTGTTAATAGTTTTATGAGAGTGAGCCTTTGATCTACGGACAATTAAAGTTGCTCATTCTACTAACCAGATGCAGGGGCTCTGTGTGTCTCCTTCTTGTTCATCATGTAATGTTTTGGTTTCCACCCAGACCCTTAGGGTTCTGCCCACTGATGCTCAGAACGTCTCTTGGAAGTGACTGGATGTGGCATTCAAAAGTTGCCGCATTGAATCCAAACAGTCAAACAGAAATGACATTAAATAGACTCCAAGATTTTATAAACAGTTGAAAAATGGCACTGCAGATTCTCCACATTTACTGTCTCTCAATGATTTCCAGAGCAAATGTGTTTTGTGCACAAAAATATGTTTTTGCTTTTCTAGCTACCCACTTTGCAAACTCAGGCTCATGTCTGACTTCTTTCCTGCTCATGCATCAACAGCAGTATAAGTGGCCCTGCAGATCATAGCCCTGTCCACCCTTGCTGAAACCAATTTTCTTCCTGCTTTGTCCTCAGTGACTCAAAGGCTCTCTGTTTTCTTAGAAGTAACATCTATCTCAATCATGCAGCAAAGACCACTAGGTGGTCTTGAGAATCAACATCAAGGTCTTAACTGAAAAATAATTTGTGTTCCTTTACATTTAAAAACTGCATAGGTTGCCTTCTAAAACTTTTGCTTACCTTTCTGAAACTAGCATGGAATTTAAATGTTACTACGTTTGGTATTTCAGAGCAACAGCAAATAGCTTAAGGAGCTTGTGTAGCAACACAGAAGTTACTGTAACTGTTTGCATTAATCTGTCATTCTGCCTTTGATAAACTGAGTGAAATAACATCCTTGGCTTGCTCTGGCTATAGGTCTGTGGTCTCTCCAAATCGACATAAACAGGAGCTGGTTCCAGAGGGGAGTGGTCTCATTCCTGCTCATTTTCTTGTACTGATCCTACTTTCCAGTAGCTACCTGATGAGCTGGATCAGAGAGCTAACTGAAAAGTTAATTATCTGGATTTGTTCCAGACCCAAGAAATTAAATGCATGCATGAATTTTACTGGATTCAACATTCTGGAAAAAGCTGGAAAGCAAAATTCAGGAAAAAAAAAAAAAAAAACAAATAAATAAGGAAACTTTTTTTTTTTTTTTTCAGTCATTCTTTAGGATATAAACACACCCTTTTCAACAAATCTTGCTGCATTTTCCATGCCAGCTTGAAAACTGAATTTGCCTGAAGTTATCACCTATATTTACAATCTGCTTCCACAGCTTCCTTACTATATAGCAAGTCAGACTCCCATTGCTTTGCAGCTGTGTGAGTAATGACTACTGGAAGATGTGTGCCCTTCAGCATTATCTACCTGTTCTTTGGGTCATGAGAAGGCTTATAGCATAAGCTACACTTGCGGAGTAGCTGATCATCAGCAAACAGATTCCTCACTGACAGCTTTTCTTACAATAAATAGAGATTATACATGGATTCCACTATCAACATATGCACTGATGAGTACATAATAAAAATACAGTCATTTTCCTTCATGCAAAATTGAAGTAAGATGCAATATTCCATAGTTAAAATATGAAAAATATATTACTAATATAGAAAAGATTATGAAGAAATTTCAAAAGATCTACAGAGGTCTCAATAATTACTTCTTTGGAATTTAGGCTTCCAATAGTAGAACACTGAGTACCTTCATAATAGCACATTTACTGCATTTTTCTGAAGGAGTTTCCAAAGAATTTTTATTTCCAAAGCTTGAAGAGCTCATAGATTTTAGAAAGCTTTTTGATTTGCTAATAAAGCTTCAGAGCCTTTTGGTATGTTACTGTCTGGTGTTTCAATTTTTTATTGCTGTTTTTATAGACTAATATTACCCAAGATCACTGCAATATCTGAGACATTTTCTTTGACATTGTCACATGTCTTATACATATATTTAAAAGCTAGCTTGAATCTTCCTGATTTAAGCTAAATATCAGGGTAATTCTTCTGGAACAGTAAAGTCACTATCTTCTCCCACTGAACATGTGCTCATGATGATAGAAAATTTGGCTCTTCTAGAAGTGATTTGGGGCATTTGCTTCAGTATATCCTCTAGAAAATATCAGGCTAATACTTTCTTATATCCTTAATAAAATATTCCAAGATTCCCCCCAGTTACAAACCCTTTGATTTTCAGATTATCAACAACCAATACGAGAATTCAGAGCTTAGGAATAAAAATTGTATAAGCTTCAGTTTCTACTACAGAATCACACAGCAGCAAAAGTTTCTCCTGGAAAAGTCAAAAATAATCTTTAACTTTATTAAAATAATGGCTGTGCTCTCTCAACCTTCTTCATAGATTTGGAAATTAAAAAAAATAAAATAAAATCCTTATTTCCAAAAAAAATTCTTTAAGAGGTGAATACATGAAATGAAGAACAAACATGGAAAAATTCCACGTGTATGATTGTGGTGATATTTTAAGCTACTGAAATCGGGCATTCAAAATATTCTATCCTACCTTAGCTGTAGCTATCATTACTATTATTCCTTAAAAAGATTAAGCAGAAATGAAAGAAATCCTCACCTGAATTCACCTCCATAAACATCCAGGTATATCTGAGTAATACAGAATATGTAAACTAGGAGTTTTATCACTATGGACATTCATGACATCTTGCTCTAAGGGCTGAGGCATACACAGGAATAGCTGGCCAGAAAGCAAGGCTGTATTCTTAGGATCTTCTTCAGCTTTACTTTTAGATTCAAGTGCGTTCTATACAATCTTTCAAGAAGATCTTTACAAATTCAGGGAGGTTGTATTGGTTTATAACAAATATAAAACAAGAGGTTACATTCAAAATCTGTTAAAATTCATACAAAAGAAAACTCCGTTAATCTTGACAGCATTCAGTTCAGCCATTCTAGTATGTTGGCAGGGTGCAACATTAGCTTAGTACTGACACATCCTTGCAATCATGTATGTATTAATCCACTCAAATCTCTGATAAATAAAAAATGCTTCAAATGTCATTCTCTAATACCACACAAAGTGACACTTACCAGGCTCTTTAAGAATTCCATGGGGAAATACAACTGAAGAACCACAACTTTTAAGCCAAATTGGTGCCTTTCTTCACACGTAAATTCATTTACACTCACTCTGACGTAAGTGGATTCAAGACAGTCATCAATTAATCAAAGTGTTAAGGGGCAATATTATGATCTTCAAACACTTTGTATGTTACAATATTCTGACTGACAATTTAGAATTGTTCCAGATGTTGAAAATATGATTTCACTAAAACAAAAAGAAGTTCAGAACTCTATTGTACATCATCAGCCTCTAGTCAGACCAGCCTTTTTAACATTGACTAAATTGCTGCTGTTTGGACACATGCCAGGAGAACAAACCAGTCCTCTGACAACATCTCCTCATCTACAGAAAGTAAGATAATTCCTATTACAGAGTTTCCAGGAGTAACATCAAGACAATATTTATAAATTTTAAAAAGTAAAATGACGTTCAAACAAGCATTCAGGATTCAAGCAAACATTTATTCAGATAAAGAGAATACATAAAAATAAATGCAAATATAAATAGACATATGTGTATGAAAATAAATGCATTCCTATGCATAAACTAGAAGCAGATAAAACTGATGGGCTGCAGGACCTGCAGGACTCATACCACCCCTGGGATATAGCCTCAGGGTTGCCAGGATCTCCTCTGTATCCATCTTGATCCCTCCCTTTTTCTTTGGTCCTTCCCCTATATATCCCGTATTGCACTGTTCAGTTGCACAGCTTTCTATACCTTGCATCCCACAGTAAGCCCTATGCCTATGGAGGCATTGACCCTCATCAGTGCATGCGGCATTCCTTTCCTTGTCTTCCCCTTGGTGGTTTTTCTCCTGGAGAGTGGCCAAGTCAAAGCAAACTGTTGGATCTGAATAGATTAAGGCGGTCCCTCTGCCCCTTTATATTCTTCTGTTCTTCACTGGGTCTTTGCTTAATATGTTTAGGCTTCAGTCACATAACCTAACACATAGGCATTTCAGTTTTAATTTCTTTATTACATCCTTCCTCCACAAGCCTTTCTCTATGCTTTCCTGTAGCTATATCAGTACAATGTCATGGAAAAAAAAAAACAGTGTATCACTAAGATGAACTACCTACATCTTATATTAATGGTGATCCAGAAGCGACAGTGTGGTATCCAGCTGAAGGCAATTCATCTCCTTTTGGTAGGTCTCACACATTCCAGTCAGCTTTGACCTTCACAGGAGCACCTCTGTATCTCTCAGTGTAGAAATACCCTTTGCAAAGCTCTCATCTGGGCTTTTTCCTTTCTTCCACTGCACTTTCATCCTCTATCCAAACCCACTCACCAAATGTTTTTCAGTCTCCATCCTGTATGTGGTTATCCCTTTAGACTAACTTGCATATTTCTCTGTTTACATCCTTCTGACTCCTAACTGTATCTGAAACATGGTGCTGCAAAAACCAAACTCTCTCCCAAGCAGTCTCCTGCCATTTCCTGGCAATGAAAGCCAACATCCTTCCTTAGTCCTGGTCGACTTACATTATTAGTGACATTTTTATGTCTTCTCCCGCTTTTCTCTCCCCAGTGTGCCTTTCTCCTTTGTACACATCCACATCCATCTATTCCTCCTTTATGTTCTAGCTCAGTCTGTCTTTTATTTTCTCTTCTTTTTTTGCTGCAGCAACATTTTCTCCAGCAGTTTCCCATTGCTTTTTTTTCATTGCTTCTACAACCTCCTTGCTGCCTGAAAATCATTCATGTTTTCTAAAATCACCCCACATTTTTGGCTTTCTTTGTCTTATGTACAAATCAGCATTTCTTTTAGCAGCTCCGTAAGAAGTTGGTCACTGTCAACAAGTCTAATGTGATTCATAGGACACTTACTAAGCCTCTCCCTTTGTATTCTGCTCCAGTCTTCCGCCAACTCCTGTTTAAATCCTATCATTGTTTCTTCTCAGGTCGAAGCTGAGATTTTCCTCAACTCTGACATAAAAGGTAAACTTATGTCCTGACTGAATGCAAGAGCAAAAGCCTCACTGCCATCTACTGGGTCAAGACATCGCTCCTATCTTTTCTGTTGAATAGTTTTGACTTCATTTTCTTTTTGTCTTTAATTATTCTCTCCCAGCATTTTGGATGCATCAGGATAACTTAACTATCTCTTTTCTTCCTTTTCTTCTTCCATTTCTGTTTCTATGCCTTCTACTGAGGTTGCTCTGTCTTTTGGGACAGCCTAGTGTTCTTCAAAGCACAATTTTCCCTGTGTTTTCATCTCCTTTAAATAACACTTCTTGCCTGAAGAAGAGTAAAACTAGCCATCTCTACAAAGACTCTTAAACCTGCTCAAACATATCCTTCAAACAAGAGTAAAATTTGGTTTCTGAATATAGCAATTTCTCTTTCACCACTTCAAATTATTTTCAGCATCTTTGTGCGTGCTATGCCCTGTAGGCATAGTGCTGACTGTGTTTACACTGCCTGCCACACTATGTTACCACTTACAGCTAAGTAGAATTCAAGCAGGAACCTGGATATATTATGATAGAATGCAAAATTAGAAAATAGTGGATGGCAGTTGATTTTTAAAGTTTCTTTTTCTGACTGTGTCAATGGCAAAGTAGATAGGTAATAAGAATAGTATTTTGCAAAATTTACTGGGATTTGACATATGCTTGGGATGGAATATGCTCCATATTGATATGTTTTGAGATCTCCTAGCAAATGTTTGTGACCTGCTTCATAGTTTCTCTTCTACTGATCTTTGGCAAAAATCACATGTAGAGTCTAAGATTTATAGCTGGCCCTGACAGCTTTCTGAAGCTAAATGGACTATACCAGTTCACTGGGAAGGGGGAGGAAGACAAGATGAAACTATCTCCATATGGCAGAAGAATTTCCATTTCCTAAGGGGATATTAAGTCTAGAGGCTGAGCCCTCAAAAGCTTTCCAAAATTATAAATGCACCTTTGAACAAATGCCTGAGAATTATGTCTCAAGTCCCCTCAGAAGCCTGAAAATCAGTGTAGTGCTAGCATTATATATCTCTAGCTGTGCAGCAGCTGAGGTGATAAATCTAAAAAGAAGAAAGCAAATAATTAAAAAAATAAGAAAAACTGTCTGATAAAGGGGGGGAAGTGGCTACTATTTTCTAATTTATCAGTTGTCTCTCTCAAAAAAAATATAGCACACAGAATTCAGATCCAAACTATGGAGATCACACACCAGTGCAGGTTTACTTTACCCTTTCCAAACCTAGAAAGATTTTGGTTTTCCAGGCATCAACAGCGCGTTAATAGTTTACTTGGCAAAGAGAGTACTTCTCTATTTTGGGGGAATCAATGTCATTAGGATCTTCACATGGAAGAATGCATGCAGATTCATTAAATCATAGTGATCTCTACCGTAAGTCATGATTTGTTGGAAATCCACCAAACCAACAATTTCAGAAGTGGAAAATGATAGTATAAAATGCTATTTTTTTTAATAAATCATTCACTCAGATGTGTTTGTAGCACCTAGGATCACTATAACTGACAATGCAATTATACTTCTTTACATGTACACATCCTTTCATGTATAGTAAACATTTTACACAGTGAATTTTTTTTTAGATTTGATACTACCATTTAATGATGCAGATAGCTTTTTTTTTCTTTTCATCAGATTGAATTTCTACGTCTGAGTGTTGGTTGATTTTAAAAAGTCTTATTTCAACAGCAAATTGAAAACAAACAACAGGGGAAAAATCCTCCTGTTTTGATGGATAAAAAGATGCTTAAAAAATTCTGAAAGGAAAATTGGATTTTGTAAGACAGGTGTAAAAGTTTCAAATACGGGATTAATTTTCTTCAGCTTTTCTTGACCTACTTTGACTTACATTGCTGTCTGCTTTTTCAGAATAAGAGAGAAAGAAAATGTGTTTGAATAGAGTGTTTGTGGATGTCTTGTGCCTGGAGGCATTTGAGACCAAGATGGATGTGATTCTAGACAGCCTAGCCTAGTGGTTGTCAACCCTGCCCACAGCAGAGAAGTTGAAACTAGATGATCATTTTCAACCTTCATTTTCAAGGTCCTTTCCAACCCAGGCCATTCTATGATTCTATGATTCTATGATTCTGTGATTCTATGACTCTCTGTTTTAAAAATATGAATGCAGAATGGCAGTACAATTTCTAATTTTTGTCTTCTGCTTAAAATTCATTGCAGGCTCTTCAAGAAGGCCATAAGAAAATTTTATCTGGACTATTTGCTTTCTCTTCAGTGAACTCTACTAAATGGCCTGCATGTAAGGTGCTAATAATAGGTATATTTTAAAACATTTTTAGATATTAATTACTGCTTATCATTAGGAAATGATGATTTCTATAACTTCCATCAATTCATCAAGAGTGTTTAGTATGTATCTGCTACAGCTCTATACCACAGGGAAATTCATATAACGGAAGTGCTGAAAAATATCCTCAGAATTATGTTAGTCCCTCATAGTTACACAATGATATTGCATTCTGCCAATAAGGCTGCAGCACTTGTGTACATCACTGGCTGCTTATTCTGATCATGTGAGAAGCGATATACATTCATTTAGAAAAGCAAAAATACGAAATGCAAGCTAGCTCACTCCATGCAAATGCAGGGAAATTTCTTACAGGCTGGATTTGGAGTGGATGAAGACATTGAAGATATTGTTCATATCAACCAAGGAATACTAGAAAGAAAAGATATATATTTACAATCAAACTAAAGACATCTATCTGTTCACGCTCCTGACCACGAGTATAAAAAATGAAGGAACAAAGAGTGAATTCAATGTTCTGGAGTATCATTTCCAAAGTCTTACCTTGGCTTACAGTAGATGTCCCACAGATGTAATTGAGATGTTTGCATGGAGCAAAGTCAGACTTTGGATGATTTAGGTAGAAATTATTTACATTTTATTCAACAGCAGATTTTTACCACCACCACCTATCGATGGAGGATAGTGCAAGCTTGAGGACAAGCAGTTTGCCTGGAGAGTACCTTTGTTTCACTCTTCTTTCACACTTAACTCTGCTCATTATCTTTCCTCTGAAATTTTTCTCTTCACTACAGCATTTCTGAACCACTGTACACACAGATTTTCTTGCTATAATCTTGGTACCTGATGCTAAAATTGGTTTCACAAAAAAAAAAAAAAAAAAAAAAAAAAAAGCTAACTCTGACATTTACAGCATAATTTTATGGCTAGGCAGATGATATGAGTCAGTTAGCCCATTTCAGACTGATAAGGACTACTTTACTTTTAAATATTGAATTTGTGTATACATTGAATCATAGAGTCATGGAATGGCCTGGGTTGAAAAGGACCACAATGATCATCGAGTTTCAACCCCCTGCTGTGTGCAGGAGCACCAACCACCAGACCAGGTTGCCCAGAGTCACATCCAGCCTGGTCTTGAATGTCTCCAGGGATGGGGCATCCACAACCTCCTTGGGCAACCTGTTCCAGTGTGTCACCACCCTCTGAGTGAAAAAATTCCTCCTAGTATCTAACTTTAAATTTCTCTCTCAGTTTAAAACCATTCTCCCTTGTCCTATCACTATCCACCCTTGTAAACAGCCACTCCCCTTCCTGTTTATATGCTGTTTATATCCTGTTTTCAAGTATTGGAAGGTGACAATGAGGTCACTCCAGAGATTGCTCC
The DNA here is from genome assembly GCF_019232065.1 of Centrocercus urophasianus. Taxonomy (NCBI): domain Eukaryota; kingdom Metazoa; phylum Chordata; class Aves; order Galliformes; family Phasianidae; genus Centrocercus; species Centrocercus urophasianus. The sequence goes on from NW_024884142.1 coordinate 43,020,483, forward strand.
TCTCCAAGCTAAACAAGCCCAGTTCCCTCAGCTGTTCCTCACAGGAGAGCTGCTTCAGCCCTGTGACCTCATTAGTGGCCCTCCTCTAGACCTGCTCCAAGAGCTCCATGTTCTTCGAGTACTGGAGGCCCCAGTACTCAACATGGGGCCTCACAAGATCTGGGTAGAGGGGGACAATCACCTCCCTCTCTATGCTGGCCACCCCTTTTTTAATGCAGCCCAAGATGTAATTATAGTTGGCCTTCCGGGCTGCAAGCACACACTGCTGGCTACATCTGGTAGCTTCTCACCTACCAGGACCCTTCTCTGCAGGGCTGCTCTCAAGGAGATCTTCCCTCAGTTTGTATAAATACCTGGGATTGCCCCGACCCAAGTGCATTTGGCTTTATTGAACATCATCAGGTTTTCATGGGCCCACTTCTCCAGCCTGTCCAGGTCCCTCTGGATGGTTTCCCTTCCTTCCAATGTATCGACTGCACCGCTCAGCTTGGTGTCATCCTCAGACTTGCTGAGGGTGCCCTTGATGCCATCATCTATGTCATTGATGAATATGTTGAAAAGCACCAGTCCCAAGACTAATTCCTGAGGGAAACCACTTGTGACCAGCCTCCACCTCGAGACAGAACCATTGATCACAATCCTTTGGCTGCATCTAACCAGCCAATTCCTAATCCATCAAACAGTCCATTCTTCAAATCCATACCTCTTCAATTTAGAGAGAAGGATGTGGAGAGGGACCATGTCAAAGGCTTTGCAGAAGTCCGGGTAGATGACATCCATTGCCCTTCCACCCGTCCACCACTGCACCTCTGAGGTCTAGGAAAACAAATCAGGAAAGAAAAGAAAGGACAGAAGGTCTGCAAAATCTTCATAGGTGAAATAGACCAAAAAATATGTCATGTTGAGCAGTAAAAAGGCTGCAAATTAAATTTTGAGAAACAGAAGGCAGTCTGGGAAAGCAGCCCAAACAAATGAAATTGCATTTCTGTGTGCATCACATGCTGTCTGAATATCCAACCTTAGTCACCAAATTTTCAAAGTTTCGTTTGTACAGTTTTCGTTTGTACAGTTCAGTTTGGTTCAACTAAGGGATTGATTCTAAACATTTAGAAAGTTCTAACATATCTTTCTCCAGGAACTCATATTATTGCATGCAGGTACCAGTAGTACTATCTCTGTAACAAGGTTTATCAATAATGAAATGAAAAAATTGAAACATTAAAAAAAAAAAACCCACAAAAAAACTACAGTTGCAAGTGAGCAGATTCTGTTCATAAGCAGAGAGAATTCTCTGACATGCAATCTCAGGGGAAGTTAAGTCCTACTAGGATAAAATTTATGTTGTGTATTTCCCATGGTAAAGATAGCCTGAGATTGAGAGAATCATGCTTTTGGCTATAAAGTTTTGAATATCAAAAGATAAGATTAGATCAGATAAACATCAATGATGCAAAATCCATTGAAAACTGCTGGGGTCAAATGGAGTGATTTTGATAGGACTGATTTCCTCAGGTACAAGGACAGAGTACCCATTTAAAAAAAAACAACGGGTATGACTAATAAGAGAAAATACACAGCATCCACTTGAAGAAAAATATCAGGAATACGTTCATCAGTTTATCTATCTATATTTTGGTTAAATTTATTCCCTTGCCCTACAAAGTTCACCAAAAGGCATAATCATAAAATGACAAGTTCAGGAAAATCACTTATGTGTGACAAAGTATACAACTTTAGAAAGGCACTTTTGCTCTCTGACACATTTTTATGGTGTAAAATGACATTTTTTGATGCTTTATCAGTTTTATGGTCACTGCCAAATTTTTTAATCTCTTGTACATTTAAAAGTTAATAAAATCTCTCTGTTTGGGTCTTAGCAAGATTATAGAACAAGGTAAATCACAGTGGCTTTATCTACACAAAAGCTCATCTGTTAGAAGATAATGCCCATAAATCTGGTGAATAAGGAATATTTGTGAGTATCCTGAAGAAGAAATGAAACCAGTATTTCAGCAATTGAGTTTTTGTGTGACAGAATATCAGTTTTTGCTTACAAATACAAGCTTAACAATAGTAGAAATAGCTGAGGCTTCTATTTAAGTCAGAGAGATGCTTCTGCATAAATAATATTGATTTCTGTGACAAAAAGACACTTGAAGATCAGCTCGAATAGAAGTCAATTTTTTTGTCCAAAGAAATAATTGTAAGGTCCAGATAATGAACATTCTGGTTTACTGTTGAGTATGCATTGTTCTTGAGCTATGTGAGGATGCCTATACTGCTGCCTTTCTAGTGAGTTTGGTGAATCAAACATATTACAAGTTTAAGGGAATGTTCACTGTTAGAATTTGCATAAGACAATTGAGAAAACCATGTACTTGCTTAATTTTTAAAATCTTCATTAAAAAAAGAACATTGCAGGCTGAAACCTAGAAAGCCATTGGAGCTTTGGTCTTTTACTTTTTGAAAAAAATAAAGAAGCCAAGGAAGTATCAAAAGTTTTCCACCATGTGTGATCTTCCTCTGAATAAAAAGCAGAGCAACAGAAGAAAATCCAGGTTTACCACAATTACCTAAATAAAACAAGTTTCTCAGAATGCTGTTATGGTAGCATGAAAAATTAAGTGCTGTACCATTTCAACAAAATGTATTAAATCAGAATTTAACTATGAAATATGAAATGGATTAAAATATTTCCTGGAGTTGCAGATACCACTCATTAAAAGGAATTTTGAGGAAAGGCATAAATACACTTATTACCAGACTAACAATTATCATTCTAGAAAGAAATATCTTGTTGTAGTTGCTTTCACTGAGTTAAGCCTCCTGATTTTCTTTTATAAATGGAACAATTCAGAGTTTCATTTAACACATGTAATATACATAAAATTAGTTGGGAAAGTAATTCCTTACATCACCGTATACTCCTTCCACAGTTTTTGTGACGATCTTACCCAATTCTCACTCTGTCACAATGTGCACCATTTATATCTATGGTGATAGAACAGACAGAAAAGAAAAACCTGGCACTAAACACTGATTAAAGTTGTCAAAAAGATTAATGAATCTCTAGAGTGAATTAGGAGTTTGCTAACATTCTGTGAAGAAGTGGTAAAACTGCTTGGCTGTGGCCAAGACATGCTCAAGAATGGAGAAAATAAACATGACTCAGGAAATGCTCCTGGGATGTTCCAAAAGTTGGAAAGTCCACCCGTGTAAAGAGTTCAGATGAGTTTTGCTTAGCCAGAGAAAATGAGGCCTGAAAAGTTCATTTTCATATCTGTATTTACAATGGAGTTGAGAAGTGTGAAAACAACAGACACTCACAAGAATTGTTTGAACTAACAATCAGAAGTTAACTGAGATATTTTTATCTGGTGAGATAGGTCTTATCTAAGTTTAGCAAAGAGACATTAACAGATTCTACTTTGAATTCCATGCCTGATTGCAATTTTATACATTCCATTTGAAAACTGGCAGATAATGTATAAATGTTGACTGAAAATAGAGTCACAAATATACCAAAAAAAGTAATGATTTTTTTCAGCAATCTTGAAATGTTTCCTATTCTCATATTTCTTTATCAAAACAGAAAACACGGTTGCATACTTTCTGTTGTTCACAGGATTGTGTTTAGCCAATACATCAAAATGCATAACATTATTTGCTATAGCTTGAGCTATCACAGCACAGCACCCTCCCTGCGCACTGATTTCAGCTCAGACAACAATAATAGTGCACTGATGATTGGTTGTTGCTGAGTAATGAGTATGCACCCTGGGCTGGGCTGGGCTACATGCAGGCTGTGAATGCAAGCCAAAGGTTAGACATGTCTGATCTTGGGTCTTATGTTCCAGTTGAGTGAATGTGTTTTTTGATCTTCTGGACTAGCTTTGGCTGTCTTCCCTCAGAGTACTAGAAAACAGAAAAAAGTTGAATCAAACCAAGATGCTTTTTCCTAGCTCTACCACTGGCTAAATAGGAGACTTCTAAGCATTTCTCTTATCTGAAAATGCATTTGAAGAACAATTTATATTTCAGTTAGAATAATTCTGACCAGATTAATACAACCTCATGCAAGCCCTTACATAATGTGAAAGATTACTTTTGTGAGACCCATGGAGAAATGATCAAAAACTCACACAGTTACTGTAGAACCAGGCTCTGTCCCTAGCTCAACAACCCTTCCTCGGTTTCATGATCTCAGAGAATTCAAATTCAGTTGCTAGCAAGAAATTTACCCTTATTTCTACATTAAATATTTTCACAAGAAAGGAAAAAGTAAAAACCTTAGCAAGTAGTTTTAGAGTTACATTGCTTTTCCACAAGTTTCTTTGGAAGAATGCCACTTTATAAATATCACCTGATCTTTACACTTCATAGATATAGAAATTTTTGTAACAGAAAAAGTAGTCACAAAAATTACCACTCTGCATTTTGATTTTGCAGAATGATGTAGAAAGCAGAACGTGAAAAATTACAGAAAATACATACTAGAAAAAACATAGCAAGGGTTTACTAATAATAAGGGATTTGTAGGATAATTTTCATGTCAAATTTTTGTACATCTTTCTGTTTAAACAAACAGTAAACTAGTATATGTAACAAAGACTTTCCCAGTGTTCAGGGGTTAAAATGTGAGATACAAAACTTGGGGTAGGCTATGTTTACTACAAATCAAACACATTAAAGAGGTTTTAAACCTTAAAGACTTTCTGCTGGATATATTAAAAAAATAAGTACAGTCAATTTAGATTAAGGTAACACTGAAAAGCCAATTTTGTAGGAGTAATGTCACTGAAGTTATTTTCTGTTGCTTCAACCATGTTGCATATTAAGCTTCCTTGGATGATAGTGTTCTCAGCTATAACTTCCTTTCATTTTTGCCTACATCCTTCAATGACCCTATTAAAGGCAACTCGGAGTGACTGTTTCCAGCTGGGATTGTTTAATGGAGAAGGCTGGGATCACATAGAGCTATGGTAGAAATCAGGCCATCTCTTTACCTTTCCCAGACTTTCAACATGGAAATTTAGCTGATGGTCCAACAAAATTACAGCCGTGATGTTTTTGGGAACTTGTCCCAGAGACACTCCTACAGACTCTGGAGAGCACATACAATGGGAGCATTAGAGATATGTTTTAGAGTGCAAATAGCAGGAGGTCAAATGGAGGCAGCCATCCACAAAGCTTAGAAACAACAGAATCAGCCTCTTCCCAAAATCTCCAGGACTTTAGCTGTAGAGAATATTGCACTTAACAAATTCAATGGGACATCATACAAATGGTGGAGGAACGTGGAAATTTCAAGAAAGGAGTTTTGTGGACTACTATTTCTTTCACTGCCTCCTTTTATAATTTTGTTCATAGGGACAATCATTTATCATTTTATACTTTTGTACGGATGTAAGTTCTGATGTAGAGGAAGAAGATGAAAGGAGAAAACTACATTACTCTGAAAGGTAACATATCCTCAGTTGTCCTGTGTTTCTTTGTCCTTCCTATAAAACCAGACAGAGGTCTTTATCAAGAGAGTGAGTAAAACAAAACTGTACCCCTCTAAGGCTGTGAAACCTTCTTTACAATGTTTTTATGAGATCAGTGTATTGAAGTTCTCTTATTTTAGCATTCATCACAACAGATGTTATTATTAGACAGTACTTACATGCATCCTTTTTTTGAAAGTTTAGCCATAATATTTAACTGTGACTATTTCCTGTAGTAATGAATCCCATAGATGAAGTCTACAAAATGCATTAGAAACACATTTTCTTTACTTCTGTCTAAATATATCAGTCAATAATGTAACTGACTCCTCCTAATCTTACGTCGTTTCAGTTTCGTGATACTCAAAAACATGTAGATTCTGATGTCAACAAGCCCATCCTGGCTCATCTCTTTGCTTTTTGTGTGAGTTTGGTGTTATGTTTTTGGTGGTTTTTTTTGGTTTTTTTTTTTTTAATTGAAAAGAAATGCTTAGATGTATGAGAGGAAACAAATCAAAGTGGAATTATGAAATTCCAGGAAGTATATTTGGCAAGTGTTGTATATCTTTTGACAAAACAGGCCACATAAGAATGTAAACAACTGAGACACATAATAATTATTTGCTAACAAAAAAAGTCTATGAACAAGTTCTTGTGATTCAAAAGTAAAAAACAACTCATTTTTGGTCAGAATAAAACGATCTTATTTAGCTGAGAAGATTCAGCCTTAAAGATCCTGTACTTACACGGAGGAGTCACATCTGAGTTTCCATTTTGTTAAGCTTTCAGAGAGGAATAAATGTTCCTATTTTTTTAAATTGCTGCATAATTACTTGTGACTTGTAAACATTTGGGTGACATGTCTTATTAGTCCAGGGAAAATTGGAAGCAATATGTTAAACAAAACATTAACTAAAGTCTATTTCTACTGTGAATTTCGAGATTCCTAAGATTTTCAGATTTCCAAAGATACTCAGCATCTTCTCTGAATATCCTACTGCAAAACACTTGTAAATTTAGGTTTTTAAAAGAGAAGAAAAGAAGGAAGGAATGTTGTTTTAAATGTTTTTAAATGCAGTGAAACAGCAAAGCTATGTAATATTTCAGTAATGAAAGGAAACACCAACTGTTCTCTTCAAATGCAGCCAAGAACATCCAGGACTAACAGTCATGGGACAAGAAGAAAAGCAAACGAAGGAGTTCTGTGGTTGAACATGCTGCTGGGATCAGGGAATCCCAATGCTCTGGATCATTTTTGGCTTTGTTCAGTGTCTGTCTGAACTGCCTTAAAAATACAAGGAGCAAAGATCAGAGCCTATAGCTATTTATATTGCTTTTATTTTTAGCAGAACAAGTAGTAGCAGAAGCAGTACCACCATTTCTCTTTTATTTTTGACCCTACTTCCGTAAGAAAACATACACAAATGCTGAACCCACTCCTGTCTCTGATCTTCATCAGATTTGTGAATATCAAATCATGTACATGCAGAAAATATCTATCTAAATACTCAGCTTACAAGCAGATGCAGTAAAACTATCCAAGTACATTTAAAACTTAGTCACTTAAGTGGTGCATCAGATTCCTACCTGAGATCTATAGGGAAATAATTGCCCTAATTGAACTCAAAGATCTAAATTTCATCTCATCTTTGCTTTAATTTCCTAGATTCTGTTTTGGAAGATACCTTGATACTTCTTATTTGAAAACATTACTTTCCACAGTTAGAAAATTAAATCCACATTCAGGCAATTGAAAGATTTCATTTTTAGAGATGCTAAACAGTCAACATTTGCAGTTCCCATTGAATCAGAGTCATAACCTATATATTTACATGCTAGGCAGAAGATATCATCATTTAACACTGCAAATATGCAGCTGGATTTTTCGGGAAAATAAGGTGTATAACACTTGGTGACGATTTAAGGAAAAGATCCTGGTAAAAGAGAACATGAAAAATAATGGGAATCAGCTTATGTTACTCATAGGCAGCTAAATAAAGAAACAATGATCTTTTTCTACGTAGAATTTATCACTAAACATATATCTATTTTAAGGTGTCTTTTTTATGGTTTATTTGTGATATATTTCCCAACAGAACAATATAATTTCCTATTAAACGGCAAGAAAGGTACAATATCAGATTCTTCCTAACAGTCCTGTGTTCTTCCCCTTAATGGTTCACTCTCCTCCCACTGCATCATGATAATCTATTACTCCCTTACATCTTAAAAATGTCACCTTTACATCTACTTAACTCATCAACCTCCATCTTTTATCTTTTTGACTTCCACTTCGATGTCAGTGTTCGAAGTTCTCCAATCCTGGATACTTCCTTGCCTCATAGTATATCAAATTCATTCTGCCTAAAGTCCCTAATAGAAAAAAGCTCAGGTCCACTTTCTTTTGTCAATTCCTAACAAGCCAACTGCTTTTGAAATCCATAGTACTTTTTTACCTAGCTCCTCTTCTTGGATTTCATGCTTATTTCTTACTTACTTGCCTTTGTAACATGCTTCTTTCTCCTTATATCCTTCTTATTACTTTCCTCTTCCTTCCTATTCCTTTGATTTCTGCCCTCTCTTGTCATTCATCACCTCCTCTTCTCCCCTTTGGTAATTTCCACAAAAACAAATCTCCACAAAACCAAATTCAAGTAGCATCTTCACAGAATATGTCACAGAAATATATTTTTTACCTGAGATTCAGTTGTTTCCTTGCAAACTCATCTTAGCTTTTGTCTTCAACACTTAATGATATCTAGCTGTCTACTCTAATATCTAGCTGTCATTGTTAAAGCACATAAATTCTCTAATGAAGTTCCCTTTTTAACTTGTGGAAAATATTATTGCTTAGCCTTTCACTTTGGCATATCATTGTGCAATCTTCGGTTCTAGCCGCAACCAGAGCTTTATGTGTGGAAGACAAAACTAAGTATTCTTTCTCTGTGAAATCCTGGAAACATCTTCAACCATATTGTGCCAGATTTTTTGATGGTTTTTTTTTTTTTTTCAGTTTTAAGGAATACGGATTTCACTTATAGATATAAATCATTTTATCTTCCTGTCACTTTAACCATTTCTCTACTTTCCTTTGCTGTAATATCAAATGTAAACTTCTTCCTTTTCAAATTCCTTCATGTGTCTGTGTTGCTCTTTCTGCTTCATATCCATTTGGGTCACTTATTCACTTATCTTGGAGATCACAGTTTCTCAATTCTGTGAGGAGGATATTCATGCAAAAAATATGACTAGATTTTTCCAATTCTAACCCATACTTTGCTACAGAATTTTAAGGCAATCTCTAGTCTCCAAAGAAACTGTATGATAAAGTCCCTTGCTCTGTTTATACTAGTATGACTCAACTTTTGGAAAAAAAAAAAAAAAAAAAACAAAACAGAAACACTGTGGGATTGTCATATTGTGGCCATATTAAAGTGTGAACAGGGATAACTGCCACTTCTCTAGTGCTGCTACTTTAAAACATTTTTTATCCCTCATTTGTGGTAAGCTTCAAAACCTTGCAAAATAAATTTCCTATAAAGGACACGTGGAAATACAGAATCCCTCTTCAGGGACTTTGATGTTATTCGTTGATTTTCTCTTGGCTCTTTTCCACTGAGGTTTTTAAACGGTTTTTGGACCTTGTATGCCCATATAAAGTGTGTAAGTACTGAACTTAGAAGAATGACGGTTTAGTGGCAGATTTTGTCATAGTATTACCCCTGTAATTTCTCTAACAAGTTCAGCTTCACTAAAATAGCAACAATGTGTTTTTTCTAATTTGGCACAAGCCACTTCATGACTGTAAACCAGTTACTGTACCGCTGTTCAAACTGAAATTGGATTAAAGAAGTGGTGTGGAGACATCAAAATAAATTAGGACAAATAAGTATTCCAGTAAAATAACAGAACAAGAATGTTATGTCTTGCCTTAAGTGGATTAGTGGAAGATGAAAATATTATCATTAAAAAAAAAGCTGATGCTGTGTGGAAAAGTTTGAAAAGCATTCTGTTTAGAAGCAGTTCTTCACAAACAACTCTTTTTCCCCACTCATTAGTGCCATCAGCACTTGTATGTATAGAGTCATGGGGGGCCAAATACACAAATTCCAGTTGTGGGGTCATGGAAGATGACAGTTTAAATCTGCTTTTAAGCTATGCTAGTGTATCTCTCCCAGCTGGACTGGATGTGACAGAGAACTATTTTTCTTCCACTACTGGTCTTTCAGTGTTGTCAGTATGAATTCTTAAACTTACATATTTTCTTGGTCATTGTGGCTCTAAAAGACAAAATACATTTTTTAATATTCTTCTGAATTGGTTATATCTACTTTCTACTAGATCCATAGCACCAGTAATCATTTAAAGAATCATTAAGGTTGGAAAAGACATCCAAGATTATCCAGCTCAATCCGAAGCCATCCCACCTGTCTACTAATCATGTCCCTCAGTGACACATCTCCCAATTCTTGAACACCTCCAGGAGCACTTCACCATCTCCCTAGGCAGCCTGTTCCTATGCATCACCACTCTTTCTGAAAATATTTTTTTTCCTAATAGTCACAATTAATAAAACAAATGCATATGAATGGATTATTTAACAAACAGTGTTTTTATGAAATGCCCATGATTTGCAGACATTGAACCAAAGTGCACGATGTCCAGTACTGAGTGCAAAACATACTTACCAAAATAAGTGCATACTGTATTCCTGGGACAGTCACCTAATTTATACAATTGACAATACAGGCACTCTGAATACAATAACATATTAGGAAAATGTGGATACTTAATGACAAATGGGAACATATTGTTGGCAGCTTGTATGTCAAGGAATATAAAAATCACAGTATATGGAAAACTGCACTGTGCTCAGTGGCTATAACAGAGATAAATTAACACAGTATTCAAAGTTACTGTTCAGCTTTGATTTTTTTATTTCTTGTTCTGCTCATTTCTCAGTATTTTCGTTCAAACTGTAACAGTAATTGTAATATTCATTGTCAAAGAACTTTATACATCTTCTGTATTTATTAAAGCCAAATAATTAGCTGTACATCTATTGTAAGACAGATAATTATAAAATCATTCTACCAACAATAACTAAATGAACTGACCAGAACTGAGCTCAAAAATAAATAAGTTACTATCCTGAAATATGGAGACCTTGTTAACATATATGATGTACAAAAATGAAAATATGAGTTAGCTGCATGAAAGAATTTGTATTAAAAACCATAATTATACTGGAAAATATACGATTGAAAAATACAAATTTAATCTACCATCAAAATCTCAGAAGCTGTTTCTCACAGAGTTCGTGGTAAAATTGTAGGGAGGAGGCAGTGCAGAGAATCGAGGAATGAGAAAAAAATAAATATATCACATTATAGAAATCAGACAGTTTTCAAGTAACTGTTTTTTAAAGACTGTGATCACGTATGTAAGCCTCGGAAAAAAATGTACTTCTGTGGTATTATGAACATGACTTCCCCAGTCACCAAAGTCATCAAAGACTCACAGACTAGTCCAGTCCCACATGGACAATACTGAAAATAAATCTCATACTTTTATGTGCAGAAGCACACTAACACAGGGAGAATTTGTGCATGTTTTCTTCCTAGCAGCCTTCAGCCTGTCTCTACACAGCCACAGAGGAACCATATTTGAGGATCAACAAGTAGTCTTTGTGCTCACTCATCCCATGATTTTTCTACTGAGAAAGCTAACATAAATGCATTTCCAAGAGCCTCTAATCTTGGAAGGGACTTTTTGAAACAACAAGCCATTTCCCAGAGTTGCAGTGTAAGTTAGAAGGGAGGTAGAACACCCTTGGAGAGTCAGAGCTGTGAAAAATGTGCTGGAGTAGTACTTTGGCAATTTTTCCACACGATGTGGCCAAATTAACTCACTGTTTACTGTGCTTTCTTTCAATAAAGTGGCACTGTGCTTAATTTCAAACTGTTACTTCTACTCTTACACATGCCTAGGAATTTCTTGAAGCACTGATGCACTGAAACAAGGAGTTCTACTGTTTATAATCTTGCAGGAATGCATTAAGCTTCTGTAATATGTCCCAGTTGCAGCTTTGTTTCCCAGTTCTTTTTTCCTTTCACTTTATTTGTATGTCTCCCCAGCTGAGTGTACCCTTCATCCCTTGCCAGTGTCTCTGTGTTAGGAGAGTGTGCTCTCATGATCACTTGTTAGCACAGTGACCAAAAGCTAACCACTATCAAAAGCTGCACTTCAGCTTTGTACCTCAGCCCTTTCCACTCTTTCAGAACACATAGTTTTTCTTTTGCAACCAAAACTGGCATCCTTGTTTCCATAAAGTGAAATTGTAACAGATAAAATTGCGTATGCATCCAGTCTGCAGATGAGTGACTGAAAAAGCAATGGACATCTTGAATATTCTGGCTTACACTAAAATAAGACATAATGGAGATTGATTCATCAGAGGGGGAGTTCCACTTTTCATATATGCATATACGAGGTAATAATGCATATATAGATATGATGGGGTATTTTTCTTGCTTATTTTGGGAAAAGCCTTGTCATGCCATATTTAGGATGCCTTGAGGAACCAGTTTTACCCCTCCTTTCTCATCCCCTCTTTGCCTCCTCTTGATTTTGTCTTGATTCATTACTGAAGTGTCAGGGTTAATAAATCCTCTTTTCATTTCACATAGTTGTCCTGGTGTCGAGTATCCAGGAAGTAGCACAAAGTGTGATTTTGCCAAGTCACGGTATCCTCACATCGTGTGAGTGGAAGAGTTTCCTGGGGAGAAGGATAAGCAAAACTGCATTTCTAGATCTCCCAAACTTTAAGCTTAGCAACAGCTTTGTCCTAGAGAAAGTTATTCAGCTTCAGCTTCCCTAATGAATAATGCAGAAGGACTTGAAGTACCAGAACAATTTTCTTGCCATTTATGGATGCTAAGTTACCCAAAACAAAAAGATGCTAGTTTTGTAAACAGCTACTCTTTGGTAAACATTTTGTAATATCTCCTCTTTCACCCCATAGGAAATCTTCATCGTGGCTGTAAAAATAAAACAGCTTTAGCAGAGAAATCTGTGGCAAGCTTCTTCATAGAAAGACAGAAATATTTTGAGATGCACTTTGAATTGGGAAATAGAATGTGATTCTTGGATTTGATCTCCAGAGCAGTGTTTTTCTATTTTTCACACTCTACTTACAGCAATTTTGCTGATCAAGTGGAGACAATGCAAGGGGAGGTCTTCAAATCACAATATAAAGTTTTGTGGAATTAACGTTGTTATAAGGCCTTCCTTTTAACAGGCTGAGATTTTATTTTTGGAAGAAGCTTCAAGAGGAGACGTGTATTGAAACTGTAAGGCTTTCCTTGCTGTTTTTTCTTTCGGTCCACGTAGAAATTGGGCACAGCCCAGCTAGCTTGGCAGTAGGAACACACAAATAGGTATGGCGTGTCTCTGAGAAAAGACATAGTCACCCTTGCCTGAGGGAAACAAGGTCATTTCAAGATCATCTCAGAAAGAGATGACATCATGCAGGCCATGTTTTCTTGACCCAGGCCTCTATTTAACTGAAGTATGTTTCTGAGCATGGAGTAGAGCACACTGCAGGGGTGTCCCACAGCTTAGCATTCCCTGTTCCTAATCCTGAATCAAAAGGCTTACTTTGAGCAGCCCTCACTCTAAAATTTCATGCACCACTTGTACAGTGTTGGCAGAACTGCACTAGTTTTTAGCAAACTGCTGCCAGCATTCCAGTCTAGAAACATTCTGAGCCATGAGCTAACAGATGTGTACTGTTGCCTGATTAGATAACTGCATTTTCTTTTTTCTCCTGGTTTTGACTGTGCCACCAAATTACAGGAATGAGCTGACAGGACATTCAGTACATTGAAGTCATAGTCTGTGAAACCCTGTAAGGAGAACAGGTGAGATGCTAGATTAGCAGTAACACCCCAACAGTGCTGTGGTTTATAACAAACCTTCTATCTGACAAGTGGTGCGGTATTTTAAATGAGTTCAGAAAGCATGCTAAACTCATTAAAAACTGTTGGCAATGGGCATCATGGCACGTGTACTTGACTGGTCTTCATTGCTTTAAAACTTGTGACTTCAGCAGACCAAGTTAATCCTGATCTAAGGTTTTGATTATCTATGGATGGCTCTCTGTTTTCCTGTTTGCTTTTTTCCAATCTGGTCATTCAAGTCAGATGAGAATGAGGCCCATTAACATTCTCAATAAGTATTTATTAAAAGACTGTTACTTTGATGGTAGACTCTCTGTGTGTGAAAATTCAACTTTGCAAAACCACTTAAAATAAGGTTCATCTCAGGATTCTGCAGTTTCTCAGGTTTCTTTCAGATGACTGAATTCTGCTTGTATGCTTATAGGAAGGTCTGCATAACTTTATAGTCTGAAAATCCTGTTTTGATCTCATTTACATTACAGTTAATATAGAGTTCTTGAAGAAGTGGGAACAGGATCTTTTTATTCATCCTGAAGAAAGAACGGAAAGATGTGGGAAGGATTTTCCTAATTATTTCATTCCAATTGGTGAACATAAGCTTCCCTAAAGCAACCCAGCAAGAATTTCGAATTTCAATAAATCTATTCCGGAGACACCTCAAAGGAAACTATCATGTTTAAATTATGTTGAATAACCTTTCTCATTAGTACAGACTCCAAAAATGGCATAAAAAACAAACTAGCTAGCATTGAAATATTCTGAGTTTTTTCTATTTAGATTGCTTCTTGAAAGCAGAATACTGTTACAATAACTATCTCATTTCTGCCATTGGAAAATTTCTAAATACGTAATTGCAGTTGTCTTAGGAAAGAAGGTTCAGCATAGTTATTTGCATTTGTTGTAAATTTAGTTTAAATTTCTGATTTTACATTTTTTTATGTTGTAAATTGATAATTTGAGTTTAAAAACTCTGGGTGCATGCATCTTTGAGTACTGAGACCATAAACTCCATGATGTAATAAATACCTTAGGTGTATGATATGTAGCAGTAGACAAGGTGGGAAAGCTGTTGCTGTGCTTCATGATCACTGAATCAAAAATTTACAAGGAATTTCTCTGCTTATGACCGTGACTAATATTTAAACAAAACCTGTCTGAGTAACTCAGCCTTGAAGACAGACCTACTGATACCACAAACACTTCCTTTTCAAGGTGAAAGCATATGCAGTGTGATGAGTACCTATTATATTTATATATATATGTATACATATGTATATATATATATGCATATTTGTGTGACAGAACAAACACAAAACAGAATTATTTAATATTAAAAAGGGAAAAAATGATCCCTTTGATGTGCTTCCTGGACAACTGCATCATAGAATCATAGAATCATAGAATCATAGAATCATAGAATCATAG
>NW_024884142.1:43035364-43144470 GCF_019232065.1 Centrocercus urophasianus
ATAGAATCATAGAATCATAGAATCATAGAATCATAGAATCATAGAATGGCCTGGGTTGAAAAGGACCACAATGATCATCGAGTTTCAACCCCCTGCTGTGTGCAGGATCGCCAACCACCAGACCAGGCTGCCCAGAGCCACATCCAGCCTGGTCTTGAGTGCCTCCAGGGATGGGGCATCCACAACCTCCTTGGGCAACCTGTTCCAGTGTGTCACCACCCTCTGTGTGAAAAACTTCCTCCTAGTATCTAACTTTAAATTTCCCTGTCTCAGTTTAAAGCCATTCCCCCTTGTCCTATCACTATTCACCCTTGTAAACAGCCACTCCCCTTCCCGTACTGGAAGGTGACAATGAGGTCTCCCCAGAGCTTGCTCTTCTCCAAGCTAAACAAGCCCAGTTCCCTCAGGAGAGCTGCTCCAGCCCTCTGATCCTCTTAGTGGCCCTCCTCTAGACCTGCTCCAAGAGCTCCATGTTCTTCCTGTACTGCAGGCCACAGTACTCAACATGGGGCCTCACAAGAGCTGAGTAGAGGGGGACAATCACCTCCCTCTCTATGCTGGCCACCCCTTTTTTAATGCAGCCCAAGATGTAATTATAGTTGGCCTTCCGGGCTGCAAGCACACACTGCTGACACATGTCCAGCTTCTTGTCTATCAGGAATTGGCTTCTTCGAGAATCGGATGACATTATTATGATTGTTTTTGTGAATTATTCATCTGCCCCCACATTGTAACAATATATTCTTCATGTTCTGAAGCAAGCTCATTTGAGACAGGATGATCTGTATCTTTTTTTCAGAAGAGAGAATAATTCTCTCAGCTGAAAAGATTATTCTCATTTGGTTAAGTTATCCAAATAGAAGAATATAACCATGTCCCAGAATCAAACAGTGTGTTAATAGAGACACAAGAAATGAAAAGAAGTCATACTTCAGTGCGTAGAGTAACTTGCCCTCCACAGTAGGTATGCTAGGAAAAGTATTGAGTGCTCCTAGCTATTGAACTGCTACACTGCTAGGAGTTATGATGGAAGTGCTGGAAAGGGAAATATTACTCTCCCTTAGTGTATTCTATTGAATCAAAATGTCTGATAAACATTTATTGGTTCATACAGGGAGATTTGGAAAATATGCTTACATGTGTAACAAATTAAACTTCAGTCAAATGTAGTCATCTCAACTTTTAGAGAACAGCGTTTATCACTGGCGAGCCAAATATAGGAGAACTTATATGACAGAAGTTTTGTAGGGGAGTTTTGTTGGAGGCTTGGACTCTGAAACTCTTCAAGTGTGCTCTGATCCAGTGCATTTGTTTGAAACAGTGTGTATAGAAAAAGTGACTGGAAAATTCAGGTAACCTGCAAAATTCTGTGGCATTCCTTTTCTTCCATTTGCAAAGTTGGCATTTATTTAGAATGGTCAGGTTACTCTAGTTCTAGTATTTACTTTCCCATGTTCATATAGTCCTGGAAGAGTAGATAATTTTCTATATTCAAGACTTTCACTCTTCTAAAACTGTCAGAAGCTGTGGCAATTATTAATACCTAAAGTTTTCTAGTTTATGTCACATGGCACCAAGCAGAAGTCTTTCAAATTACTTCATGGACAATATTTATCAGATAGAATTCCAGTCAAACTCATTACTTTGGCAAATTCTTCTGGCTTATGGTATGTAAGGTCTTGGACATGTTTATTTAAAAAAAAAAAATCAAATTGGTGTTTTTCATACTATTAAAGTATATCTATTTTTTGAAGCTTGACCAAGGTACAGTAAAATGCTATCCACGAGGGTATCAAAATTCTCAAATAAACAGAGAATTGGATGACTGGAAAAGCAAACAACTAAGTAGGCTTTATGGGCATGACCCCATTTTTAGGATATGAGTTACAGTTAAATAGATTATGGTCTGTAATGGGCTTGATTTGCAGATGTCTCCAGCATTGCTCAGACTTTGCCTTTTGGCTACTTTCCTACTGAGTTAACTTTTACTACAAATGTGCAGTGCTCAGCAGTGATGCTATTCTTTTTCCATTATCTCAACTACATGGATGAGGACTACATTTTTCTTTTAACTTCTGAGTTATCAGCCTATGTGTCAGAGATGTATTATTTTTGTCTTCTGATACCTGTAAAAAGAACTTCTCATGGCTCATGCACCAGGCTGTCATTTCAAGAAGCCTGCCTGTCCCTTCTGTTTTTATTCTCTTGATAATGGTTTCCAATGAATGAGTTCTGATGTGGACCCAATTTTTCAGAAACCTCAAGCTCTGTTTTCCTCCTCTTGGAAATGAAGGCAAACCATGGACATCTTTTGGCCTCTGTGGTTTCTAAAAATTATCCTTAGTTTTAGATTATTTTCACTCTTCGGCATAAGCTCTATGAATGAAGCTCTTTCTCAGGGCCATAAAAATCCAGATAGCTCAAGTCAGTCTTACTGATACTGGCCAAAATAGAATAAAATAAAATAAAACAAAAAAAACCTTCTGGGGATGGAACTCAATTGTAGCCCCTCTGTTTAGCCTCTTGGAGCAGATGCATCTCAGAGTTCCCCATCTGCTCTCCTCAATGAAAGCGAGAAATGCTAAACTGCAATGGAGGTAAATAATCCCAACTTGGCATATGAGAAGCCTTGCAGATGCTCCTCAGTAGGGCTCACAGTGAGCCCTGTGTGGCAGCATGGCCTCCCAGAAGCAGTGATGGGGAAAATCCTTTTCCAGGGCTCCCAGGAGTGCTCAGAGGGAGCAATGAGGGTAGCCCCTGTTCTTAGCCAAACACCATTCCTCCTGTGGAGCAAGAACAGCTGCAGCTGGTGTGTGATGCTGGACTGAGCAAGCACTTGTGTTCTGGACTTGTCAGAGCTTGACTTGTGCCCTTCCCGTGTCTGTGCAATGCACTCATATCACAGAATTTCCAGGGAGTTCACACACTCATTAAGAGAAACTCCAGTGGGTTTCCTGCCCAGACTTGGCTTTAATTTTTCCCTGTACATTCTTTTTAGTTAATTGTTTGCTCTTCTTGTGTAACAACTATGCTTATAGAAACTGTTGTCTTTTCATCTGAGATTGCCTATACTAAAGTATCTGAGTCCTATGGTCACTAGAAGCAGTCCCTGCAGGACAGATTTACAGTTTTTTGTAATCATATGTTTGAATTACCATTTCTTTAGTTTGGATTTTTTCAGTAATAACCTTTACTCTGAAACCTTTGCATGGCAGTGACATATACACAGCTGTAGTATGGCTTACTGTCAGCTCCTAACACCCATTCTTATTCCTGTGACTGTGATAGTACTTTTTTGTTTTATTACATCTCTTTATCTGCACACATACTTCTACTTAAAGGCTACTGTATTTGTAGACTAATAAAGACTTTCAAAGAAAATGAGTTTGGACAAAACGACAATGGATAGAATCCAATAGAAATTAATTCCAGGGGACTGTTATTTACAGTTAAAGTCCCAAGGACAGTGATTTTAGAAAATACCCAGTGAACTATGAATGAAGCTCTGAGTTTACAAAGAGCTCCACAATAATCCATATAAAAATCCAAAATTATATAAATTGATCATGTTTACCTGGGCATGATACAGTCATTAGAAATGGAGACGGAAGAACAGTGTTGTGCTAATGAATGTACCAATGTTCAGTTTTATGAAGGTTTCATTTTATTGGAAGTCTGTTGGTAGGAAAGAAATACACAGCACCTTCCAGAGGAGCAGCAGGATGCATGAAAGGAGGGTTTGGTCACACATCATCCACCAGCAGCTAATGTGGATGTGTGTCTGAAATGTCTTCCAAGATGTTCCCAGAAGGCCACTTGCTCTCCTGGGGCCCTCACTGCCCCCGATCTGACATCCCCTCAACACTATCTCCCTGACAAAATATCTCGGAGAGAGACCATTATTTGCAATGCTCACAGCTTTGTCAGACCTCCGGCATTTCCTCATGTAAACTCTGAGCCCCTCCTCCCAACACACCTGTTATCCTTTCTTTGCCAGCTGTTAGGTCCCATTACTCCCTCTGAGAAAAAATTACTTACGATTCTCTGTTACTAGAATCCTGATAGCCGTGAAAAATCTTACACTAGTACGGCCTGCTGTTGAATCAAAAACAAAATATGTAGACAAATTTCATGTCCCACCCTTTTCCTACCCTAACATTTTAGAATGTTTAGAATTCTTATATAAAATCCTAAGTATGGTAAGAACATCTTTCTACAAGAAAGATAAATTTGTCTTCTAAACATCCA
Source organism: Centrocercus urophasianus (assembly GCF_019232065.1). Lineage (NCBI taxonomy): Eukaryota > Metazoa > Chordata > Aves > Galliformes > Phasianidae > Centrocercus > Centrocercus urophasianus. Next base: position 43,039,613 of record NW_024884142.1, read on the forward strand.
TGGAAAGCACTATTCTTTCTTTATTTATATTATACTTATTTTGTCCATGGAGTTGGATAAAAAGTAAAACTAATTTAAATAACATGTGTCTACAGTATCTTTTGACAGTACTGTGTCGTTTCCCAACTTGTTCACTTCTCTTCTTTTTTTCCCTTACAAAATACGTAAACAAGTGTTTTTGTAATATGAAGAAAGCTTAGTTTCCTGCAGATTTATGTCTGATATTCAATTGCCAGCTCAAATTAAAATTTTCAGTTGTGTTACAGAACAGTTCATGTCTTCATCTAAAAATCACATTGTAGATTTTCCTTGAAAATGCTCAAATATCTCTTAATATTTTGAGAAACTCGCTCTCTAGTGTAGTTATTTAGTGTTGGACTGTATGCTTTGAATTTGCTATGGGAAATTGGGTAGATTGATAGAGAGGTCCAAACATAACAAGATGAAACTAAGTTGAAAAAAATGTGTCCTCCAGACTAGCCCTGACACCAGCCTATTTGTGGTACCATCCTCAGAGAGCTCTGTATACATACCAGATCCAGTCCAGGAACACTTTAAACTCAAAGAGCAGAGGGAGAATCAGAAGTGATTTCTGGAAGAGAAGCAAGATGACAAAGATGAAGAGGAAAATCAGGCAACAAGGATGTGCCAGAAAGAACAGATAAACAGTAGTAGCAAGGCAGGGATCTTGGAGTGGGGCAGCTCTTTCTAAACTGGTCGCAATCTTCTTATTTACACTGTTATGTGTCCTTTGGGCCCTCTCTGTTTCTAGAGGTCTCTCCTGAGCTAGTGGTGAGGCCTTGCGTTCTGTTGCAGTTGAGGTCTGCTGGACACTGGGGCGGAGAAGCACCCTGCAAACACCACAACAATGCTCCACATAAACGCCCAGGAAGCTGTCAGGAGTCCCGAGGAACTGGATTTTACATCACCAGAGCCCTGCCTGATGTTGCTCATCATTTACAGTCTCCACAAAGGAACACACTCTGCCAGTGATTAGACACATGCTCTGAAATAGCTGAGAAATAGGCTGTACATACTCTGTGTTTTATCTCATCCCTCAGCCAGATTCCATGAAATGCTGAGTACAACTCACATGCATTCAAACAATTCACAGAAACCACATGAAACCACCTTTCCTGCAAAATGCTCTGTTCTGACTTGTCTTTTGAGTAATGGATACTGTGCTTTAAGCAGATGATTAGTCAGCAGCTAGATAGCACACTGCTGACAATTTAGCTGATTAGGTATTAGCAGTAGGCATAACTCAGTTAATCCACTAATTTTTATTTTACACACGCTGCATAATACTGTCTTTACTAATCCTCCTGTTTATTTCTTGGCAGTTGAAAATAAGTTGACTCCATGAGAATCATCTGTTCTAAGAGCTATAAAACCCAGTTACTGCAGACACACCAGGCTTTTTGTGTAGTATACGAATGACTCAGAAGAGCTCCCACTCAACAATGGGCACCATGTATCTAAGGAACACCCTCAGCAATGACATGTAGAACCTAGACAAACCTTCAGCTCTGATCACTTCACTGTAGCACTGACAAACCTGAACTCTTGAATATCCAGATTCAGGCCAGTGAAGAAGACATTTTTTTACTTGCAAAAGGGTAATGCCAGCACCTTACCAGTTTGAAGACCATGAAGCACAATGCCAATCTTGGCTGCACTGTCCTATTCACACTCATGGTATAGTCCGGATTTGGTGCCTTCTGACTTCCATTCAGGCAAGATGTACTGTGTTTGCAATATTTTCCTAGCAATGACATTGCCATAGCAGCTGTGAAACAGTGCATCACTTCTGCTGGTATAAATTTTTAGGAACATGGGATGGAAGTTCTTGTTTGTTGTTGGTGAAAATGCATAGCTAATGCTAGTGACTATGTTCAAAAACAGTGCTGAGAATTTTCTCTCTCCAATAGCGTCATTGTGATCTTTATATCAATTGCAATTTCTATAAAAATAGGTAGGAAAATTATTTTCAGAGTGACTTACGTATGATTTTATGATCATTATTCTTTAGTTTCTCCACTGAGGAAAAATAGTATGCAGACAATGCTAATGGCTGTTTTTGAAAATCATAATGAAGGCTGTAGAAGCTGCAGGAAGCTGTTGAAGTCCAGATCTACAGGGTAGAAGTCCATACATGAGATAATTGTTTGGACTCCCTTTGTAGCCAATGAAAAGAAATAGGAAACTCTAGGAGATGATTTATCACACCCTAAAATAGTAATCTTAAATAGGGCAAATGAATCTCATCTTGGAAGTGTCTGTTTGTCTGTAATGACTATAAAAGGAATCAAGGAAACCAGCTTTCAAGTAAATGTCAACACTGAAAACATTTGAAGTTCATTAAAATGATTCCCTCTGAATTTGCCTCCTTCTTGAGAACCCTCACAGCAGGGACCTCAAGACACTGTTATTAGCCTCCAGCCCTTCCCTTTACAATGAGACTTTCAAATGAGAGGACTCTTTAGCTCCTGCATAAGAACAACCAGAAGATTGGAGGAAACTTGCAAACAGAGATGGTGATAGAAATCTACCTATACAATGCAGTGGTAAATCTCTCTCAATCCCATCCCTATCTTTTCACTTAAAACTTTTCTTGCAAACATTTTTCAAAAACAAACTTCAAAATCACTGACATGGAGCACTGTTATGGATTTTTAACATTTTTAACTCCGGATATCTGGTAAGAAACAATCACAAGGACAAGTGTATAACATACTTATTGTAGAAATCCCTAGGGAAACTCAATGACTCTGTTATACTAAGTGCAATGCTATCAGCTAGAGACAGTCTGTACCACAAAAGCTACAAGGGGAAGACAATTGAAGTACTGTGGTTTCTTCCTTAAAGATGGAGAATTGAGGCACAAAGAGATTAAAGGGTAATTTTCCCAAATTACACAGAAAGTCTGTGGTGGAACCTTGGTTCTCTCAAAGAGCAGTCTATAACCACATGCTTCTGTTGGCATGCAGTGGTATTGCTAATTTAGGGATATGCTCTTTTCAGTCAGGGCTGCACTTACAGATAATATTTGATTTTCTGTAATTTGGCTGAATTTCTTGTAAGAGAAATGGTTTGCAGTGCAGTATCAAACCCTATCATTGAGTCAATACTGAGCTCTTTTGGCCAGGAGGGGATAGCAGAAAGGACTTGAGTGACTTTCTAGAAGTTTCAAAAGACTCTATTCCTCAGCAAAAGGCCATAATGATAGCCTGAAAGCTAGCAGGTTGATTGATTATGTTCCCCACATGAAGCTGGAGGCTTAAGGTTAAATATCTGTAGGAGTAAGTAACAGCTGCTGCTAAAATAAGAGTTCAGATTCCAAGAATGGAAAATTTACATGAGGTTTACTTAAAAATTCATGAAGTTTCCCAAATGATGAAAACCAAAGGTCATAAACAATAACTGTTGGTCTCTGGAGAAAAACACATGAGAATCTTTTCAAGAGAGATGGAAAATTTTATTTCTAATATCATAAAAGGAAGCATTTCAGTTGTCAGTGAAAATGAGTGAGAGTTCAGGAGTAATTTGTTGAGAAATGGGTAGTAAATGACATGATATAATATTACTGTATGAAGGTGATCACATGAATCACAGTAAATCTCTATGTCCAGTATAAAGAATTAATATTGACTTTCAGATGGGAGTTAGGTTAACCAGATCCATGGCTTTCATGCTTTAGTTATTTATTTATTTATTAAAATTATTAAAATTCAGCAAGGGAATCAGCTGTTTCTCTCACATGCATTGGTGATTTCTAATATCTGTAGAGATTTCAGTGGTTACCTGTTATTCATTCTGCGAGCTGGAGTTTCCTGAAAGCTTTTCATAAACATCAGCTCTTGTATTTGAATTCATCACAGGAAATTGGAAGAAAAGCATTTTCCAGGACAGTCTTATAAAAAATGGCCATAATATAGGTTTATACATCGTCCTCTCAGTTTTCGTAACGTCATTTTTTTAACTTTTAGACATATGAATTCTTTGTCAAACAAGTAATGAGATATCCAAATTTCAGGATCTAACATTATATATAACAATTATTTTATGTGAAATCTGGAGATTAAATCAAGCGATGAATATCAAAGACAATGTCAACAGTTTCATTTCTTTTACCAGAAAAGAATAATTGAAAGATACTGATTTAAGACTACTAAAAGGCAGCAATTGGTTCTTCAATTCACATCTAATCTATTTTATTCACAGCTAAGCCTTTTTTCTCAGTTTTACAAGTTATATTTGAAATAATGTACTTAGCAGAATTCAAGTAAGAGACTTTCATTTGAAAATTGAGAACTTCTGCAGTTAGATAACACACTACAATAAACTAAAATGGAAACAAAATATAGTATTCTGCAAATAGACCCATATTTCACTCCTTGCTTGAGAGGAGATGTTAGTAGATAATTTCCTAACTGCTTTTTGTTAATTCATCAGGAATTAGATGATAGGCCTGCACAAGATGCACAGAAACAACACTGTTCTTCTGATTTGACTCTGAAGATCTAGATGGGAACTTTCTGATCTAGAAGTGTTGCTGTATTCAGCCAGACTGCCTTGTTTGGAAGAACTTGTGTTGCAAAACAAATGTTGAATCCCAGAGAACGTCTGGGGGAATACTCTTTGGATGCCATGGTACAACAGTGCCTTCCCAGTGTTCAATGGCAAATCAGCAACGCTCTCCTTGGGATCTAGCCAGTTGTCTGCCTCAAGTAAAAGATGTCACAAGCAGCTACAACAGAAATTTTCCTAAAAAAATTTAAAAAATATATATTAATAAAATAAGAAACAAGGAAACAATCCTTTACTCAAATTGAAATACAGTGGAATTATATACCTTGTTTTTTTGGGGGTTTTTTGTTTTTTTTTTATTTTATTTTATTTTATTTTTTTTTATTAGTAGATGGTAAAACTTTTTACTTACAGGTGGATTAAGAAAGTTCTAGTTCCAGGACCACAGGAGGCTTCATACCCCTTAGCTAGCAACTGACCTGCCCTCAGCTTACTAGCCCCATTAAGTTCTGTTCTCCTTTTAATTTCCCTTTGTTTGTCAATCAGGTAAATCCCTCATCTTATATAGAGTCACTGGAGTTATCTGTCATATGGACTTTGCTGTAGAAGCACTCAACAGTCCTTCCTGTGATTATTAAATCCATTCCACACTTTGCAAAGACAGTAAAATTATTTCAAGGAAACTTCATGGAACTTCCATATCTGGATATATATCATTTTCTGATTCTAGTGTCATCAGCATTTGCTGGTCTGAACTTCCCTTGTGATTAGCCACAGGCACCTCCAGTATTTTGAGCTCTGGACGCAAAAAATAAGATGTTCCCCTTATCTGGATACTTTATTCTTATTCTCACAGCAAACAACTCCAAGGATAGTTTTGCACCCTGTCCCATGCTCTTTGAAGATGGAGTGCTCCACCTTTTCCCCAGTCGTTTCCTCTTCTTGGACAGAGACCTCTGCCACACAAAAGCCTGAATCAGCTGTTGTTTCCCTTGTGCTTGTAGACAACTGAATATAACGTCCTGGAAGGCCAAAGATGTAGGCTTCGTAATTACTGAAACATTGTCCCTTGGAAGGGAGTGCAGCATTTCTTTACAGATTTTTAGACAAGCACTTTCATGCCCTTCTCCCATGCTTAATTCCTCCATGTTAACAAGCATGCACAGTTACCTCACTGTCTTTTTGCAGATTCTAAAAGCATACTCTGTAATCGCAGGCAGAGAAGTATTCCATATTCAACTCAGACTCCAGGGAGTTCTGGTCTATTCAGTCCCAAATACAGGAAACCACAAAACAACTTGAAATCCTTGGAATACTACTAAAAGTGTCCATACAAGAAGGTCCATTAAAACTGTCCTGTCACAAAGGATGGAACCAAACAAGAGCAGAGGAAATGCATTATCTGAGGTTCCTGTCATAGACATGGAGGGGTGTTAGATGTGATGGGGAAGACAATTCCCACATCAAAATCCCAAATGTTGGATAGTCCTTGCCATTTGTGGTCCATTAGTAGTTAAATAGAGAACATAGTACAAATCCTGAAATTTGATTGATTTTAGCTTTGAAGACATGATTAAGACACAAGACAAAGCCATCTAACTGTATTAAGGCACTGATCACTGACATATTAGAAGAAAGTAAAACCTCATATCTCCCAGAAGCCATGTTTTGCATTGAAGAGAAAAGGCATTCTTCCTTGTTCCTGCACTTACCTGGCAGATGCCCTGAAGAAGAGTTAGTTAAGTACCGTGTGAATGTTATGTAAACAGTATCAACAAACAGCATCCAGGACTTCTTTCAGCCACTCTTGCAGACATGATCATGATGAGCAGCTGGAATCCCATGTCAGTCTAGTCTGAGACCCTTCCTATCTTGTCATAAAACCTTTTCTATAAATGCCTTATTCACCATCTTGAAGTGATTTGGATGTTAATAATGTTAGAAAGCTATTTTTATACTTCCATCAGACACAAATCTTTCAGATTACTTGTTTCAGGGTGAAACTCTGTTCATTTTCCTTTTATACATCCTTAAATTTTAACAGTTCTCTTTTCCTGATATTTACCCATTTTCAAAATGTTTTTATGAATCGTATACTCTCCTTTAACTTTGATGGACAAAGCAAGCTTTCTGATCTCCTTCACAAAAGAAGTTCTCTTACAGCTCTTTTGATGTTGCAAGAACTCTTGATAACAAGTGTTCTGCTCTGCTTTCATCTGTATGGTTTCTGATTTTCCATTCAGATTGTAAGATCCTTAGATCACAAACTATTTTTCTGTTTTGTTTCTATGAACCTGTGTGCTTTCAACCACAATGGCTTCCTATTAGTAGTTTACTTCTTCAATACGGGTATTCATAACTAGTTGAACTGCAACTAGTATGTAAGAAGAAAATGGTCGTGTAAACCAAATTTTGCTGAGTTTCCAAAAGTCTCCAATCTGATTCATTTTGAGGAACAGGAAATATTTCATCCAGATTTTTCCTTTCTAATGAACAATTGCCCACCTTTTTTATTCTCTTTTAATGTGGCTTAGTTTGGTTATTTTGCCCAGTACAAAGACTGGAAAGAGAACAAATAAATTCAATAGCTCCTTTTTTTTTTCTCTATTATATCATGAATGCCCTGACATGTTCGCTTCTTTAAGGGAAAGAAGATGAATCATATGGATGAAAGACTATAAGATAGGGAGGTGGCTGAGAACAGTAGACAAGGCATCAGATAAAATATAATACACTTATTTTATTACTCTGAGAGAGTCATTTGGGAAGGGCACTGGATATTGAAATGGAGCATGGAATTATCTGAAATAACACTACATGCATTTAATTCTTCTTCCCAATAGCTGGCTACTATGCATAGTTCTCAGCATACGGACCATAACAAGCCATTCCTAGGCTCTCTCTCCCCTACAGACTTTTGCCAAATGTGTGTTGGTTTGATGCCTGACTGGCATAACCGTGCTGACAGAAGCACTTAATGCTCAGACAGTTATACCAGCAAACTGTATGTCTCTTTATTTTGGGGAAGGGTGTGTTTCTATGGAAGAACAAAGCCAGGCTAACTGCACCCACACTAGGAATGCCTTGCTTATAAGTCAGTGTACAAGAAAAGAAATCCAAGAATAAACTTGGCTCTAGTTACCAGACCCTTTGGGAGAAGTGTGAAGAATCAAAATGGATATCCATTTTAGCCTGTGATAAGAATTGAAATTTCTGCCTGATCTGCAGCTGATAAACATTTAATGCTTTATACCATTCCAGCTGTATAGAATTCTTTAAAAGGATATTTGCATTTTCTTTTAAGCCTCTGATCATCACCATCACCAGAATGGTGGAAAAAAGACATTATTTTATTGAGAAATCTGCCCCATGTTTGTTTGAAGATAAGATAATTGCAGATTGAGGGGGCATCTGCACATAAAAAAATCTTATGCCTTCAAGTGGAAAAACTAAGAGACAAAATTAACTTTACTTGGGAATGCATAGTTTCATTTACATAACCCTTATCACATCCTTTCTTCTTGGCTTTGTCCGGAAAGAAATGATGACATTACTGTTGTTTTTTTTCATGTAACCTATAAAGAAATATCCTTTTCAAGCCCATTAAAACATTTCTCCTGTCTTAAACATTATAAACAGCTAGATTGAGAAAATTTCAAACAACAAACATTCATAAGAAAATGCTAATAAATATTTACTTTCATTCAATTTTATAAAACTTGTATCCTTGTGCAATCTCTCTGTAGTTGTAAGACAAAGACTTTTCAATAAGTGCTCTTTAATGACATGCTCCGTGTCTTATGAGGTGGTATATACATCCAAATCTACCAAATGATTCAAAGACTGATTGTGATGCAATAATAATTATCCCTTTGTTTATGGTCAGTAAATGAACTAGATTTACCTCATTGTATGAGATCTGATGCTTTAATGAAAACAGGTTGTAAATTGTGCTGTGGGAATATTATTATTTACCCAAGATAGAATAACTTTACATCTCAATTCTGTTTATATTCAGGACCTGATGCTTTGGGATAGACCCCTACCCAAATAAAGTAATTAGAAAGAAGGAAAAAAAACTTTATACTTACATAATTATAGTGCATACAGCAATAGATCTTACCATAAAAAGGGGAAAAGACAAATAACACTGGGTTTGTTCTACTTATAAGTGATGTTTCCCTCAAGAACTGAGATGCTATGATTATCTTCATGACTCTGTTTGCATTACTGGCACTGTAGAGTCTCATGTTCTTTTTTCCCACAGTGACATCTGGCACAGGGCAAAAGTGTTCCAGAGCACTAGAGAGTCCTAGCTCAAGAAACAGGATTGAAAACATTGAAAGCATAAAAACTAAGAAAGTGAAAAAGTAATAGTACTACACAGTATAGCTGTGTGTGCAAAAAGCTGAGTAAACTATGGTTCATCATGCAGAAAGAAGTCATTCTGGTAGTATAGACAATTATTGAGCTCACTATGTAGATGCCAACAAAATAATTCCTCCAGCCATAAGGGGTGTCCTCTCTAAGGATAATTTTTGGCACAGTTATTCTGTTGCAGGTTTCCCAACAAGCTCTTCTGAAGCATAGAGAAGCAGAACAGAAGCTTGGTTTCTTACAGGTGAGTTTTCACAATGAAAGGATATTATGGGTTAGTAGAAAGCAACTTACTATAAACATTAACACAGGTTTAACACGGATAGAGAATTCCCTGAGTATATACATATATGTTCAGCCTTTCTACCAGAGGTTGTTAAGATTTTTTAAGTGCCTGTCAAGCAGCTTTTGAACCTACACAGTTACGGCAAAACCAGTGTCTGCTCTGAGTTGCTTTTATAGGATGGAATATAAACTAGTGGAAGACTAAATATTAAAATTCAGGAACTGATTCAATTTCTATTATTCTTATACTCATTTTTTTGAAAGTGTGTACTTTGATTCGTGCCATTAAACCTGATGTAAGATCTCATCCATAGTAATAATATCTGCCTCATGAGATCAACTTTTCCATACTTGTTTAGTGGAAAAATAGTCATGGCATTAACTCACGTGGTATCAGAAGTAAACTCAACAAAGTGAGAACGAACCATTAATAAACAAGCCATTTGTCTCTTTCTTACCTTATTTTGAAGACAAATGCTAACAGACAATAAGACAAGTGGGACTAGCCAGTGTGATTTTAAAAGACTGAGTAGCAGCTAAAACTGGATATTAACCTGATCAAAATTATTTCTAATTTTAATTCACTTTTAATGTTCTATTTATTGTTTTATATTTTCTAATGTAAAGTGTAAATATCACAACACACAGAAAGAACTAAGTAACTTCTTCTAAATCACCTTAATGTTTACATTTTGAAGTCCCTTGACTGCTTTTCGAAATGCTGCTCACTGCTACCAAAAATCTTTGTCTCTAGAGAGCCTCTCTTGGCCCATTTTCTGCCTTTTGAAGTCTCTGCTTTCTCTCCCTACTTTCTTTTCTTTTCCAGTGTTCTCTAGGCTTGCCTGAGGGTAGTTTTGACAACTTCTCTCCCGTGGACAAGCTGAAGTAAGGAACTATTATCTATTATCTAACTACTATGTGCAGTATCTCCCGAGCAAACTAAAGAATACCAGGAATCATACTGGAAAGCTTGTTTTTCAAAACAGCTCAGTTTTGAAAACTCAAAGCATTGAAGTATTCTGGTGTACCTCTGACTCAAAGTCATTTTTATCCCTTTTCTAAGGTTTAAATTGCACTGTTTGATGTATGTCATGAAGGACTAGCTAAGTGGGAAACTAATCGACATGCATTATGTTTGCAACCTTAATTTTAAAGTAGACATATTCTAAAATTAAGTCTGTGTCAGTGCAGAAACATGAGACCACTTTCCAGATTTTGGGTTTAAACTTTGGTTTCAGTATAAAGAATGTGCATAAGTGTGCTATCAAAACCACACCAAGTCACTAAAAACATAAGTCTTTAACTAGAGAAAGAAGCTGAAACTAAAATCCAAAGGAAAATAATAGAAACAAGTCCTGCTTTTACCGGAAAGTTCTGGTGTTCTTGACAGAGAGTTTGTCTTATTTGCAGATAAGCCGTTCTTTTTCTGTCAGGAAAACTCTTCCAGGAGAATCTTTTGCAAGGTCCAAACACCCACTCCCTCACTAAGAAACTAAATGCCCAGGATTAATTCCACAAACACTGTGATAATTCATAGCTAATTCTGTCTTCTCTCACCTACAGCGCATAGAGTAGACAACAAAGCCTAGCATCTAGAAAATACACGGAAAATAATGTTTCATAAACATCTAAAATTCATCATCTGGATCAAAACATCTATATCAATCTTTATTTTACTTGATTTTCAGAACATATGCAGGTAAAGAGTTAGACCTGCTAGGAATATGTTACAGTTGAAAATACTGGTTTCCTGTATAGACTTGATGATCTGCTTTAACTCTTTTCATGGATGTCCTTACCATGATCTGGTAACCTTAGTACAAATCAATTTAGGAAGTGACTTAAAGTGAATGGAGGAAATTTTAATTCTGAGATCAAGTGCCCACCTTGGAGCATAATATTGTTTAAGTTCATCTTTTTAACTTTTTTTTTTTTTTTTTTTTAATTTAAGTTAGTTTTTCTAGATATACCAAAGGAGATAATTTGTGCCATAACTTGCAATTATCAAAATTTCTAGTAGATGTTTTAACAAATGTGCTGCATGCAATGAAAAAAAAAAAAAGAAACACCAACATGAAACTGACAATAAAACCCTCTGCTATGCAGCATATCACTTAGAAAGATCATCCCAGTCTTTAGTTAAGCTTTGCTCACCCAAAAGAAAGAAAGTCACAGCTATGTCACTGCTCCAAATGTTTTTAGTTAGTTAGGCCTCATTAAGATTAAAACATTATGCAGTCAGAAGCCCTGTCCAAGACTATAACTTCATAGTTATTTTCACATGCAAACACAGACACTTACATGTGCAGACACACAGAGAGGTGGAGAGAGTTGTGACTTGGATGTCCCTGAGCTTTTTTCACTAATTTCACTTTTTCTGTTTGTCTCAAATCTTGTCAGAATTTTATCAGTAGACATTTAAATTCATTTCCATGTTTAAAGCTCAGACCCACATCTTTATTTTGGCCAAATCCATCTCTGGCAAAGCTCTGCATGCTAGGAAGAGTTAGATATTCAGTTTGTTAATGTTTTGTAGAATGAAGATGAATCATTTTAAAAGTTTTACATGTCGTCTGTTTTGTTGGTTTTTGTTTTTGTTGGTTTTGGTTTTTTTTTTGTTTTTGTTTTGTTTTTTGTTTTTTTGTAAATTGGATGACCAGCTTTAAAAATAAACTTATCATGTTGTGACTTGATACTTATGAGAACTCATGTGCACTCATTCAATGAAGAGTTGTTAAAAATTTCTCATGAAATATGGGCATTCACTGGAGAGCACTTACCTGGCAGAATATAAAAAGTAAAAGAAATTAATCTAAACTCAGAACTAAAAAGCCCAGAAAATTTATGTGTCAGTGCTGTGGATAATTTTCTGCCTTCTTAGTTTTCATCAGGGAAAGCAAGCATATGGGGCACATTACAAAATTGTATGGGAACATATGTTACTGCACTGCAATGCTAAGTGACACGGAGAAATCCATGATCCATTGGGTCAGAATATTTCAGGCCTCACAGTTCTTAGTAGAAAGCTTTTCTTTTCTAGTGTGACAAAATGTTTTGAGTTAGATGGAAAATGACCAGATACTTTGGCAGCAGTGTTACAGAAGTTTGATCAAGCCCCTGTCTTGATCCAGACTGTACAGGTCTTCTCTGTACTACCAGAAAAGTAAAGAAAAATATATATCACAAGATTTTGTTCTGAAAGTTTTATAGCTAAAGTTTGTTTACTTCAGAATAGTTATTTGAGGGATTAGGAAAATCTGTTCCTCATAGGGAGAGCTCACATTTAAAAGAAAATTCTAGATAAGTTTGAGCATATTTGTAAGCAAATGTAAAAATACAATGGGATGTTGTTAAATGTCCATCTACCACTGTTACTGTTTACATGCACCTAAAACAAAAGAAGACGACAAATTCTTGTTCATCTCAGTTTTACAGTTCAAAGAAACAAAAAGCTGTGCAAACTTTTCTCCCCTGCCAGATGGGGAAGACAGTGTTTCATCTGAGATGCGGAGGTCTTAACCATGAAGATTTTTTGTAGGATTCTCCTGATATAAAAACTAAAATTTTTTCAGATACATTAAAAAAAAAAAAAAAAAAAGATTAATATCAAGTATGGAATTTCAACAATTTCAACACAATTCCTACAAGATTGAAGTCCACAAAAAAAAGTTCTGAATATCTCAGATTACATGGGAATGGACAAGTCCTCAGATATCTGCTGCATCATTTCACCTCTTCCTTTTTTTTTTTTTTTTTTTTTTTTTTCCTTGAGATAATCATGCACTGCGAGATCTTGTTCTTGTACAGGTAATTTACTTGTACTTTTAGATGTCTATTTAGTCAATACCAGATAACAGAGAAAAATGCACGATTTATCCAACACTGTGAAGACTATTTCATTATCTCAGACTTTAAAATTTTATTGCTGCTTTCTGAACAAGTCTAGGGATAAATTAAAACATTTGGTTAGACAGAAAATCAACATGAACTGTACATTTAGATAGCCCTTCACTCTAGGACAGGAAAAGTTATAAGAAATAACCTTGATCTTATGAAGATGTAGGGACGGGAGAGATTCAGGCCTGAAAAATGGTCAGACAAATTCAAAATTTTGAAGCACTTTGTGAGCATTGACCTCACAATCTCAATGCAAAAAAAAAAAAAAAAAAAGAAAGAAAAAAAGAAAAACAACAAAACAAGAAAACCTCTTTCACAGATCAAAGCCCCAAATTCAGCTGCCTACTGTTCTGTTCAACCTACTTCCATCTGTTTAGAAAATTCCCACTTCTTAATGTATGTTTCCTGCACTGAGGGACTGGAGGGAAGCAGATGAGAAATAACAGATGTCGATTAGAGAAAAGAGTGGAGGCTGCAGTGCACAGTAGAAAAAGGAGCTCAAAGTAATGTCACAGGCAGTATAGCTGCTGCTAGTGTTGTTCATATCTCCTGAAAACACCAGCATCTTCCAAAACTGTTGTCAGGGCTATCTGCCATTACAAAGAAGGTGTAAATGCAGCATGTTCAGCAGTGGAGTCGGATCAAGCTGTTGGGGATCAGAAACATGGCAGTTGAAAGAGGGAGGTTGTGGAGATAAACTCACTGTGAGATACTGCACATATATATATATATTACATGTGACTGACCCATCTGCTTTTTTTGTTTCTTTCTTTAACATATATCTGATATAATTGATATCTGAAAATACAGAATCAAAAGGAAAGAAATAAAAATTGTTGTTGAGTTTACAAAGTTCGGCATCACAAATTCAGGAATTCCAAAGTGCAAGGTGAAAATGCATTTTAATTTAGATTCATCCTGGTTAAGGCATGGACATGTCATGCATGATACAAACTTCATGTATAGTTAATGGATAAAAAAGGCATCTCTGGAGATCAAGCCAAACCACCTAAACGTAGCCTTTAACAGTGTCTCTCTCAGTCTTCACTACACATGGAGACTGAGAACTGAACTAAAACCCCCAAAAAAGTAGACACATGATGAATACCAATCCTTTGGGTGTATATGCCAGTACAGTATTTAACTGGATGTTTAAATACAAATCATTTAACAGTATGATGTTATTATACCAATATTAGTAATCCTATAATATTATAGTTATAATGCATTATATAAAGGAGATCACTCTAGCAGCGAAAGGAGAAAAATAAAAAGAATTATGATCCTAAAGCAGGAGAAAGACTTCCGTGCCCTTGAGTTTGCTGAGTGGCTTGGCATGGTTAAGAAAAAACATTACTGAAACAGTATTCAAGAGCAGATCCAGTTCAGCAGCAGATAGTAGCTTAGCTTAAAGCCACTGGATTAAGACTGGATGGAAATTTAAACATGTACCTTGGTTTGAAATGAGATATGATTTAATAGCTCAGTGGAAGCAGACATTGGCTGCTTTAATGTTCTTTTTTTACCCTTCTTTTTAAAAGTCTGACATGTCTCAGATAGACTGTTATTACAATAACTATACTGCTGGATGAAATAGCAACATTTTGCCTAATCATTATTTTTATGACTGTTTAGTTTCATCCAGTAGGTTATCACAGCACAAATACTGCGTGGCAGCTGAATGATCTACAATGATTTTCAAGTGAAGGGCAATTGTGTAGTGTATCAAAGGTTTCAATATTTCTTTCAAACTGTCAAACATATAAAGGTTGCCTACAAGTAGCAGTTCTTATGTAAAAATTTTTAGCCCCCCTTCTGTGATTTTTTTTTTTTTTTAATCTAGGAAGTTATTCCAAGTAAAAGGAGTGAAAAAAGACATCTTTGTTAGCTGCCTAAAAAATGATGTTGTGAAATGTAATCCTTTCATTCATAAGAAAGTTTTACTGAAGAAATACTCAGATCTGATAAAGCAATCAACTTTCCCATGTTGAGCTGGAAGAAAAATAGAAAAGGTTGACAAAAGAACAGCGAAGTAATGGGGAAAATATTGCTTGTTGCTGAATAGAAGCATTACATGCTGAAGTAGGGGAGTTGGTTTGTTTCTTCCCAATTCTTCAGAACAGGAATAAGCTAGATGTCTAATGAGTTTGAAAAAGTCAGACATTTCAAACACAGAGTTGCTCCTACCTTTTCATGCTCTGAGTCACCATAATTGATCAAGACTGACATTAGTCAAATAAAATTACTTTGGGGCGTAGTATGAATGCGCTCCTTAGGACCAGTCCTTTTAATATCGTGGTCAACTCTAGAGAATTTTATACATCTATTGTTGAAACTTAAGTTCTTGGGACAATTACTGTCCTCTTATTGACAGCTATAATACCAAGCTCCATAAGGTCCTGAACATTAATTGTTGATGGTCTAAACATGTATTTAAGTCTCTCTCTGTGGCTTACAGAGCACTGTATAAACATTGCTCTATATATAAACATAAATGAAGAGCAGTGATATCATTCCCTGTTCTGCATTGTTCATAAAGATGGTTGAGAAAAGAAAGGCAGCTCAAGGTTAATCATACTAAATAATGAGAAGAAACAGATAAGAGGATCCCTGTTCTCTAGCCAAAGTAAAGAAGGCTCAAAGATAGTATCACATGCTTTGTATTCATAATTTTTTAAAGCAATTTCTCTTGTACATATTGCATGTAAAGCACTGGGTACGAGCAACATACCTTGATACATACCTGTCTTACATAGATAAAAACTATTTGGAGGGATTCATCTTACGCAGCTCCTGCTACCAACATCCTTCTTGTGTTCAGCATCTAAGCTAGTCATCTAGGCTCCTGAGCAGTCAACAGAAAGAGATGGGTACCTACAGAGAATGATTCACTGTAGAACACACAGGTGAAGGTAATCCATTCCCTAGATATGGTCATCCCCCTACAGTGATTATTAGTTAACTAGTTCAACTTGCTGCATAACTATTAAATGGCTAAAATTAGATGAGATGAATGTCATGCAGTGTTGCTGTCTGGACTGGACTATGTTTCTTCAGAGCAGGTTTGAGTAATAAGGTGCCTCCTTTTTGCTGCATTTGGCGACACTTGTGCAGACAAACTGAAACCAAAGAAAAAGGAGATTGAGAGATAATGATTACAAAGAATATATGTTGGAATAGATTTTAACATTGCACAAATGACGTATGAAGTCTTAACACTCTAGTTCAAGCTGCAATCTCATCTTCAATTTGCATTGTAACAGATTCAATCTGTCATGTAAACAGTAACTCTGGGTATACAAAGCAATTACAATTTAACATTTCTACACTGAGCCAATCAAAACCTATGGACGATCAAAACAGAATTAACACAATGAAGTGTTACACTCACACAGAACTGGGGTTCCATGTAAGTTCAACACTTTTTCCTGAGCTTGTTTCCCACACGAGGCAGGGAGCAGCTTACCTTTTTGTTAAATTGTTATTTTCCTATAGTAACAATTCTTCCACCTCTGCTTCAGTCACATGCAGAAGTACAACTGAACTGCAATGAATTTGTCTGTAAAACTGAAATTCCTACTCTTCTGTTTTGACAAATAGCACTGTGCCCTATCTTTTCAAGCAGCTTAGATCCTGGGATGATGGAATAGACAGGGGCAAGAATGATTCCCTAGGTGGCTAACTAAATAAGGTTTTTGCCACCAAGTCACAAGGAAAGCTACCAACCTTTCTACTCAGGGAAAAATGGCTTTGGTATCTGTGCTTTGAGAAGAAAAATCTCACAGATGCTCCTCTTTAGGTGATGTAATTCTGCCCTGCTCCACGTTTAGGACTATGTTGTTAAAGCAATAACTTATCCTTGATTGTCTTGGGTGAACTTGTCAGCACCAGCCTTTTTTGCTTCTTGTGTGTTTTGCAGATGCTGCCCTCCATCTGCAACATCATGAAAAAATTAGCAACAGGAACATGTATAGACATATGCTCAGAAGCTATTTCTGTAGTTCCTTGTATTTTCCACTCATCTCGGCCTATTGAATCTTCAATATTGCAGCAAGCTACATTGAATTCCTTGAAAAAAAAATATATTGGAGAGATACCTGAATGCCAAGACAATATTTTCTTCAGTCAATTATTTTTGTTACAAATGGCAGCATGAGTAGCTTCTGGTACAGTCACACTCCTTTTAATTACTGAGCCAGCCATATCCTTCCAACTTCATTCTGAATTGTCATTCTCCTTGTTAAAGACAAGAACGATTTCTTCAACACCAGAGCATTGATATTTACTGTTGCCAATTTTTTTCACGGCAGTATATTTGCTCTCTCTAAGAATAAAACTGTTGAAAACAGACTTAAGCCAGTGAGTAAGAATATAGTATTTTTTAGATTATCTTCTCCCTAAGGAAAAAATTGGTCTAAGATACAGAAATTGGTGAGCACATTTTATTTCAACAGTGGAAGTGTGGTTTTAATAAGATTTCCCCAAATAAGTCTAACCAAGGACTAAAAGAGATCTTAATTTTTATGAGTCTAAATTAATTGGCCAGTATTGTGGCCAGGCTACAAAATTAAAATTAAAGATGAAAATCCCACTGAGTGCTCCCATAATCCTTATGGTCATAGGCTATAACGTCTAACAAACAGCATGTGATGCTTGTAATTTCTCAAGCATCCACCTCAAACAGTTTTTAATTGGCATTTAAGCTTATTTTAAGTACATGCCAACACTTGGACTAAACAAACGAAAGAGGATGGGAAATTTAAAGGCCAAAAACCAACTAATGACCACAAATAATTTTTTTTGCTTGTTCCTGAGAAAAAAAATTCTAAAATCAGATGTTTTAAATATCTAAACAGCATTATTATGTTTAACTTTATTTTGAAATCTAGGTATTTTCTAGTACTTATAGGAAAATATCAATTTGTTTTTGTTGTTGTTGCTTGGTTTTGTTGTGTTTTTGTTTCTTTACTTGCTTGCATTGTTTTGTCATTATAAGTATTGTCTTATTGTGTTAGCAAACCAGGGTTTTCTTTGGCTAGCTTTGGTATGCTTTTCCCCCTTCTACCATTAATGAAATAATCTCCTCTTTTTATATAATCAACAATATCCCAGCACCAGCTGGAGCGGACAAGACAATGAGTTGGGCAGAAACGCTAGTGAGGTTGTTGTTTCATTCCAGAATGCACATGCAACATCAATTCCTTAGTTGGAGACTTGCTACTTTGAATAAAACTCCACTGACTTACAGCACAAGGTATTTGAATTTCCTTCATGTCCCTGTAAAACACAGATGTTGGTACTGAGCTATCTTACTGCATAGGCGGAGGCACAGAAAAAGAAATGCAAAAAATGGCATTTGCTTGTCCACAGTCATACCAAATACATAAATTATAACTTACTTAATCATAAGAGCCTGGATATATGTGTGAGTATTTCTATCTTTTGTCCTTGTTCTTGACATTGTGTTTCTTTTTTTTACTTTTCATCTTCTATTGAAACACAACATAGGAAATTAGATTAAAAGAAGGGAAATTATATTAAACAAAAGGAAATTAAATTAAGCAAAATTGTTACAAGGCTGTGAAAGATTTGACTGAAACCAGCCTTTGGAAATGAATATCTTACGACGTCTTCTGACAGTGATAGCTCTCAAACAGACACCATGATGTTATGCAAGAGCAATTCAGACTCTGCTAACCAGAGGCCCTCTTGGATTCTGATTTGCCTTTCTGTCCTGGATCTGAGCTCCTAAATCAATGCAAATGAAAGTCTAGAAGGACTTCTTGGTCCTTCTGAGGTTGGTTATTCTGATCATGGCCTCAGAGGAGGTGACTATTCCACCATACTTGACAACAGTTTTCTTCTTACCTCAAGAAAGTAGAAAAACAAGGATTTCAGATAGACAAGTGGGGATTCTGATGGAGGCCCTGGCCTGCAGATGATTGAAGTTGGAAGTTATGAAACCAAAGCCTGCTTTGTACTTGTTTTATTTTTTATTTTCTTTCCCTAAGTATCTACTTCTGGCCATTCACCCTGTTAGGTATTTCCAGAACATCACTCCTGACATGAGTGGGAAGAGAAGGACACAGAATGAATAAATGAATGGTGACAGAACATTGTCTCTATGGATGCTGCCAGCTGCTGGTTTAGAGGAAAGAGAACACAAGAAAGGGAATGCAGGCTTGATGGTCATTAGAGGTCACTTTCTTTCCTTCACTTTACCCCAACCTTCCATGGCATACTTTTCCAACTGCTAAAAAAATTTTAAATGCTCTGCAGATGGAAAAGACCACTTACTTGTTTACTGTTTGTAAATGAGACCTTTTAAAAGGATTGGGAAAGACAATAAGAATTTGAAAAGATACCATCTGTTAAAAATCTTAGGACTGAAAGGCATTAATGTCATGAAATCTACTTCCTGCATAATAATATTGGTAGAAATTCATAGAATGTCACAACAAAATTAGCTTCTTCACAAAACTTGGTGAGAGGTGGGGTTTTTTGACACATTCAGTTTAATTTAAATTCTCATGTACAAGAATAGCCTTGTAGCTTCTATGGTATGTAGATGTGGTCAAAAAAAGAATTGGTGCAGTCAGTGAAGTAGAAATTGTTTCTGTAGCCCAATCTATAGATAAGAGAGACCTGACGTTGCCAGGGGTATTAGATTTACATCTCACAATTCATTATATTGGAAGGAAGAAATAAGAGAAGGTGGAATGGAAAGAGGGAGGAAGAGGAGGAAGAATGGAAGGAAGTGAAAAGAAGGAAAAGTAAGGGTGAAAAATGAATGAAAGAAGTCTAAGAAGAAAAAAAAGAACATCAAAGTGTTATTAAAAACAGGCAGCTGTCCTTTTTCAGCATCACTTTTGTTTAAAAAGAAACAGTGTTTGACAGCAATTTTCAAGGAAATGACACAGTGAACTTGCAGATTTCATTTAGGCATTTAATTTAGGTTTTCTCATTCCTACAGTCATGGAGACTCCTAACTTGTGCAGCTGAATTAGAAACCTAGGACTTTAAAATATATTTATATATTCTTCGTAACACTGAGTTAGTTTGTTAATGTTACATATAATATTTCATACAATATCTTGAAAAGAGGGATGTTTGAACTTCTGTAAATCAAATGCCCAAAAGCTTCCTGCTGCAAATGTGTTTGAAACCATAGAAAAATTACTGTGCATTTTCTGATTTGATACCCACCTGTTTTATTTACCCACAAGATGGGATGTAGAAGGGTGATGCTCAATTCTAGTAGTTGAGAGACTTCCTATGACACACACAGCCCAATATGTAAAAAATCATAAAATAGTATTGTTAGCTTCTTGCAACATGATGAATGTGGTAGTAAACTAAATCCTACCTTTGAGATTTCAATTAAAGGAAGGGTAAAACAGAAAACAAAATGCAAGAAGAAATCTGTTGAATAATACAATTTTTCTCCAGATGATTTTTCCACATTTGCTGCCAGAGCAAACACATGGTACATGTTAGTCTGTTGGGTCTACGTTAATTCATCAGCTGAAGGAACTACAGTGATTCATTTGCCAAAACCTGTAGCACTAAATCCCACTGTTTTTAAATTGTAACTCTAAACATCCTTTTAGCCTTGCAGAAGATCTTGAATACAACATATATAGCATTTCTAAAAGTACACTCCACACACATATATCTGTAAATTTCTCTACCTTTGGTAAAAGTAGTATAACCAGACCATCACTGGTTGCTTTCAATTTCTCTCCTACCTAGTTACAAAAAGTAGAGTCACTCTCACTTAAGACACAGAAGGCTAGAATGTGCTAACTGGTTTGCTTTGCTTCTGACAGGAAGCTGTGCAAGCAGTCCAGGCAACAGCTGTGCCTTAGCATTATTGTTTTCTGGTCTTTCGTTGGTTTTTATGTGAAAATAGACCTTGTCAGTTTCCTTGTATGCAAGTGGATTTTTTTGTCCTTCTTCCAACATACTTCAATTTTTTTAAGAGTCTTCAGTGACTTGCTAAAACAAGTTCACTGCAAGTGTATTCTTATTAAATAGTGATCTCTTTAATTTGAGACCTTTTTTTATAAGAACACTCCTCTGCAAATGGAAGAACACTCCCTTCTGAAAGAGTGGCCAGGTACTGGAATGAGCTGCCCAGGGAGGTGGTTGAGTCACCATCCCTGGAGATGTTGAAGAAATATTTAGATACAGTACTAAGGGACATGATTTAGTGTGGAAATGTTGGTGGTAGGTGGGCAGTTGGACTTGGGGGTGATCTTGGTGGTCTTTTATGTCCTTGATAATTTTATGATTCAGTGTTGTCCAACTCATGTTTTCTATACTAGGTAATGTTAAAGTGGGAACTCTCGGTGTGTCACTCTAAAACACTCTGGGAAAGTAAAAAGGGACTCACAAGTTATCTGAAGATGTGAAAGTTTTACTCTGTTCTGAAATATTACAAGGGCTTGTGGAAAATACCTGGGACAAAATGACTCTTTTTTGTCATTGAACCAAAAAGGTAACCACTGTCCCCCTGCATACCTAGTAAATCTTCAGCTGATATACTAAACAAAAAAACTTATCCTGATTAATAAAAATATAACTATACCTTTCTCTTGTGAGAATAGGTACCAATAATTAATACAAAGCACCATAAAACTTAGTCACATTGATGAGTGTTTTTTTAAGATTTTTAAGATCTTTCACAATGTAAATGATTCTATAATTATATGGGTTATAATCGCAAAAGTACAAGTAATTATAATTTTCTTCATTAGATTAGTACTTAGAATTGAAAGTTCTTAAATGCACCAAGTTTTTCCAAGCAAGTGTTTCCTTCTCCTTTTTAATCTCTTTCTCTCTTTCTCTCTCATTCTCTCTCTTTCTCTGAAGGAAAAGAGACATGCACCTTGATCTACAGTCTACGTGATAAACGCATCTTCAGGGTTGAATAATCATTAATACTTCAAATCCCTGGTACAATGAAGGCAACAGAAAAGGAAGTGGTTGAGGAATCCCACTGACCCTACTGTTTTAGATCATAGCAAATGGTATACCCAGGAAGAAAACAAAGTAACTTCCCATGGAAAGATTATTCTCATTCAAAACAGTCAGCCAACAAAACATGTATATTGGAAAGTTGAGAAGGAAATAGGACAAAGGCAATATCTGAAATTCTGGGTAATAAAATGGAGACAGTATTCAGTGCATCTCCAATTTTGGATGACATACACAGACAGAGGGTAAAACCCTGGCTACATCTCATCCAGTGACATGATTCCCACTAACGTCAATGGGTCATGATTTCATCATCTACAGTGCATGAAAGAGTCTGCCAGTTCTTCTGTGCTTCCTGGGGAGAAAAGAGAGGTTGCACGACATTGTACGTATAGCCTCTAAGTGACACTCAGTTCTGACATGTAAGATCTGTCCAACTTTTGAAACTTTTCTCAGGACACTGCATTTATTTTCAATTCATGTGGAAAACTCTGCTGTTTTATAGTTTCCAAAGCCTGTACATGTCACAGGCTAACCACAGGAGAAGAGGATTCCAGCACTTCCTGTGACATTTAGGAGGAAAGTTGGGTCAGCTCAGCATGGTTTTCAAAATCCCAGTCATCATATGAAAGTTGTTTGGGGAACAAGAAGGAACACTTCAGAGCCACAAAGCACAACCAATTTCTCAGGAATTTGTTCTGCTCTTTGTACTATGCCTAGACTGAGGGCAAGACAGAAAACTGTTACATTACCGTCTCTGTTACAGGTGCACAAAAACTTCACTGGTTCACAGAAGTCAGCAAATCATGCCTCTGCTTCAGAAATTAAGCCAAACATTTTGTTCTGTCTCTGAAAAAAAAGAAAATCTGATTTCATGGTCCCTGTTTTACACTTTTATGCTTTTGTCCTGGAAATTACACTTCTCTGTGTATTCAGTAACTTGCATAAGATCATTTTAGACTTTACAACTCATGGCTTCCTTTTACTGTAGACAAAATTCAACCTATTTTCATCTATAAGATGATAAAACTTGTTTCAGGGATTGGAGGCTTTTTCTGAAGGTCATAAGTAGTGATATTAGTGAGCTGATTCTCTCTGGGATAAGATCTTGTCCTGAGAATCCCTGGGGCTCCCATTCATTCTTGCTGCACACAGGGCATGAAACATGCTGCTGTGTGGCCAGTGGCAGCACAAACCAAAGGTACTTTGGGATTTATTCCACTGAAAAACATAAGGATGAACAGTTTTGTGGTGCTTTGCGTAGGTGCGGCTTTCACTCAAATGCAGCGATTAATCTCCTTCCCTTGGAAGAACGGAATGGCAGAAACAGATTTTAAACAGAATCATAGAATCATAGAATCACAAGGTTGGAAACGACCTGCAAGATCATCCAGTACAACCGTCTTATTACCATTGCTACCACAAACTAAACCATATCTCATAGCACCTCATCCAGACGCCTCTTGAACACTGCCAGGGATGGCAACTCCACCACCTCCCTGGGCAGCCATTCCAGTGCCTGACCACTCTCTGAGAAAAAAAGTTTTTCCTCATGTCTAACTCCTCTGGTACAACTTGTGGCCATTTCCTCGGGTCCTGTTTGTTGCCTGGGAGAAGAGGCCAAACCTCTCCTCATCACAACCTCCTTTCAGGAAGTTGTAGAGTGCAATGAGGTCTCCCCTGAGCCTCCTCTTCTCCAGACTGAACAATCCCAGCTCCTTCAGCCACTCCTCATAAGATTTGTGCTCCAGACCCCTCACCAGTTTCGTTGCCCTTCTCTGGACACGTTCCAGAGCCTCAATGTCTTTCATGTAGTGAGGGGCCCAAAACTGAACACAATACTCGAGGTGCAGCCTCACCAGTGCTGAGTACAGATCACCTCCCTGCTCCTGCTGGCCACACTATTTCTAATGCAGGTCAGGATGCCGTTGGCCATCTTGGTCGCCTGGGCACACTGTCGGCTCATGTTCAGCCGAGCATCAACCAACACCCCCAGGTCCTTTTCTTCTTCACACTCATCCAGCCACTCGTTCCCAAGCCTGTAACGCTGCATGGGGTTGTTGTGCCCATAGTGCAGGACCTGGCAGTTGGCCTTGTTGAATCTCATTCCATTCACTTCAGCCCAGCAATCCAGCTTATCTAAATCCCTCTGAAGGGCCTCCCTACCCTCAGGCAGATCAACACCAT
Organism: Centrocercus urophasianus; assembly: GCF_019232065.1. NCBI lineage: Eukaryota > Metazoa > Chordata > Aves > Galliformes > Phasianidae > Centrocercus > Centrocercus urophasianus. The sequence continues at coordinate 43,063,868 of NW_024884142.1, forward strand.
CACCCAACTTGGTGTCATCTGCAAACTTACTGAGGGTACACTTAATGCCCTCATCTAGGTCATCAATAAAGATATTAAACAAGATGGGCCCCAGTACCGACCCCTGGGGGAGACCACTCGTAACGGATTGTCAGCTGGACTTAACTCCATTGACCACTACCCATTGGGCATGGCCCTCTAGCCACTTTCTTACTCAAACAAGGGTATACCTGTCCAGGCCATGGGTAGCCAGTTTCCCCAGAAGAATACTGTGAGAGACCATGTCAAAAGCTTTGCTGAGGTCTAGGTAGACTACATTAACAGCCTTTCCCTCGTCTACCAGTCTGGTCATACGGTCATAGAAGGAGATGAGGTTGGTCAAGCACGACCCGCCTTTCATGAACCCGTGCTGGCTGGGCCTGATCCCTCGGATGCCACACACGTGCAGTGTGATCTCACCCAAAATGATTTGCTCCATAACTTTCCCTGGTACCGAGGTCAGGCTGACAGGCCTATAGTTCCCTGGATCCTCCTTATGGCCCTTTCTTGTAGATGGGAGTCATACCAGCAAGCCTCCAATTCTCTGGGACCTCTCCAGATAACCAGGAGCGCTGGTAGATGGCCGAGAGCGGCTTGGCAATCACCCCCTCCAGTTCACTCAGCACCCGAGGGTGTAGCCCATCCAGTCCCACGGACCTGTGACAGTCCAGATGGAGGAGGAGCTCTTTAGCTGTCTCCACCTGAATCGCTTCTGAGTAGCATCCCATACTTCCAGATCAGGGTGTAAAATGCCTGTAGGATAACTGGTCTGGCTATTAAAGGCGGATGCAAAGAAGGCGTTGAAGACCTCAGCCTTCTTCATATCCTCAATGTTCACATTCCTTGCTTCATCAAGTATAGGATAAAAATTCTCCTTGGTTCTTCTTTTACCACTGATATATTTATAGAAGCATTTTTTATTCTCTTTTACTGCAGTGGCCTGCGTTCAAGTTGGGCTTTTGCCTTCCTAACTTCCTCCCTGCATACCTTAGCAACTTCTTGTAATCTCCCCAAGTAGATTCCTTGTAATCTCCCCAGTGTCCCTTCTTCCAGAGGACATAGACTCTCTTTTTCTTCCAGGGTCTCAACAGTAGTTCCCAGCTTATGCGCACTGGTTGTTTCCTCCTACCTATGGCACTCAGGTACAGCCTGTTCTTGTGCCTTTAGGATTTCCATCTTGAGGAGCGTCCAGGCTTCCTGGACCCCTTTACCTTTAAGATGTGACTCCCAAGGGGCACATGCTACAAGCATTCTAAACAGATCAAAGTCCACCCTCTGGAAGCTCAAGATAGTAGTTTTGCTGGTCACCCTTCTGACATCTCCAGGAATAGAGAATTCTACAATTCCATGTTTGCTCTGCCCAAGACAGTCCTCAACCTTCACATCTCCTACCAGTCCTTCTCTGTTAGTGAAGACCAGGTCTAGCAGGGCACCACCCCTGGTAGGCTCTCCTACCAGTTGCATAAGGAAGCTATCTTCCATGCAGTCTAGAAATCTCCTGGACTGCTTCCTCTGTGCTGTATTATATTTCCAACATATATCAGGGAAGTTGAAGTCTCCCATGACAACAAGTGCTGGCAATCACGTGACTTCCACGAGCTGCTCATAGAATGCCTCATCCAACTCTTCATCCTGATTAGGTGGTCTATAACAGACCCCCACCAAGATGTTGCCCCTACAGGCCTTCCCCCTGATCCTTACCCATAGACACTCAACTCTGTCATTCCCAACCCCAAGATCTTCAACATCGAAACAGTCTTTAATACAAAGGGCCACACCACCACCCTTCTTTCCTCGTCTATCCCTTCTGAAGAGCTTGTAGCCATCCATCACAGCACTCCAGTTGGGAGTGGTCCCACCATGTTTCAGTAATAACAACTAGGTCATAATTAGCCTGACTCACAATCACTTCCAATTCTTCCTGCTTGTTGCTCATGCTGCGTGCATTGGTATAGATGCACTTCAGTCAAATCATCTGCCTCACCCCCAGCTCAAGCATTGTTCCCCTAGGCTCATCTCTTGATGAAGCCTGTTTTGTCCCCTTGCCCCTTTGTAGCTAGTTTAAAGCTCTTTCAATAAGCCCCACTAGCTCCTGCGTTAGGATTCATTGCCCCCTTTGAAATAGGTGGCTTCCATGGACAGGCAATAGGCCAGGGGCTGAGTAAACTGCCCCTTGATCAAAGAACCCAAAGTTTCTGGCTCAACATCAGCCTCTGAGCCAATTACTCATTGCTCATGCTTTCCTATCTGCTCTTTGTCCCTCACTGCCCCTGAAAGTATAGAGCAGAAGATCAATTGAACTCCCACTTCTTGAACTAAATGCCCTAAAACCCTGAAATCTTTTTTCATAGTTTGTAGGCTTGTCTGAGCAATTTCATCACTTCCCTGAACTATGAATAATGGAAAGTAATCAGATGACCTAACCAGCTTAGGGAGTTTCCTGGTTATGTACTTGACTAGAGCCCCAGGAAGGCAGCACACTTCCCAGCGGCCTGGGTAAGGTCTGCATATGGGACCCTCTGTTCCTCTGAGAAGAGAGTCACTCACCGTGACCACCTTTCTTTCTTTCCTGTCAGAAGCAGTCTCAAGGTGTGGGGGTGACCACCTCGCCCTAGGCTCCCTCCTAGGCAGATCCTCCATCGCCTCTCCACTCACCTCTCCTTCAGTTTCCAGCAACTGTGGAACCTGTTTCTTAAAGGGAGCTGGGGAAGTGGGCTAGGCAGGCAGGAGGGGCTCCTGTGACACCAAGTAGGGACTTTCTTCCAACCCTCCTCATGAGTCAGGTCTGTCCGACTGTGACAGGGCAGGGTATACATCACCTTTCTGGGGGTATTTTCCCAGAACCCTTCCCTCTGGCAAGCCAGCGAGTCACTCCACCAGTCGATCTCCCACTCGCACTCCCTGATGGTCCAAAGTCACTGCACCTCTTCCTTGAGCTCCACCACCCCATATTAATATTAATATTAACCACTCCGTGTGAGATGAATCCTCCTACAGTTCTACAGATTTTCATCCCTTTTTCAATTAAACTATTTCTAGTTTAGAATGTCTCAAAAGCATACTGCGAACGTGTGTATCTATCAATCAGATATAAATCCTCATGGGATCACATGTTCAACTCCAGAAAAGGCATTATAATGTCTTTCAGCTAACGTTAACTGTTTTCTACTTACCAGCTTCTGCAATATCCTCATGACTTTCTGTTCTCAAGCACCTTTTTGTCCATCTCGCATTTTCAGTAAATTATAGCTTAACATACTGGTGTTTAGAAAGGGCTTCAAGGGAGTCCTAGGACTGTTCTACCATGACTCCTGCATATGATTACGGCAAAGAATCCAATAAAAGTAGTTTTGACACTCCTGTGCTACGCTTTTGGTAGAAGATAGGAAAAGAAAAACAACAAACAATGTCATGGTTTTATGATTTTTTGTTATCAGTATTCCACATCATAACATCATGTAGTGCACTGGGAGTTTAACTGTTAATGCTCAAGTTCTGGGTACCTGCCCGGAAGAGAAGAAGAACTACATTCCCCAGGGGGCTTTGTGGTCAAGAGGAGATATAACTCCTAGCAAGGTCACCTGATGTTCTCTTCTTCGTCTGCACTTCTTCGTCTGCTCTTCTTCATCAGCACTACTCCTGTCTCCCTGCTGTTCAACTGGAAGCACATCTCACCTCAGTGTTATGGTGAGGCCTATCCACTTTTTGGACATTCTCTCTCTCATTATATTTAATTTATTAGCTTCAATTCTAGTTATATTGTATTATGGTGTGTTATCTTACATTCTGATACTATATTTAGTAAATTAGTTTGTTTCTCCTCACATCGTTGTCACTGTTTCTAATTATTTTGGGGTCCCCTGTTTCCCTTTTCTGGAGGCACAGGTCCACAGATCCCTCTGCCCCACTAATCATGGAACCCGGCCAAACCAGCTCTTAAAATGTTGACAAAATAGGATTAATCCAGAAGAATATTTGCTTTTACACTGGGAGTGCACAACCTTTTGGCTTGCCTGGGCCACAGTGAGTGAAGAGCAATTGTCTTGGGCTGCATTTAAATTATACAGTACAGTTAAAGTATATAAGCAACAAAACTCTATTTTTTATATTTTAATTAAAACATAAGAAAGATGACAACAAAAATATAAAACTAGTGTGTTGGACACACATGAAAATTTAGATTGTGCTTGATGAAGGAGGTAACATCTACTCTCCGAGAAGTCTAATCCAGGACTGTCCTGTCAGCTTGTGTTTAGATGACATGGGGAATTATTATAGTTTTTCAAAAACCACAGCTTCTGATTCAAGGCTTCTTACAACTGTATGTTTTCTTTCTACAGATGATAGCTGCAGGCTGCCCACTTTGGCAGTAGAGAAGTAGAAACAGACTTAATAGGTAGCTGCCAATAGAGTCCAAAAGAGTGAAGCTTGTTGCTGTCACTATTGCCATATGTAATGGGAAGGATAAAAGTGGGAATTACTGGTTTGGAGTTAAGTTCTGTGCTTATTTGTTGTACAAGAGAAGTAGAGGTCTCCACAGCTGGGATTCCACTGGAGTCCTCTGCCACCTGAAGGAATGACATTTGGATGGAGCTCTACTTGCATTTGGAGATGGGACTGCCTGCTCCTTTCCTTTCCTGCCCTAACAACAATAGCTAGCCATCTGCACTTGGTAAAAGGCTTCTGAGAAAAGAAGCATGACCAGTGTGAAGGTTGAGGTTCAGACATGGATTGAAAGGGTAAAAGTGGCAATTAAGAACCACAGACTGCATCTGCTGCTCCCAGAGGAGATCTGGGGACAAGAGAAAAGGCACACAACTGCAACGATCCCTACCAGCACTGGAGATGACATTACAGGTGCTGTACAGAAAACTCCCTAGCTAGAAGTGGAGGCTTGACCTTTCTTATAATGGGTTTATATACACCAGGAGTCTTGTCCTGTCCACAGAAGAGACATGGCCCAGAAAGTCCAGGAACACAACTGCAACGGGTTTTCTAGCTAATGGCCAAGTTGACACACCTGGGCCTCTTGATTCCAAAACAAAGACAGGGCATGGTAGAATAGAGAAGGACTGCAGATGCAGTTTTGAGTTGAAGTTCATGTCAGTTATATGGGATGTATAGCATCCATAACAACTGCTGCTACTTGGGAAAAGAAGATACCATCATTTTATTAGCAACCATCATTAATGGTCTGAAAACTACTCCTAAGAGGAAAGAAATAAGTCTGCCTATGCCAGATAATAAACAAAGCTGGAGGATAGTCATGACTATTTTATGTTCTTTGATCCAGGAAATCTTGCTTGACTCTGTACTCTGGAGAGGGTAACTATTTTGCTTCACTCTAGAGCCCAGACCTGCCTATGCCTTGCTTCAGTTTTGTTACCTAGAAACAAGGAAGTAGGTCAATAAATTCTTCTTAACTTTTTCACACAACAAAAACAGTATGGATACTTTTAGGAAAAACTGGCCCATTTCTTTAAAAACAAAAACATACCTTACTATGGTCCTTGCTTCAATCAAAAAAATAAACAGGTATGCTCATCAGTTAGCCATTATAAACTAAAAAGTGATTCAATTTATTATATCTAAGTTTAATATCTGTGACCTTTCAAACTCAGCTGATTAACATAGTCTACTTGGCCTGTAAATGACATAGAAGCCTACCAAGGCAAGGATCAAAATACAAATGCATAATATCACACAGTGTGATGAAAGATTCATCATATTTCTGAGTGTGCCCTTTCTTCTCAAAGCCAAGTTTCCCTCGTTTAATATATAACAAGGCACTGATTTGACCTAACATACATTTGTCAACAATAAAATTCCATTCACTTCTATAAAATGAGTCTGGCTGGAAAAACATATAAGGTGATGTTGTATACATTGCTCTAATAAGTGTAGATGTTAAGAATATTTTTGCAGGTGTAAGTTGTTATTTACCTGATCTGAAAAGATGAAAATGAGAATGATCAGTTGTATCTGACATAACTAAATTGCCTAAGGCCAGCATTGTTACATTCAGAGTTATTGAAGATATAAATTCAGATACAAATTAGATAGATAGCTTTGTTTTCTATTCTGTAACAGAATTATGGCATGACCATGAAATACGATTTATGAATCTGTTCACGACAGATTCAGATGGTTTCAGTTCCGTGACAGTTTTTGTCATGCTTGTAACTTCTTCTTAATATACATAACAAGCAGATAAATTCTAATTAGTACCGCCGATGAGTCTATAAAAAATGCTATCATTTGTATAACTGCTGAACACAGCTGGTAATTCATATATTCCTGAATAAAACAAGGATCTGTTCCTTTTAAAGTAGATTGAGGTTCTACTAAATTCATAAATTTCTTAATTTCTAATCCAGATTAATTCTGAGAAGACCTGTGAAACAAAAGAAACCTTTAAAAGACTAGTTTTTAAGTCGAAGTCCAAGAACTGGTAAAACATTCAACATTTATTGTGGTCTACAAAGAGTTATCTGTCCATTTAAACACAATCCAGATTTCTTTCAATTACCACAGGATCACTCCAGTGGTTCTCTTTCCTCTCATTCAGTTTCATAAATAGTAGAAGATAAAAAGACACAGAACATTTACCCTCCTTTGCAACATTTATGGAGGCAGCAGCTATGAAGATGCTACACAACCATGATCATAAATAAAAGTGATTCATGATTTTCCTTTGTTAAGTTAAAAGCAATGTGGCAGCAGCACTGCAGACTCCTAGCAGAGGCTGCCAGGAGTTTACTAGCTAAAAGGCAGCATAGTCTGAATGAAAACTATGATTTGAACTTAATTTATGCAATGAAATTACTTTTGTTGAAGGTAGGTCATAAATTTTCCTTCAGGAATAACAATCTCAGCCAAAAAAAAAAAAAAGAAACAAAAATGCATCTCTACACAAAATGTCTGTGTGTTTTACCAGACTTAATTGTAGGAGTATTCACAGTAAAATACCTGCTCTTCATTTTATGACTTCTATGTGTCTTAATTGCCCACAACTTCTATGAATCAATTATCTGCTTGATTGTTGTTTTATGAATATGTCAAACTTCAACTTCAGCCTGATTTGTAAGTGCTGGGATGACTGATCTATATTAAAAATGCATGGAATTAAAATCAAGCTATATATAGGTATATCTTATATACCTATAAAATGTTTCCGTCTCACATTTTTTAATCAGTAACATTTTTAATAACAAAAAGGGTTATGGATAAGCTAGAATAGTATAATATTAAAATTTCTGTTAATTGGTAATAATTATTTCCAAAACAGTCAAAATTTCTGCTGCATACAAATACGTCAAACTGAAATTAATTAAAATGAGAATTTTCAAATATAATTTTGGCTTTCATTTGTTAATTTCCAGAATTAAATGTGCCCCTTATGAGAGATTCCCATTTTTGATTGCTTTCAATAACACTTTTTTCTTAACAAGGATATGAGATCACCATCTCCCTTCATACACTAACCCTGAGAGAAAAGGCCCATGTTTTTTTCACAGTCCTATACATTTATAGGACTTAATATACAGAAGCTATACATATAAACAACAACAGTAGCAGTATTAACAGTATTGAAATTAGTCAGAATGAACACAGCTAATGTCAGAGCTCACTTCACACAATGAATGTTTATGATAGGAAACCTTGAGAAAAAGTAAAGCAGATGCGCTTTTCTGTTTGGAGCAGAGAAGAAACACACACAAGCTGTTCCCTTAATTCTTCTTTAGCTGCATATTTCTGAGACAAATATTTAATAAAACAAAATGCCTTTTTTCAAAATCTGAGAGCTTATTGTTGAAATCAACTGAATTTCGGATTTGCTTCTTGACAGATGTAAAATTATGTACGGTCTTTTCTGCAAGATGAGAATTTTCCTGCCTTGCAAAGTTAAACCTTTTACTCTACAATAACATACTAATTCCTTGTTATTGCCTTAAAAACTCATCTTTGGTTATCAGTCAGAGTAATCTCACTAAACAATAACATTTTGCTGATAGGTAGATATAAGCCATCACAGACCCAGATGAGTAATAAACCATTGCAGACCAAGTCCAGTGCATGTGTGTTTCATGTGTAAACTTCAGCTAAACGAGCACACATATCCAAGGAAAGCTTTCATTTCTCTCAAAGATATTTGTTTAAGCCTCTCTGTTTTAAAGACCTGGTAGGCTATTTCTTTAACATGGACTAATATATTCTGTGGGCTAATAAAAAATAGAACATTGGAGCCTAAAATTTAAATCAGTTATCAAAGTTGTGCCTTAGCCCATGTGAGCTCTTCTTCTCTGACTTGGTCTGTAGCAACCCAAGAAGCCCCTACCAGAGTTCTACTCTCAGCAGAGCTCAGCAGAATCTATACTTTGATGTCTTTCATGGCCTAGGACTCACAAGCAAAGATGTTTCACATCAAAGCCTTGGAACTAAGAGAAAAAAGTATTTTTGATTGAGTGTTCTTACTAACATTACAAGGCCCTGCTTACTCTCCCTATCAGAGGCTGATATGAGATTAATTATGAGTAGTTCAATGACCAGGCCCAGAGAGAAATGGTCACTGGTACAAAATCTATTGGAGGCCAACGAGTGGAGTACTCTAGAGGTCAGTAGTAGGTCTGCTCTTGTTTCACACATTCATTAACAATCAGGACAATGGGAAAGAGTACACCCTTGGTAAATACACAGCCAACACAAAACAGGCAAGTGTCTATCTCACCAAAGGACAGCACAGTTCTGCAGAGGGACCTGGATGGGTTGAAAGAGTTGGGCTGTGAACCCAAATTCAAGGAGAAGTACAGATTCTTGTACCTGGGGAGTAACAACCCCAGAAACCTGTACCTGCTTTGGGCCAACTACCTGGCAAATAACTCTGCATAGAAGTACCTAGGAGTCCTTGTAGACATCAAGCTGAACAAGTCAGCAATGTGTCCTTGTTGCTAAGAATGCAAATGGTATTCTTGCCTGCATTAAGCAAAATATCATCAGCAGGTCAAGAAAGGTGATCCTTCCCCTCTGCTTTGGTGAGGTTGCACATGGAATTCTGTTCTGAGGTCCCAAGTACAGGAGAGAACTATACATATTGGAAAATGTTCAGCATGGCTGCCAAGATGATGGAGCACTTCTCCTATGAAGAGGGTCTCAGAGATGGGACTGTTCAGCCTGGAGGAGTTTCTGGGGTATTAATATCTGTAAAATATCTTGAGAGAGTATGCAATTAAGATAGAGTCAAGCTCTATCTTTCAGTGTCAGGACATGAGGCAATGGGCAAAGATTGGAACACAAGAGATTTCATGCAAACATCAGGGACTACTTCTTTATTTTGCAGGTGATGGAGCGCTGGTACAGGTTACCCAGGGAAGCTATGGAGTCATTTTCTTTTAACATCTTCAAAAGCCACCTGTACATGTTCCTGGGCAACCTGCTCCGGGTGTCCCTGCTTGAGCAGGTGAAATGGACCTCAGGACCTTCAAAGTCTCTTCCAATTTTTACCATTCTGTGAGTGGAAACGTTATTACAACTCAGGTATGCAATGTCATGACCAGGATGTTCTCCTATTCTAAAGCTATTGTGCTTTCACAAAAATTATTTAACCTTAAGGTATGATGTCCTATTCTTGCACCCCGATCACTGCAGTACCCTGTCCAAGGTGATAGCAACATCAAGTCTCCATCTCCAAAGGGATAAATCAACTGTTTCATTTCCTTTAGGTGGCTGAGTCAGGACAACAGATCATTACCTAACTACAGCAAAGAGCACATTTCAATTAAATAGCTCAGGCAGTTTACTGCCTGTAATGAACCTCATCCATAGGGTATATCCGTGGGGCACAAAATAGTTCTGTCTGAGCTGCAGTCCTTAGTCTTTAATCGGGCACTGATAGTGAGTGACAATATACTGTGTCCATGAGTAGAGATATATGCTCATAATATGATCACACATTATATACACATATGTATACACATATACATATATATACATGTATACATATATATGTATATATTATATTAAAAATATACATATTATAATACATCATACATAATGTGATCATACATTTTATTTTTAATAACTAAGTCTCAGATCATTATCTGCCATTCCCTTGAGGGTTTTTGCTGTCATCATGTTTTCTCAGCCCTTCATTTGCAGAGCCTCCTCCCTGCCCTGACTTTAGGAGTTGGACCTATGCGTCTCTTTCAACACAGAATATTCTACTGTTCTATGATCCAGGTTCTTACATTTAATTTAGTTTACATTTATATTGTTCATACCAAGCCCTGTGAGCCAGATGAGCCTGTGGAAAATACTATATTCACAATCTATCTACAAACAGAATATTTCACCAGAAATCACACCATATATTTTTAAATTATCCAAAGATATTTGTGGAATGCGGTTGTTACAGACAGAACTGGAGGGGATCACTGTTCCTTGCTATTATTCATTTTCTAAACCATTCTCCCAGTTTCTATTGGAAGAATCCTGGCCCAGCTTACTTACTTAGCAACACAAGAAAGCTAACTATCCTCTGGCTAGGCACCTGATTGTAGATACTATTTTGATATATTAGAAGAAAAAATCCGTAGCTTGGACTGTACATGTAAGACCATCTTAAAATGTTTTGCTTGACCATTTAGCTAAGCTTAGGCCTGTCTTTCATAGTACCTTTTCATCTCCTTAAAAAATTTGTTAGGTTACAAATGGAGAAGTGTTTATAATTTAAATGCCTGTGTCTGGACCTAATTTTACTTTGAACTTTTGAGTTGGAATTAAAACCACTCATAGTTCTGATTTCAGCTGATAAAATCAGGCTTTTACTTTTAATTTCCACCTTAGATACTGAGACTCAAATTTGGATTCAGGGTGACTCATAGGACTGATCTTAAATAGCCAGCTATAAAGCTAGTTCAACCAAAAGAAAGTCCTGGAATATTAAGAAGGTAAGAATTGCTCAAGTGTTTCAGACAAAAACCTTGGAAACGTCAACCAAGCACAAATTCCTTCCATGCCCTGAACTCCTGGAATCTAAGAGTAGAAAAAAAAAGTGAGCGTAGTATTTCTGAGGTGAGCTCTCTGCTAAACATTTCCCAGACTTCTCTCCACTGGAAAAATCCTACAGTAAGCAGAAGCAAGTGGAGAAAAACAAATGGAATTTGAATATCCAAGTTCTTTAAGCATCGTTGGATATCCTAGCTGTGATGGAAATAATATTCACTACAAATAGGTCCTACAAAATAATTATAATGTATGTTTGTATGTGTAAAATGTAGTGGAGTGGATCAATATTAAGTGTATTACTTCTCCTTTACTGGTTAGATTTTTTCATAGTTAAAGCAAACAGATTTGGTGTGCTATGATACGTAGCCTTCAGCTAAATAAAATGCATTGCTGTAACATTTAATAGGGTTTTTGCATTAGTTTCTAAGTAATAGGATCAACAGTTCACTACATTATATCAAGAGATACTTTTAGAAAAAGAAATAGCAAAAGATTCAAGTGCCAAATCCCCAAACCAGGAAATTAGAGGAAAAATTTCTATAGATTTAAACAGAGAAGACCCTCTAGGGCAGGCAGCAGCTTGAGAACTTCAGTATTTCATGTACAACCATAGCAGTCATCTTTTGTATCATCAGTTTACACAAAATGACTTGTAACATCCAGGAATGGTAACTCAGATCTTCCAATTTTTCTGCTTTTTACTTTGTTTGACTACCCATAAAAAGTGAATTTTCTGAACTTTAAGGTAGTAAATGTATCCAGATGGTTATTTATTAACAATATCCAGCTGGGGAGAACTTTGATGGCAGAAAATAAACCTTTTCAGTGTACACATGGCCAGATACTTTTCATATTAATTGAGAGTGACTGCACTTCTCTAAGGCTCCCCTACGGCGCAGGAGTAAAACACATTTTTCATTTAACAGCTGGACATGCCAACATGTCTTGTAAGCACACTTCAACAAATTCACAACACACTGGACAGATATAATCTAAGTCACCTAAGTCCAGCTCTAACGTAAAATGACAACCTTTTGTTGTGGTGGCATATGAAAAGCAGAGCTGGAGGAGGAATTTATTTCTCCATCAGCCTGTATTACTGGAGACGACCAGAAGCCCTGAATGTATTCTATCTTCTTCTGGGTATCACATAGTTGTCATCCTCACAAGGACTACAGGCAAATTGGACACACTAGTAACTTGCATCTTTTTATCTCCTCATAGTTTTCAGAACAGAGAGGTTAACCTTTAGGCCTCACTTAATCTTCAGTCTTGCAGTACATTGCCAGTAGATGCGCCTCATAGGGATGGAGATTCTTGAACACCTCCAGGAACAGTGACTCCACCATCTCCCCATGGGCAGACCATTCCAGTGCCTGAGCACTCTCTCGGAGAAGCAGTATTTCCTAACATCCAACCTACACATCCCCTAACCCAATTTGAGGCAATTCCCTCTAGTTGAATTTTATTCTAGAGGGAATTCTATTCTATCTATTTTATTAATCTAGTTGATTACTTGAGAGATATTACAACCCCACCACACCATAACCTCCCTTGAGGCAGTTGTAGAGAGCGAGAAGGTCACACCTGAGTCTTCTCTTCTCCAGACTAAATAATCCCAGTTCCTTCAGCCACTCCTCGTAAGACTTGTGTTCCAGACCAAACATCAGCTTCATTGCCCTTCCCTGCACATGCTCCATGGCATCTATGTCTTTCTTGTAGTGAAAAGTGCCCAAAGGGAACAAAGCCCAAAAGTGAACACACTACAATAAATGCATCCTTACCAAGGCTGAATACAGAGGGATAAGCCAGAATGCCATTGGCCTTCTTGCCCATCTAGGCACATTGAACATGAGTTCAGCCAAGAATCAACCAACACCCCCAGGTCAATTTCCTCTACACAGTCTTTCAGCTATTCTATCCCAGCCCGTAGCATTGCCTGGGGTTGTTGTGGCCAAAGTACAGGACCCAGCACTTGGTCTTGTTGAACTTCATCCCACTGGCATTAGCCCAGCTGTTCAGCCTGTCTAGATTGCTCTGCAGTGCCTTCCTTCTGCTAGGCATACTGACACATCTAGCCAACTTGGTGTCATCTGCAAACTTACTGAGGGTGCACTCAATGCCCTCATCCAGATCATCAATAAAGTTATTGAACAGGATAGGCCCCAGTACTTAGCCCTGGGGAACACCACTCACGACCAGTGGCCAGCTGGATTTAACTCCATTTGCCACCACTCTCTGGGTCCAGTCAACCATCCAGTTCTTTACCCAGCAAAGAGTGTACCCGTCCAAGCCATAAGCTGCCGGCCTCTCCAGGAGAATACCATGGGAGACAATATCGAAGGCTTGCTGAACATTAGGTAGACTACATAGATTTTCCATATCATTTCTATATAGCAGACAAATGTTGTTGGAAATGATATATGTGATATCACTTGGGATCCAGTGTACTGAACTGACTTCAGATACCTCAATGCCTACCACTGTGCCAAGTGTCATTCAGGTAGAACCAAAAATTGAATTCCCATCCTGCTTATTAATTTTTGATATTTCCTTGCATATACGTAAAATAAGATTCAGTAGTGATTACTTTACAGTGCCATACTTCACTAATTTGAGAGATTACAAAAGAGAAATTGGAACTAGAACTACAAAATGTATAGGTGCCTGGCACAATCAAAGGGCTGCTATCCTGCCGTACAAGTAGTACAACAGGCAATCTCATATTTAAGTAGAAAGGAGAGAAGTCCATTGTCACCATACTCTTCTGATAGATATACTGGTGAAAATAGTTACTGAATGGAAAGGATGTTCAAATATAGGTAAATTGACGTTGTTTTTTATATCAGGATGAATTCTATCACCAATTTACTTGCAGTGGTTTAGCCTCCGCCCAGACTGAGGACTGATTTATCCTCAATGTGAAAAAATGTTTTCTTTTCTTTTTTTTTTAAATTGGGTTCTATTGCTTAGTTGGAACAAGTGAATTAAATATTGTTATCAAGGTCAAGCAACACATGGCAGCCCCCATTCATACTAACAAAGCATCCTACCTCAAAAGTAAAACTGTTTTCAGTAAACGGAAATTCTACGCGCTACTAGGATAGACATAGCCTATGGAAGATTGAATCCTTTCACTGAACATATACCATAAGAAATCTTACTAAAACCTTATATGTCTGTTAGGACAGGATTTAACCTGTCCTTTAAGATAATAACCTTTAAGAGCTTATTTAGTTTCAGAAATGCAAAGGAGTACCATTCAGACATGATTCAGTTTCTATGAAGTGGTCAAAAGATTTGATCAAAATCTCTTTGTAGACACTCAAGGCAGTCGCAAAGAGGAGAGAAACCTTTTCTTCAACTTGTACACAGCTAGTAAGTTCAGCTAGAGAGAAAAAGATGTCTGTTGGGAATCAGTAACTACTCCCTTACTTCATTATTGATGACTTCTTGGCATTTGGACCTCAAAGGTTTATTTGTGGTGCTGGGCTTAGAGAAATGTCTTTTCTTTATCTAAGCAATGCAACAGGCATCCCATTGCACAAATTTCCCATCAGTCTGTCTTTCTACACACATGTGCATACACCAAGCCCAATTATTAGTTCTTCAATCTTTCTGGTGCACAGATCTTGTGTCCTTTACTACCCAAGCCATTCTATGATTCTATGATTCTACACTCTTTGTCCCTTTGCCAGGGCATTGAACATCCCTGGAAGAACACAGATCCTATTCAGTTAAATTTAAAAAAACAAACAACTTCAACACATCAAAAACAACTAGAAATGTTTGGGATAGCAAAGCAAGCCAAAATGTACCTAATTTATTTTCCATATTTTAAAAATGTGCTGAACATTTGCAGTTGATTTGCAATATTATGACATCATTTACTGTATAGTTTTAATTTGTTTGTCTTATAGTTAACAACTGTTACACATTGTTGTCTCCGGCTGCTTATCCTTTTATCCAAATTCAGAGAGAACCTTGAAGACTGTCTCACTGCTTTAAGATACAGCTTATTATTATAGCTGCCATGGATATGCTCTGCTAATGTTGGACTTTTTAAAGGAGAGATCAAGATTTGGCAAGATATATGAGATAATTCCTGTCTTTGTTTAAACAGATCTAACCCTCAAAGCATATTCCTACTACAAGTACACGCATTTACACATTTTTATGTTCAACCTCACTGTAATTGTATGGAGGAGTGCAGCTCTTCAGTCAGACAATGAATGTAATGCATGATAGAACACTGTAGTATAGTGTTTTTTCTGGCATGAGTTTGGGAAGACTGCACTCATTAAAAGCAAGTTATTATTAAGGAACATGCTCCCAGATCAAGTGGAATAAACCAAAAGAAGCAATCTAATTCATACCTATGGAGATACTAAAGTTATTTTAAAGGTTAGTAATTTTATAAAGATACGTGCATATTCTTTATGTATAAAACAAATACGAAGGATTTATAAAGGATATTCATATGATAGATACGTGCATGTAGGAGATGATATATTTATGTGTAATATAAAGGCAATAAGAAGCTTCATGGATCTGATCTTGCTTTATGAACAATGGCCACAACATGTTAAATTGCACTGGTACATTATCATTTTGACTGTGAACTTTTTGCACCCTATGGCATCTCTCACATGACTAGTTCTGTTTTGCAGCAAATGGCAGGTCTGAAATATCTGGAGTCAGATTTGCTTTGTAAGACTATAACACTTTCAACACCATTTATTAGAAACTGTTGCAATTGCAACCTAATGTATGATGGTGATGCAAAACTATAGTATTCACTGATAAAAGTAAAGAGAAGCCAGAAAATACTCAAGGGCTTAGTTGAGCAGAGTTCCAAACACAAGCCAAACCATGATTTCTGCAACCAGTTTGCTAGCAAGACAATGTCTGTCTGTTCTCCAATTGCACACAATTTGTGATATTTCAGAGCCTGCTAGAAAGGAGCCAAGTCAAACTGTCTACCACATTTTGACTCAGAATATTATAGGGTATTTGACAGAAGATGTGGGGGGGCAATCACAGCCACCTACAGTTTGGGATTTGCAGAGGCCTCTATTAAGAGCAGGCTTCAGTGCAGCAATTTAGACCAAAACCTGTGCCTGAAAACACTGAAGTTCAATCACAGACTTGGGTTCACACTTTAAACTATGTGGGCTGCTCCAAAAGCAATACCTTTCCCAATCCCTTCATCAGAAAGTACAGTAGTCATCCACATAAATTTAATCAGTAGCTCTGCCCTCCATCCTTAGGGACCTTTAGTATTCTTGCAGATGAAAAATATTTGCTGTAAGTCATCATATTCTGGGGTGCAGGGGAGGAACTGCTCATCCATTTCTCAAAGCCGTGAGGAAACAACAACAACAACAACAAAGATAAAATTGAATAAACAGTCCTTTCTTATAGATATCTTTCCTCTGCTGTTGTTTCTACAGGGAATTGTTTTCTGCTCCACTCTGAGGAACTAAAGGATAATTTAAAAGCAATTTCTTATCTGAAAAGACCAGCAGCAATTAATACACCTTTGGGTCCATCTCCTGTGATGTCAGTAGAGACAGTTATCTTCTGCGTTTCAAATTCCAGTCCTGGCACCAAACAAACACTGACCTGCTTTCATAAAACAACTCCTAAGCAAATTAACATTCTGAATCTTTTTTTTTTTCAGCATCCAGGATCCTGAATGTCAGCCTGCAAAGAAAAGTAAAGTTCATCATCTGATAGTTTAATTGGCATAGTTTCCTTTCTTCCATATATTCCAATGTGTACATCTACATTTAGCTACACATTCCAGGCAGGCTTCTGGCCAAGAGATACTATACTTGCTTTAGCAGTCTTTGTGAAAATACATGGGCTAGATGAAGAGGCTCAGCAAGACAATGGGAACTACTAAAAGGAAATAAGAAAGACTTTTGCACGGTAGGAAAATGTAAACATAAAGTGTAGAAAACCTGGAACTAGGGAGTAAAGGAGGGAAAAAAATAAAAATGAAAAAAGTATTGCTCTGCATTGATCCCAAGGGTCTCAGATCTACCCAGGGAAATAGCTGACCAACAGAATTCTTCATTCCTTCGATGAATCAACAGATCACTGAAGCATTTAAACTAAATCTTTTATATTACCATGAACTTTTGATTTCTTTGTACTCTCTCATTCTTGAAGATCAGGAAAGTATTTCTGCTTTTAAAAATATCAGTTAGGTGTCACAGCTTTTGATATCACTGTTGACGTTCGAACATAAGGTTTCTGAGCTCCATAGATAATATATCTACGCTTTCACACTGCTGTCAAGAAACAGTACCACTAGAATAATGAACTTGGAGGAAAAAGAAAACAAAAACGAAGAATTCCATTCTGGAGTTTTTGGATTTGCAAGCATAATTAATGGCTTCTAATAGTCTTCTGAGTAATAGCTATTAAAAGATGTCACATAAATTCATTTATACTCTTGGCAGGTAAGTGTTCCCAAAAGATTCCTCTTCAGTGTTCCTCCTTTCTAGGACAGGAATGTTCACAGATTAAAGAATATTAGCTCTAGAGTACTTAATTCACAAATATGAAATGGAAATAAATACTAGTTTTACAAAAAGGCCTTGATCTCTGTAGAAGAGAGCTGTATTTCTGTTCTAATAGCTTTTTCAGCTGAAAACAAACTGTGCACAGTGATGGACCATAAACCTCCATGATTTGCATGATTCCTTTCCATTTATTTTAACCCCAGCTCACTGCTTTTGCTGAAGAAACAGGTTCCTAGCAGTGGTGTGTGCCATTTTATCAGCCAAAAAAGACAAGCAAATTGTCACCTTCTGTGTCAACTGGGTTCATACTATGGATGCTCAGAAGAAGCCTCATGATCAAGCCTTACCTCCTCCTTGGATGGGCCACAGCCATTCCTCCAGATTGTTTTAAGAAGTGTGATTGACTTATGAATAACACTTTAGCATTGAACTGGAGTCAAGTGATGGGACACTTCACTGTCCCAATATACTCCAACATTCTGCAGCAGCTCTGTCAGGGGACAAAGGGCATAGCCATGGGGCTGTGGCAACAACTGTGTCGCAAGGACATATAAAGTACAACATGCATTACTCATAACAGGAAAAATCTGAAGCCCTCTTAGTCCTCAACATCTGTTCTCTTATAATTCTGCCTTAAAGAACTAAACAACAATTACATGCAAATATCTGCTAGATAATAAATAAATGAAAAAAATTTACAACAAATGAGAGAGTAGCACAAAATACTAGTGATGTGTCTAAATATACTGAATATACTGAAATGAATCATTTCCTAGTGCATATTTAGCATTAAGTTTACGGCAAAACAGGCATATATAACAGAATTGGGAACGTTTTGACGTACAAATTTCATGTGGCTTTACTGCCCAGGATCAGTATTTTCCAAAGCCATATGAAATATGGATAAGACCCACAGCAGTTTTCTTGTTAGTGGTTCAGTGTCATGCTGAAGGGGTAGGAACAATTTTAGGATGTCTGCAAATGGATTTCCTTTTGCAGGAGAAAATGCAAGACGAAGAGAGAGGAGAAAAAACATCCAGATACAGGAAATGCTGTTTAGTTAGCATAGTTTTTTTAATTTTGTCACAGTAGTTCTTATTTTGGCTTTCCCCTGAAGTGTAAACTTTTAAAATATTTCAAGAATTTCTTGACTGCATTTAAGTACAAGCGAATGAGCCAGATGCCCAAAAGAAAATGTGAAATATTTAAATCTGTTTTATATGCTCTGCTCTGAGACTCATTCTCTTGTCATGGCTCTTGCAAGGTACAGTAAAGGGAAAAGATAACTGTTCAGGGTCAAGTAACACATTCAAAAGATTCGAAGTTTGAATATCAGTCTTTGAACTATAAAAGCAAGCATATTTTTAAGCATAACCAGTTTTTCTGGCTTGAAAAGGAGTACAAGATAGGAAGTAAAACATAATTTTCAGCAAAAAAAAAAGACAAAAGCCATATAATGAATAGCATTGACTTCTAAAATGTATTTATTTTATCAACATTAAAAGAAGAAATAATTGATTTCATATGTAAGTAGTTTCACACCTGTAATTTTAAGGTGAAAATCAACTATAAAATTTGTAGAGAAAGAAAACATACGCAAATTTTCAGCATATGAAATCTGTCCCAAGGTTTTTCTGTGTCTTCCAATTTCATATTTTGGTCTATGCAATATATTACCAACCCCTTCAAATCTTGCCATTTTGACATCAGATTTACTTTTAAATGTTATAAAGTAAAAGTACAATTTTGTCTCCCAGATAGTTAAACTAGACTAGGGTAGCACATGCAAAATAGGTGTAGTACCTACCACATTTGGAACTGGACACATTCACTTCAAACTATAGCATTCATTCATTTCAAACTACAGCATTTACATAAGAAACTAATCGGAAATAATAATTAAAAAAAAAAAAAAAAAAACCACAAGAGTAAATTTGCATGGTTAGAATCTTGGCAAAATAATCTTAAAGCTGACAAATTTTCCATAATTTTTTAGTGAAACGAAATCTGATTGGAAACTAATTATACATAGCACAAAATTGTGATTTATATTAAAACAAACTTTTAAAAAAATTATTATCATTTACTTATTTCCTGCTGTTTGGTGAAACAATCTCTCATCTTGGAACATTTGCATACCAGGATTTGGCAAGTTGATTTAATTTACTAATATTTACATTTTCTTAGTTCAAATATTTTGACATTTTAATGATGAAGTTGTGATATCTGTTATTTCATAATGAATTATTTTTTTTCTTGCCACAAGTTTCCTGGTTATATTGAATTTGATGCCTTTTTTTTTGCAACTCTACTATGCTGCATGAAGCTGGCTTTTAAGAACAACTACTTAATCCTGATTTTGATCTAAGAAAGAGTGTTTTTTTATTAGAGAGAGGAACAACAGTTTGCTGCAATGTTTCATGCACCTGCTTCAAGAAGAACAAAGACGAACCATAAAATGCCATCTGAACAACTTCTGATGATGAATATGTCTGTTAATAATGTGATTTGCCTGTTAATTGTTCTGTCCACTAGGTTGTTAGTGAGCATTTCCTCCTAGGTAGCCTTGGTAAAGCAAGGTGATTTATATTTGGACTTCTGTTATCAAGCTTTTGGACATTAAATGCTCGTAGGAAAATGATAAGGAAAAATTTGCAAAGTTGCACTTATTCCATCTTTTTGAAGAGGATATTGTAAACCAAAGAGGGGAAGCAGATGAAAGTAGAGAGCTGTATGAGGCAAGCAGGAGAGAGAAAGCTCTGGAAAGTTCTTCTAGCTCTGGAAAGAGAATGGAAATTAAGATCAATAAATACTAATATAATGACAGCGAAAAACATAACAGTATGTTAAAATAACAGGTTTTGCTCCCAACCATGGGTTAAATTGAAGACCAGTTACCATTTTAACCCACATTAACCTCACAGAAATCTCTGAAATACATTTAATAGAACAATGTCCGTTTATTCCCTCTTTCTTTATTTCACATCTTCCCTCTTCAGTCCACACTTACTACATTCTATGTTGGAGACACTGAATAATGCTTTCCGTTGTACAACTGGAGTAAAGACACAGTCCTACAATAGGACATGGCTCAGCAGAAGACAATCATCTTTCCTGTCTGTGAATTCCTCATATCATTTTTATTATACTGTGAAAAATCTGACTAAATACAGTCAGGATTAACTGGCAGAGGAACCAAGACTTCCAGTGTAGCTACTTAAATAACAAAGAACCAGATGGGAAAGCACTTCTAAATAAACAGGAGAGTTCTCACTTTCATTCACCTGACTTTTGTATTCTGTTTCTGAAAAGAATAATTACAGCAATAGTCAGCATGGTACATGTGATGCTTCTCTCAGGAAATACTGCAACGCAAGGGGTCATACTACATGGAATCTCTTTGTAAAATATTGCTTTTTACTGTTGGCAGTGTTATAGTTTTAAAACAATATTGGAAGCAGTTACATTGTTAACATGGATTATACTAAGTCTTCAGCCTGAGCTTGTACATTTTTATAATAAACACTTGAGGAAAAGAAATAAAAAACTCAAGGTATCAGTATCAACACCAGCGTTATAGGCAGCTACACCAAACCTCACAACATCTCTTCCTACCTCGGGCTCATCTACATTCCTGCTGCAGAACCTGCACAGACTCAATATGTCTGCCTCAAACATATCAGAAATACATGTTTTGTAGAAATCAAGTTCATGTTTATCTGGGATCTTCTGAAGCTTTAAGACATATCTCACAACGGTCACTTTGTTATTGCTAAATGCTGGTATGAATATACATTTAATTTTGTGTGAGTCCTACCTTAGCCATAAATTAAATGAGAATGGATAGCAGCAATGCATGACTATCTCTAAATGGAAATTTGCAGTGAGATAAAGAGTAGAATTTGAAAAATGCTTTCACGATCATCTTATCAACATTATGAGCTATGTACCATGAACTCTAAGTAAAAAAACCCAATCTGAGTGATTGTGAGGTAAAAGAACAAGGAAGTGAAAGGTACCCTTGATAAGCAAAAATGTTAGTCTAAACAAATGTCCAAATTCCAAAATGGTATAACTCAATTCTCCTGCCTAGATTTTCAGCAGTTTCAGCACAATACTCTTCTATATATTCATCCAAAAATGGGTTTAATTTTGCTCCAGATTTAAAAGAGGATCAAACTCAGTGGGACATGAATTAGATGCAAAATAGGTGCTTTTAATCTTATTTTTACTTGCACCTGTTCATTTCTTTTGTGGGGAAAAAATTAAAGCATATTTTCAGTAGATACATTATTGAAAAATTTCTGAATTGAATGTGACTTAGAAAACTAAAAGAAAGAGAATCTCTAATTTAAGTCCAAATAACGTACTAAATCACCTCCGTTCATATACTCCTATAAAAAGACCTAAACCATTTTTTAATGTAGTCACTGTGCCCAGGAGGATCTGATGAACATAGGCATTGTTTAACCTGTCTTGAAAGCTCTGTGTTTCTAAACAGCTAGTTGTCCCACAGCTGATCTAATTTAACAAGCAACACCACAGGAAAGGTGAGAGATACATGTTCACAATAAATCTGACATATAATCAATGAAAGTGAGATGAAAAGCTGAGGGATTGCGTCCTGTGGATGAAGAAGACAATAGTAGTAGCTTAGTAGCTTCCAACCAGATCACTTGAAGTTGACAAGCAGCAAAGTTGCTGCTTTCATTTTTGAAAGGCAGAGAAAATCATATGGTAGCTGAAAGCTGCACATCTTCCCTGATATTTTTGTCATTAAGGAGAACCTCGTCATCCACAGTGTTTTGTGCATGAATCATGTGAGATGACTAACTTTCAGTGTTGTCAGACTTAAGATGCCTCTAAATTTGTTTTATTTTGGTTATTTCTGTTACGTAACTAGTAGCAGGTTTCATTTGGAAAGACTGAATGTATTCAAACTCTTAAACAAACTAATAAAATCCTTTACTGCTAATGAGTAGGGTGACAATCACAAAATAAGAGCAAATACATGCTACCTCAGAGGCTAAATATTCAAGACTGTAACCACTTTATATTGTTTATGGATT
This sequence comes from Centrocercus urophasianus, assembly GCF_019232065.1. Classification (NCBI taxonomy): domain Eukaryota; kingdom Metazoa; phylum Chordata; class Aves; order Galliformes; family Phasianidae; genus Centrocercus; species Centrocercus urophasianus. The sequence goes on from NW_024884142.1 coordinate 43,086,492, forward strand.
GCAAAATCCTTGCAAACTTTGGCTTAAATTAACTATATTTACTTTAGCTTATGTTCCAAATTAAATTTAGCATAGGAAGCATGAGATTCCACTCACAGTTTTATATGTTTCAGGAAACTTAAAGAGATTAAACTGAGACTGACAGTTAAAATTCTTTAGTACTATTCATTTAACCATAGGAAGCTCAACATACTACATGATTAACCAGAATAGATCAGATGTATACTATATGGAATTCATTATATTTTCCATTGAGTGTGTTTGTCTTCATGTGTTTATCTTTCTGTGCATATTTATCTTCAAAATATTTTCTCGTATCTAAATATATATAGTGTTGACACACTTTTATTACACAGAAACTGGGCTTGTATGCTATCCTAGCTCAATGTATAGATCAAATTAACAGCTACTTCATTAAAATTCCCGTAAATATGTACCTGGATCAAATTAATTTTTATGGTTCATACCTTTCAACATAGCTAGAAAAAAATTTACATACTGCAAATCACAGAATTGTAGAATCACCAAGGTTGGAAAAGACCTCCCAGATCACCTTGTACAATCATCCATCTACCACCAATATTTTCCCACTAAACCATGTCTCTCAATATAACATTCAAATATTTTTTTAACACCTCCAGGGACAGTGACTCAGCCACCTCCCTGGGAGATGCTGAGAGAACGTGAGCAGCTTGGGGACAAGTGGGACTGTATACCTTCTTCACTGCCAAAATCATTAGCTAGACAGCAGGAGAATGTCCTATACAAAATATTTGCAGGAGATTCTGGAGCCTTCTGTTTTGACTTCTCACCCTGGATCCTGTTTCTCCTTGCTCAGTTTTCATCATTAGTTTCTTGCTCTTTACACCCTATTTTCTGGTATGGTTCTACTGTCTTTTCCCAGTTCTGATCTCCACCTCTGCCTTCATGTTGTCTGCTGATGCAAAAAATCACTTTTAATATCGGTATGGTGAGGCTTGAAGGAATAATCCTTCCTGGCACAAACTTCCTCTACTCTTACAAAGTCTTCATAGTACTTACCTCAAATATCAACAGTTCTCCTTGCAGACCTTAGTATAGACATAGCACATGCAGTCCATTTCAACAAACAGGATGGATATTTATTGTATTAAAGGTGTTTTATAAAGTTCCAGTTCTAGATATTATGGGGCTTACTGTTTTTCCACTGGCCTTTTGAAACTGCAGCTATGTTTTTCCTTTGACACAAATATTTATACTTTCTCAAATCCAAGATGAAATACCTTTTTAGTCAGTGTTACTAATGTTTGATGTCACCGAGGGTGTCCACTGAACAAGCACATGCTGCCTTTAAAACAACAGTCTGTCTTATAAACCATCTGAGTCATCAACATTATCTGCAAGCATTTCTTCCCTTGAAGATACAATTTAACCAGCATGACTCCCTAACCAGGAGAAACAAGAAATACTTTTCCAGTAACTCCCGCTTTTGATTCCACAATGGCTGAAACTTACTGATATAATAATGGAAGAGAGCAACAAGATGCAGTGCAGAGGACTGTGCCTTCGGGAGGCGCTGGCAAGAACAAGCAAAACCACTGGTAGCATTAGGCTGTGACATGTTGGCCTTGGGCTGGGCCCAAGCACACCTTGCCAACCCTTCTCAGAGATTGCTGATCCATGTGGCTGCTCCACCTTCAGGAAGCCTTTCCAAATAGGAATGTAGATTTTTACCCTTAGAAAGTCAAGTTAGCAGAGCCTGTCAAATAAACAAATCTGCCTGCAGCCTCATGGTGCCAGCACTGCATTAAATGTTAGACATAACAACATTTTTCTTCTAGACAGCGAAATGCTCTGTCCCTCACCAGCACTCAGCACAACTGGCTGGGTTCCCCACAGTGCTCCCACCCAGCTTGAGCTCCCAGAACACCGAGGAGGCCAGCATCCCACAGTGCTGGGAGGTGGGAGGGTGCAGGGAGCCATGGGCAGCTTCTGCACCCCAGCACACACCACTGCCCTCCTGGAGCACTGCCAGACACAGGCTGGGCTCAGGAGCTAAGCTTGCCAGGGCACTCACCTAGGGAAGCTATGGTCACAGAGGTACCCATACCTTAGGCCATTTCTTGTGCCCACACCACAGGAAAATGAACAGAGTGGAAATGATCTTCTTTATTCTGTAGACTGCAGTGATGCTCTCAGCTAGAGTAGTTTGGTATCAGAGAGCAGAACCTGCAAACCTTTAGTCTTCTTGCTTTCTAGCTTGCAGCAGTGATGTTTTAGTCAGAATTTCTCAGGATATGATCTGTACATTCTTCCCTTTCTGGGCACCAATCAGCTCACTGTTGGTATTTAGCACGGAATATATTGCTTTAAAGTGCATAGCAATGGTTCTTAGGATAATAAACTCTTCTCTTAGTTTTATTCAGCCAAATTGATTTCTCTTCAGTGTCAGAAAATATGCTTCCTCCAATCTCTCAGCTCTCAGAGTCACATAACAGAATTATTTATTTATTTATTTTTCCTGGAATGAACAAAGAATAATAGGAATTTTGAAGTTCAGTTTTCACTTAAGTGTTATCTGCCTTAGCCAAATTGCAGCTTGGCTGGAATGCGTGCCACCTTTATGGAGTAGGAGACAGGGCAAATAATGCTGACTCAACTGACTTAAGACTCTTGACCCTTCCCACCAACGTCTTGTCTCAGAGGTCCCTGCTCTCCCCCCACACCTGCTCTCCTCTCCCTCCCCCCTAGTGGTGATAACGCCAACTCAGCTTCCCTCACACAAATGTGGACGGATGAGCTAATGAGCATTTTGTTGGCTCAGAAAAGCAAGCAGCCTGTCAGCTGCACTCAGTGGCACCTAGCTCAAATCTCTACAATCTTCTGCTCAGTCAGACACAGGCAGTAATTTGTTCAGCTGGTTCTGTGTGAGATGCCTCTAAAACTGCCAGCCCTTCTGTTCCCTGTAACACTCCAGCTGACCTTCTTTGCTAAGCTTTTGCTCCAGGTTATTGTTTTAAATTCTGGAATGAAAAGCTGGTTGGTCAGATCTTGTTTCTTCATCACTTTGTTTTTGTTTTTTGTTTTTGTTTTTTACTTTGAGCTCTGCACACAATGCTGGGGGGACATGTTGCATTCACATGTTCTGTGTCCTTTCCATTCTTTTCTGAAAGGAGCCTCTTGGCATGCAAAACAAAAAGCCAAGGAAAGTGTCTTCTTATTTGGAAAAAAATTGCATTTATTAAGTGAAATAATTATCCTTTTTTTCCCCTACAAGTAGAGGTTACTTTTTTTAGCCAAATATCATGTCAAGCAAAAATAGGCACAGAACATAACTAACCTGCTTCAGAAATAGTACAGTAGATATTAAGGCACTGCTGCTGGCCCTGACCTGGGATTTCTAGGTCATGCAGTGTTTTACTGTTCTTATGAGTCCTCACTTTCACAAGAGAAATTGATCAACCATTTCAATCCTTTTTGTCTGTGATATGCCTTAGACTTTACTGATCAAATCAGCAGCTTGCTGGTTTGTTTACTACCACTCTGGGTCTCAGATATTCCTAATTTATCCCTTGGAAACAAATATCTCAGCAAACACCGATGATCACAGGATTTGAATCTCTACTGTCTCTTATGACCAATCTTTCTCATTAAGGCATATCCAGGATCTCCTTTTCAAACTAGTGCAAATTCTCAGTACATAAAATATGCGCAGATTCCTGTGATACTTCATCTGTCCATCCATTTCTCTGCAAATCTCATAACAAGTAAGATGTCAGCTTCTACTACTACAAAAGTAGTGGGTTTAAATTTTCAGTCAAACTGCTGTCAAGAGATTTCGGATCACCTTGCTTATCTTTGCTATTTTAAAATTTTATGAGGTAGAAACCAGATTGTTATTTTGAAAAAAAGCAAAAGGATATTTAATTTTCATACTTTTTTTTCTGCAATTAACTGTTTTAGTTGCACTTAACTGCAAGCACACCTATGAGCCTACGTCTCATGTCTGCCATGTCAAATGCACTATGATCTCAAAAAATCATATGATGTGTACAATCCAGGATGGTAACAACAGCTTTGTGTAATGAAACAAAATATTTGGGAACTGCAACGCACATTTTTCCAGCTACCACAATAAAGCTATGTGCATTTTTTTCCAAGAGAACAGACTTTTTAATGAGTTAATACGAGCAGTTTGCAGTTTGACTCAACTTGGCTTGTATTTATTTTTAGTATCTGTGACAAGGCTTAACAGCTTTCTCAAAGTTGCTGTTCACTGAAGTCAACAGAAAATACTTCTGGACCTCAGATTTTTCTTTCCCCGGGTGACCTCCATCCTTTCTTCTGTTTTTTTTGGCAACACATTATAAACCACTAGCTGGACCTGCAACGATTTCTCCCTTCAGTTAACAATACAGATGGAAAAATGCTGCCCAAGCTACCTATGTTCCCATCTTCAACATTTTGTCTATTGGGTTTCATCTGAGCTATAGCTATGGTACTTCACTTTCTTGTCCTCCACCTGAGGATAGGCAGGAATTTGTAATCACACTGGCATAAGTGCAATCTAGATCTGTTAGCTTCCTTGACTTTCTACTGAATGGTTGAGAGAATTGCATCTACCAAATTTTCCAAGATTCTTAAAAAAAAAAAAGGAAATCTCATACCAAATACATTTACATTCAAAATAACATTCTCCGTAGTCTTGTATTTCAGCTAGGCATATTCCTTTCTTGGGAAATTCTGTCAAGAGTTAATTACCAAAAACCTGGTATTCCTTCTTTGGGTGTGGTTTTGTTATTTTTTTTCTGGAGAGTAGTTGAAAACCAAAATCCAATCATTTTGCCCTCTTTTGTCGCCTTTCACTTTAACTGTGAAATAACTCTGTCAACCTTAATTTAGTCACTACATACATTATGTGATGGAACATCAGTACTCCAGACACCTCTGCAGAAAAATTTCATTGTTATCTTTAAAATGTAAAAACATCCAGGCATGAGAAAGAACTACTATCAGAAATAAACAATCTTTTGTCAGTATGCTTTTTGTTTATGTGCATGTGTAGTTCTCTGTCCAGACGTCTTAAATGTTCTCCAGATACTCAACTGTATTTTGTTTTATTTTAGGGAAGGAGGATGCTGTTTTGTAACACGTCAGTGTATAGTGGTTCTATTTACAAAGAAAACCTCAAAGATATTACTTACTGCCTGAATTTACAGGGCACCTGAAATAACAAGTCAAGGAGTAAAAGGATTTTATTTCTACCTGTGCTAACTCTGATGATAGTAAGGACATTTTAAATGTCAGTAATTCAATTGTTTATCAAAGCATGTAAGAAATGCAGGGATAACTCATACAGAAAGAGCCACATACAATATTTGAATGATTAACCCTTGCAGTAAATCTTCAGTCATGTACTAATTAAGTGGTTGCTAAGAGGTGCTGCAAAAGGGATTTTTTTTTTCCAGAACAAGGACAAAAAGTAAAAATGCTTTTCTCACAAGTTTTGCTTTTGGTCCTAATCTTTTCCAGTTTTGTAAATTTTTTTCTTAGTATCTAGAAATGAGTAGCTAGAAATTTGCACCTCAAAACAGGTTTCCTCACAATGCTTGTAAAAAAGATAAGGCATTTCTCTGCCACTGGAGGAGATTTTTGCTCTATTTAATAATTTCCCTGCTAATACATTCCAGCATGAAAAAAATTTCCTGTGCTATTTTTTACCATTAGTTTGTATATTGTGTTGTTTAAGACTCTGACACTTTTTTTTTTTTTTTCTGCTCAGTCTTGCCAAAATGAGTGGTTTTAAAAGCTTTAAAAAATTATCTGTTACTGACTGACTCTCAAGCACAAATTGCTACTACTGGAAAGCATGAAAATCAAAACATTTTACCTGAGATGAGTACAAATCAGCTTGTACCATACTTTGTTGCCTCTAAGCTAGGAACATGCATTCAAGTAATCAGAAGCTATAAGAAAGACATGGAAACATTGAGCATCTCTTTGCTGCCCTAAATAATGGCAATTCTACTGAAACACAAGGAGCTTGTATGGCAACACTTAACAATGATGGGCGGATAACTCTTCAAGAGCTTTAAATACCTCAGGAAAAATGAAGCATTGCACCTCCAGAGGTTTCCAAATATTTTCAAAGTACTCTGTATAATGCATCAGGACGGCAAACCTCACATCTTTATGTTACACCTTTGCAAAACTGCCAAAGCTTTGTGCCAGCAGAACCCTTAGAACAAGGAACAAACCAATATTTTACTTATGACAAGTGACAGTTCTGTGGAATACACAGAAATTAAAGTAAGGTGGATGTGAAGCTTGGCCAGTCCAATTCACCATTCCATGAAAAAAATAAATCCATATAGCTTTCCTATCAATAAAGAGAGAACCATTTTTCTCCAACAGGTCACAGTTGATGACTGCTGTTTGTTTATTGTGCCCAGCTGTGAGCAAATGTGATACCCTACAGACTTCTTTTCTGCAAAAAGGTGGGGAAGTCTGCTGAACATTTTTAATATCTTATTATTAAATTTAACTTTGCAAACATAGCGTTTTATGTGCTAATGCCTGTGTGCCAGATGAATGATTACTGTAAATGTGTCAGTTAAAGAGTCCAGTGACAGCTCCATATGTGCTCTATAAAGAAATTAGTAAAGCTTGCCCTGATCAAAAACAGAGTGATTGACTCAATATTTCAGGAGCCCAGAAATACGAAGACTGATTAGAGATCTGAAACAAACTTAAGCAGATGACCTAATACCTTCTGTAATCTTCTCTGAACTGCATGTCCTCCAGACCATTCTCTGTCCCTGAATGCACATGCTTACTTTGTAGAAGACCAAATATTTACTCTGTAGAAGCCTAAATAATTTGAAGATTTCACTGCTGCTGGGTTGCTTTATGACCATCTACCCGAAGGAACTGTCATTGATGGGGACTGCTGGAACGATTGAACAGAGACTGTTCTGCAAGCTTAGTGAAAAATCACATATGCAGAGGTGAGGGCTTTCTCAAATAGTGGTATGGCATAGGAGAAAGGTAACTCTCAAAGAAGTGTCCTGTGCACTCAAAGGTAGGTCATTCAGATTTCCCTGTGTAACTCTGCCACTTTCAAAAAGCACTTTCTGGTGGGAAGTACTTCAGATATAGAGAATGCATGTATGATAAGTCTCATTGTATTTCTTCCAACAGAAAGTAGAGATTTTACAAAGATGATATTGTGTTTTGGGTCAGCTTTGGGTTAAGTTTTTGAAGTAGAGTAGGAGATAACATTAACTGAAATAGTTTGGTATTAGTTCCAGTGGTAATTCATTTCTCTCATATCATCAACTTCAAGAGCTTCAATATGTTATTAATTTCCAGCCACAGAGCACAGCCTTTTTAAGAAATCAGATGATGAAAGAGCCTGTGCATGTTGCTTTAGTTCAACAACAGACCTGACTTTTATATACTTTAAGAGATTTGTACTGTATAATTTATTTTCAGAAGTTTCAGGCTCTGTTTTTCAAACTACAACGATCTCTTGAAGGTTAATATCCTCTCCATTGCCTCCTTAAAACCAATTATTTCCATTCATCTTAGCTTGGAAATCAGAGACTATAGACTGTCTATATTTTCTTTAGCATTACCATGCATAGTGGGTTTAATTAAAAAAATCTGCAATTGCTGCAAAGCCTACTGAAAAGTACAAACTCTGATCTAAGTTAATTCAAAGTAAGTTTCAGAGACATTTAGATTTGAAACTGACCAGTCACTATCAACTAGTCAGAACCACCTTCTTTGTATGTATCTTAGCATCAGTATTCTGGAAGCTATTTGCCTTCTGCCCACTGGAAGCCAGAAGAAGAAAAAAATATTTCCATAATCAAAATAAATGAAAAACTAATTAAAAGCCTCTGTCTTTCTAACTGGTGAAAAAACTCTAGCAAGTATTCTCCTTTCCTGTGTCATGGTAGGGCCTACTGAAAAAACATACAGAACAAGCACAGAGCAGGTAGGAATGGTTTTTGCTTCTCCGTAGCCTGTTTGAACTTAAAGCTTTTGAATCATGCATGCTTAATTAGGTGAAGTAGTAAGATCTAAAGCATCATCATGGTTCTCCTCATAAATGAAATATAACTATGCAGTAGGAGTAACAAAGCACAGTTTACTGTCAGTATGCTTGCTAGGCCCAAACTCTAAACAGGCAAGTAATTTCTCTCTAAGGTATTGTTTTACAATGAGCAAAGTATTGTTTTAAAAATAAAAAAAAATTAAAGTGGATTCACACTTGACTTCTGTACTTTGTTGGCTTATTGGCTTATCTTCAAGCATCGTGTCTTCCATGGCTGTGAAATGAACAGCTGCTGTAAACTCAGACTTGTGGCTTGGCTTGTTAAGATTTCATGGAACTGCAACTTTTTTCCAATAATGTCTGTTTCTGTATTTGTTGATTGTGGTTTCTTTTGAGATACCTCCACATTTTTATATCCTTCCTCAGTGTCTGGTCTTTCCATGTATTTACTTAGCTGTGGTGTCTCCTTATTCTGAAAATTGACTTCTCATCCCCTCTAAGCTGTACTTACGTATTTTAAAGCAAGTACAGTTGATGTTTAGGTCTCTAGATTTATGAATTGTTAAGTTCTTTCTGACTCTAGCAACAACTACTCTTCTGTTTCTGCTTTCTAAATTTTAGCAAAGACCAGTCCTCTGCTTCTGACTGCTGAAGAAATAACAGCAGCAAAGAACTTGGTTGTTCTGTTCCATGTTTACTTTGTGACTTATTTATGGTGGTTGGTTTTTCATTGCTCTTGTTTTTGGTTGTTTTTGTGTGCGTGTGTGTGTAATGCTACAGTAGCATTAAAAACCTCCAAAAAAATGACTGTCCCTGAATTAAAGAGCGTATGACTCATAGTGTCAGAAGTATGACAAGGGATAGGTAATGTCAAAATATGTAGTAGACAAGTTGCTAAATGACAGAATCATAAAAATAAAGCAAAGGCAGGGGGTGAAATCTTGATTCTGTTAAAATTATATCATCACATATGAAGCCAGTGGTTCCATTTTAGGGAGAACAACATCACTAAAGTAATGTGGTAATAAAAATGCTAACATGATCCTTAAAATTATTCTAAACAGATACTTTCAGATAAGATATGGAAGTATTAATGCCATTGTACATAGCAGCACTGAGGTTTTATCTACAGTACTTAGTACCGCTCTGTGTACAAGGAAAAAGTAAACAATTTAACTTGTTTAGGTAAGCAGAATAAAAACTGAAGGAGAATGTGTGCTGCCTGAAATATAAATTGAGGACAGACATAAAGGAAACAACAGTACTTAGCCATTCAACTGAATGACCATGATGGATTATGAATAAATGTGCGGAAGATGAGCAGACAAGCTGTAGGCTAGAAGTCAGAAGAGGCTTACAAACCAGCAGAGAGCAGATACTCTGCAAGCTTGGTAACAGGCAGAAACTAGACTATCATCAGGGGGAAATGGTAGGATAAATTTATCAGAATCTTTGCAAAACAAAGCACTGCAACAGCAGATGTTATTTCATCTCTGATCTAAAGACTGGGGGCAATAGGCTCACTTCTGAAAGCTTTCTTCTTCCTACATGGAAATTTTGCTCTGATGAGCTCTAAATGATTCCTAGATGGAGAAGCTACATAACAGACAGTCGTTCATAATGCAGAGTCTAACCTTATGGTCAAGTGGGAAACAAAGGCACCCAGTACAATGTGGAAACTGCTTAGTGTTTTGAAGATTTAGAACCTTCTAAATAAATTATTTATCTTTTACAGTTCAGTCCCAGCCTGCTGACATGAAAGATAGTGTTTTCCCTGATGTCAGCATCAAAGGGACAAGACAATATTTTTGATTATTAAGTACACAATGAACCAAGTGATTGATTCCACCATTCATTATTATTTTAAGCCAGATGCAATGTTTCATTCAAAAAACATTATTTCTTCTTCTGTGATAAATGACCTTCTTCTAAACTCTGAACATTCATGAAAAGCTTTGGTGTCATGTCTGGGAAGTTCTACTACAGATAGCATTCTGGGGAATTTCCTAAGATCTCAAAAAATGCTTTGATTGAGCCAGTCATACCTATGCACAATTTCCTTCTCTTCCATTTGGAAGTTAATTGTGATAATCAAAAAGGGCACCCTCTTGCAATTTCTATCACTAAAGAATTCATTACCTCAGGAAAAATCATATCAGTGACTTAAGAACGGCGAAGACAGGCAATCATTAACTTGCATTTCAGTTAATTGCTAAATTACTCCTAATTAATTGCTAAGTTACTCCTAATTAATTCCATTACTCCTACTTAAAGTATTGCATAACACCAATAAGGAAACTTTACAGTCTACAAAGGCCTAAACTTCAAAAGACTGGTAACATAGAACATCCTTGACACTGAGAAGCCTTATGCTGAGAATTTTGTTTCAGGCCTATCTCTGCTAGTAAAAAGGTGCTGAGCATCAGAATCTGTCAGGAATAGGCTTAACAGGAGCAGATCTGCTGGTGCCATATCTATACAACTCTGAGAAGGCTCCCCTTTTCATTACAAGAGGTAATCCCTGAATGTGTTTATAAACCATTGGGATGTAGTGCTCAGGGACATGATTTAGCGGTGGGTTGTTAGAGTTAGGGAAGTACAGTTAGGTTGTGCTTGGATTTGAATATCTTTAAGGTCTTTTCCAACCTGAGCAATTCTATGATTCTGTGATTCTATGATTTTCCCAGAATAGCATGGGGTAAGGGTGAGGAGGTTGGCAGCTACTAACTGAGAATCACAGATGATACTTCTGGCTTGCTTGCCTCAAGCCAGATAGACAGCAGCACCAATATTTCAAGAGAACCTATCTGCGTAATGATTAATAAGGTTATACTAAACATCCCAGAGGTAGAACTGTTTTTGAAAAATGATAGAACATTTCCATAAAAATATCTGTAAAATCCTGAAGGCTGTGAGTAGTATAAAGTTCTGTATGTTTATTCAAATGAGTAAAGATTGTGTTCGTACGAAAACAGTAATTTATAATTAGGGCTAAGGGGGATGGAATATCTGAAAGCCATAGGAAATATTTTTTTAACCTATTAATCATTGAAATTGTTTCTAAGTACTTTTGAAGTAGAACCATGTTTCCCAAACCTATGTTTTTCAGCAGTTTCCATTCATTCTGAAATTCAGTCTTTTTTTCCTGGAATTACATGCATTTTATTCTTGGAACTTTAAAAAAAACTCCCAGCATTTGTGATGCAAGTGGACAGAGGACAGAACACTCAAGATAAATTATTAAGTTCATCACATCTGAGAGTGTCACTGACTTAGTTCTCTTCAGCACAGACTGCTGTGGTTTAACGCAGCAGGTGGCTTACACCATGCGGTAGTTCACTCACTCCCCTCATTCCTAATGGGATGGGGGAAAGAATCAAAAAAATGTAGAACTTATGGGTTGAGACAAAACTACTTACTGAGATAGAGAAAATTAAGAGTAAAAATGACAAATACACATATGACTGCATATAGCAAGTAATGTGCAAGTAATCCACCAGTGGATGTCCAGTTAGCCCCTGGGCAGTGGAAGGAAGTCTCATGAATGTCCAAGCCTTTCAAAACTTTCCTTCCACATGACATTATGTGGTATGGAATATCCCTTCAGCCGATTTAAGTCATCTGTTGTAATTCTATCCTCAGACCATCACCAAGAAAACTGAAATGTCCTTGGCATTGTAGAGCTCTACTGGGCAACAATTAGAAACATCAGTGTGCTATCAATGTTGCTTTTCTCCTAAAACCAAAACATAGCATCATACCAGACACTATGAAGAAGACCAACTCTGTCCCAGCTGAAACTAAGGCAGAGATTTAGGATAATAGAAGTACATGGGACAGAAATTATAGTGTGCTATAAGGCAGTATGTTCACAGGCATGTGGGTATAATCTGAATAAGACACACAAAATGTATGAGACTCCATATCTGAAGCAAAATGTTCTGCTCCAGTCTTTGGAATTTCTAAGCTTCTTTCTTCCTGAAGCAGGAAAGATATCCATACCTCACCTCTGCTCTCCCCTTCCTTCTCTTCCCTTCCCCTAGACTGGTGGACTTCCCCTTGCAGTATGAGACCTCTTTTAAAAGTAGCTAAATGGTTAAACATTCTCCCACATTTATCTGACTTTTTCAATAAGCTACAGCCTAAACAGTTTCACAGTTTTCCACAGTTTCCCTAGGGTTTCTTCAGCCTCCTTGCACTACCCTTCAACACCTCCACCTTCAGATTTCCAGCTTTTCCAGTTTTGGAGCCCTGATATGTCAACATGCTTGTAGTCTCTTTTCTATTGTTTCTTTACAGCTGTGTCTGCTTTAAACTTACACAGCATTTCTCAGTCATGTGCTCTATCTGGATATTACAACACCCATAGAACGCTAGCTTCAGTGGAGTTATAACCCCCATAAAAAAAGCAAAAGAACAGACAGAATTATGGGTTACAAGCCCAAAATACATCATTATACCACCCGCATAACCCACACCTTACCAGCTTCACTCAATAACTCACGAAATTACCCACTAATTGCTGGTTTAGCAAGAGTGCAACTTCTGGAAGGCTTGGGGCTGCCTTTCATAACTGCAGTTTCTCTCTCCCACAGAGACTTTTATTCTAATCAACACAGAGGAATGAATAAAATTGGTTCATTTCAAGTATGCATAGACACATTGCTCTCATAAAGGAGAACACACCAAAATACTTTTTAACAAATATAATAGCACAACTGCATTTCTAAATGGAAAGAAAAAGAGAAAAACCAACACATTCTTTTCTTGTCTGTGACAATTCTAGAGTTATCACTTTGACTTCTGTTAGACTTACCTCATAATTTATTGAAAGAGAATTCATTCCAGTAATGAATTAAAGTATTCATAAGCACACTGGGATCCTTTAGGCTGAAAGACATTTCCATAAATATAACACATACACTTCTAACAAGACAAACTACTTGAATATATCCAACAATGTGCAGTCAGATTTAGATGCAAAACAAATTTAATAAGCTCCTTTAAGTTAAAAAACAGCCCTTCTCTTCTAAACATAGTTTAAATTGGCTTTTTTTTTTTTTTTTTTTTTTTCTTTTTTTTTTTCTTTTTTTTTTCCAGTAGAAGGCAGATTACCTTCTGATTTCGTCAAGAACAAGAATGGCAGTTTTCCAAAGAAGTGGTCATCCTAACTGACTCATTCATTCAATCTAAGTAAAATACTCTGTTCTAAATTTTTAATTTTTTTTCTCCATTTCCAGCAAGAATCAGTTTGGCCTTAGGTTGATAGGACTGAGTTCGTGGCAGTATGTACCCAAGCAATTTGCCTGTGCTAAGGGTTTTACAGCTCACCAGAACTGAGCACAGTGTTAGAGGAAGTCTTTGGGGATAGGTAGCCTCTAGAAAGTAGCTTAATCTTCCTACTAGCATAGAAATTAAGGAGTACTGTTAAGGAACAAAACTTGATGAGTTACAGGACTGCTTTCCACTGTATAAATGAAAGACCATAATTCTTTTTAAAGATGTGAACTGATTGTGACTAACAGTTCTGCTAAAAATCCAAATGTAAGTGAGGAAAAGTAGTGGTAAGTTTTGGAAAGAAAAAAAAAAATAACGAGAGTAACTTCCCTTGAAATGCTGTTAATGAAAATGAGAAAGCTTTAAACTGGTACCTCTCTGCATTTTTTCCCATTCATTATATGTGCCCAGTAATGGAAAATCCATTGACAGCATTTTCTAGAACAGTCATTATGCCTGCAAAGACAGGATTGGTAACATACAAGAAAACATGTTTACGTTAACATATTTAAACAAAATGTTGGAATTAAAAACTTGTTCCTTGAAATGGTCCATTCTTATTCCTGTATTCCCTATGCTACTTGGTCAAGTATTATTCTTCTACTGATTAAGCTTGCATGACAGCTGAAATGATATAATCACGACAAATCCTCAAGATTCAAATATACCTTTTTGCAGATTAAAAAAAAAAAAAAAAAAAAAAAAAAAGAAAGGGAAAAAAAAGACAAACATGAAACTGAAGATGAAAACCAGAGTAGAGAAAGAATTTTTCTATTTCAGGCAGAGCTCAGCCCCAAAAAACTTACCACAGGAACTCTGCTTTTCTGCTTCCTACAAGCTTTGCATGGGAGCAATTAGCTTAAAGCATGTGACTTTGCACAGCGCAATTCAAATAGCACAAAATGTGGAAGCTGAGAATTAGCTTGTTGTTCAGAAGACATATGTCAAAATCTCATGGTTAATTTCTCTGCTTTTTTTTTCCCTGTCTGGGAAGGTGTGTTGCAAGAAGTTACATTCAGATACAGCATTTTTAATAATGTAAGTTTTCAGAACCACACACAGAATAGGAGTAGCAAAATGTGCACTTTTGGTAGTAAACCAGACAAATTCAGGGTACAGGGTTAATATGAGACAAACTGTAAATGAAATTGTATTCACATAAATCACACAAGAATAATGCAGGATCGTACTGTTCCAAAGGAAAATGAGAAACATCTCAAGTAGAGAAATATTCTTCAAATTCTACATTGTACATTGTTAGGACATCTGGAGATTCTTTGTTCTTTGCAATTCCCAGTTCGCTCCTAAGCATCATTATTAAAGTGTCTAATAAAAACTTCTGGCAAGCCAGAAGTATTTCGTAACAGATTGTGCTATCTTATAAGATAATATCTTGTTAGGGTGTGAGGGGATAAAAAACAATATGTGGAAAAACATTCAAATCAGAGGAATCAATACAAAGCAGAACAAAAGTAGGAAAAGTACTCTTTTTGCTCAGTTGCAGCGTTCAGACAAGCTCCTGGAGGAAATGGCAGGAGCCTCCATGTGCTGAACAATGCTCCGAAGCATACACTGAGGAAAGAGCAGTGATGAACTGAGGGAAAGATAAATAGACACCTGGGAAAAAAATGTCCAGGCTTTACTTTCTGTATCTCTTATTTGATAAAGGTCTCCTGAAATATCCATGTCTTGGGAAAAAAATAATAGCAACAAATAAATGAATAAAAGCCACCTTTTGATTTTCTAAATTTGTAAGATTTTTAAATGGTCTCTACATTTCAGCTTCTACATTTCTCTCACTGATCCTTTAAGTAATTTCAACACCAGCATGACTCTGTTGAAACCAGCAGGGTTACATTACAACAGAGTAGAGAACTAGGCCTAGTAGCATGATTGCTGGTTGCTAGACTGAAGGAAAAACAACTTTGTTTGAGCTTCACATAAGGTCTTTTAATCACTGCATGGACTGAACTAATCCAAGAGACATCAGGCTGTTCCTGTGTTTGGAGGGCATCAAGTGAGCTGCATTTATGGTTTCCCAGTCAGAAACATTACTGAACTAAGACAAAAAATGGCCCAGACATCACAGCTCTCAAAATGCATTCTAATCCCATAGATGTAATAAGCAAATTAGTAGAAGGTGAAGGCAGAAAGAAGCATCAGGTCATCTTATCTGCCCGTTTGCATATCCTGTGCCAAAAAGGGTCCTCCAGTCTTTGAGGGCAGTAACTTCCATGTCTAAAAAGACATTCTTCATGCTTTGGTTAAAGCATGTTTTCCCAGATGATAACCAGATCCAAGAATTTTGACAGATATTCACTATCTCCTTGTGGTTATGCTTCTGTTAAAAAATAATACAAAAGAGATTGAGAGAGGGAGACTTTCCAGGAACATCCAGAGATAAATCTGGAAAGTGTGCCAAATCACAGATTTAGTTGTACATGCCAACAATCAAGTTAGCAAAATATTGAAAATCTAAAAAATGGCTTCTGCCCTTAGCAAGAAATGCTTTGCTGAAGGTGGATGGTACCAGGAGGCTTCCAAGACTGCAACTGCAAAATTAGAATCCCAATTCAATCCCTGAAAGAACATCTCACTTGCAAACTAAGTAATTCTCTGCAGCTGCTCAGGCTCCATGACACCAACTTATAACTTGCAGTTCCCAGAATTAAGTAGTTTGCTACAGCTGCTGACAGTCGTGTGGAGGAACAGCCAGGGCTGAGAGATTTTTAAATCTGAAGAAGTGCCAGCCTAGTGCCTTTCTTAGTACATTTAAAATCTGAGTGTAGATGTTGCATTGTTGCGTTACTTGAATCAACCGTCCTTAAAAGTCAGCGTTTACTGGTCTTTCAAACCCATTATTTCTCTCAATGTATATGAAGATACTAGACTGTTCCCACTACATAGTGACAACAGATATTTGTGTTTCTTAGTTTTTCCAGGCACGCTAACTCAAAATGGCAGGAAGCTCAGCCGAAGGCAGAAAGATCATTTGATTGCTGATATACTTCTAGCGCCCTGCTGATTATGTGATGATTTTCTTCTTTTGTTTTTTGTTTTGTTTTGTTTTGGTTTGGTTTTTGTTTTTGTTTTTCTTTAGGATAAAGACTGCAAAAAGCATTTACCTGTTTGATGGAACTGTTTTCATTTCATAAGCTCAGATGCAGGGAAACTGCATTGCTAACATGGAATATGTGATAGATAGGAAATTGCCACTCTTCCCACTTGATTGGAACACAATTACTGAATGCAAGCAAGTCTCTCTTCTTGAGGGTGCACACAGTAATTACATATTATTGCATATAGTTGTGTAAATTATTGTAAGAATGGTGCCAAGTGGCATAAAGGAGCTCATATAAGTAAGTTGCTTTAGCAACCACTCTTCAATGGTTGTTTTTATCTTTTCCTATTGATTAACCATAGGACATTACTGACTAATTGACTTCAGAGTGAATTCAATATCCTTTAGTTTACAAACATCCTCTGATGATTTTGTGGGTTTTCAATTGCAAAGGAGAAATATGAGCATCTGATAAAGAGAAGGGCCTGAGGTCCCTTTCACTGGCATGGAGAGCAAAGGCCTTCTGAATAGATAATAGGAAGAAAAAAAAAAAGAAAAAGAAAAAAAAAGTGGGGAAAATAAAGATAACAGAAAGAAAAAGATGAAATACCTTCAAACCTGAAATGTTTTTGGAAATAGGTACTCAAAAATCTTATGTAGATCAACATACCTAAAACTTCTAGATTTAGGAATTCTTAAGATGCTTCTTGCAAACAGACCAGTATATTGGTTTTATAAGTAAAAATGAACTCAGATTGCAGTCTGAAAAAGAAACAACTCTGCAGAAGGCTGCTAGCCAGGTGAATGTGTTTGCACATTTACTGTAATATATGTTACATTTTATACCAAAGATTAGAAAGAAAACACTGACAGCTCTTCAGATCATGGCATGTGCAGTATCATTTCACAGTAGGATCTAAAGATGCAAATCTCCAGAGTCAAAGTTCATAAGGAGCTCTAAGGATCCTTCCAGGTGTTTTCGTGGAAAACGATACAATAGAGCATAGAGATGAAAGAGCAAATATATATTATTTTAAATCATAGCTTCAGGGCTTAAAGTTAAGCTCAGCGAGTACTAGGAGACCCAGCATGGATTTCAAAGCAAATGTACATCTAAAGAAAGTAATTTTTCATTACAGTCATATTTTACGTAGTATTGACTTTTTTTCCCCCTCACAGTTGTCTCTTCCTGTACTATCACAATCTTTTCTTCCAATGCTTATTTAAGGAAAAAAAAGTTTCAGAAAATGGAAAAAAAAATCCACACTTCTGTTGGTTTTTGTGGCCTCTTCATTCATTTTTTCCTGGCTATATGCAGAATTCAAATGTAATTCTGTTTGGAACTGGGTATGGCAGCATGCCACACTCTCCATTAAATAAAAAAATTTAAAAAAATAGCACTGTAACGATAATAACTAATGTGAGGTTTCCTATTTCAGATGTGTGTCATGAGAAAGTGTGATAAGTTCCAGTCATACCTAAGGCCTAAGGTTTAGAGAAAGCAGAATTTTGAAAGCTCCTTCTGTGAGGACTGGAGAGTTCTGTGTTGTTCTGACAGACATGTATGCAAAAATAATACATTCTTCTGGATTTTTGAGAGAAAATACTTAATGTTTCATATGCTGTCATGCTCCTCACAGTCTGAATAAAAGAGAATGACATCTGAGAGCTGCTTTCACCATTTCTCAAACTTCTAGGCAGATTCATTACACATGCAAAATTCTCCAAACTCACAACACTTACTTTACAGTTGAACAGATAACTGTTACAGTGGGGCTGGTGAACTCTTGTTTGTGTATGCAGGCAAGGATTTTACAGACAAGTATGTAGAAAAATGTAACTATGGTTCAAAGTGATTTCAGGGAGCACTTTATCGATACTTTTGAATAACCTGCTCCATCCCTTAGTTCACTATGAATATTTCCAAGATGTTGATGGTTTTCATATGGGTGGTAGATTGTATGAACATGAATATTATGGACCTTTGTATTACACAGAAGAGGCATACAGCCCCAAACGCCAAATAAATACATGATGTTTTGGGCTTGGTTTTTGTGCTTGCTGGGTTTGTTTTTTCTTCCCCACAAATTTTAGCTTTCTTTTACTGTTATCAAAAATTGAACAAATAACATTTGTTTCACCTGGCTAAGTTAACACAATCCAGTCTTTTATTCAGTTACCAGCACAACCTCTTTACAACTGTTCCTTGGAATTTATAGATTTTTCCATTCGCAAGTAAACTTTTAAAAAGTTGTAAAAAAAAAAAAACCAAAACTTTGAATAATTAGGAACTGAATGCCTAAGAAAAACTTCTTTGGAAACACACTGAAGACAGAAACTATGATTTTATCACATTTTCCCCTGGGTTTCTGCTACCCTTGATGCCAGAAAAAGTAATATCAGGAAACATCAACTCTACAAAAGGGAACACATAGAGTGGTTCTTTCCAACTCCACTTTTATGCATGAGAGCACCGATATGGGGAAGTTTTATTCATCCATAGGTCTCAACATAGAAATAATTTTTTGTATTCTAATTAAGTGCCAGGTGTATTTCCATTACCATATTCTGTTTCAAATATCTGCGAAGTTATGATTTGCATAGAATATTATTTGGGTATAAGTAAAGAAGCATATAAAAACATATTAGTTGCCCCCAGATGGATGCATATGGTCTTGTGGAAGACGATAATATGCACACTGTTTAGCAAATGCATCTTTCCAGTAAACTCCATACAGGACTGTGTAAGAAACTATGGGTTAAAAAAGCAGAATGGAAAAAAAGTAAGAAATCAGAAACATATACAGGCACAAACAAGACATTTATCATCATTATTATTGCATATTACAATGTTTCAAATTTCTTAAAACTTTTCTGCTAAAAGACTCTGAAGCATTAGTAGCATTATAGGAATTAATGAAGGTGAAAGACAAGGCCATTGGAAGAATAATTGAGTTGTACAACAATTATGGGATTTAATCAAAGGTCAGATACTGAATTGGTGATATGGAAATAAAAGCATGAAGTCTCCATTCCAACACCCTCACTTCACTGCCATACATCACATAAAAGTTTTGCTGCTTTTCATGGACATTCTGTCAGAAACTGAGGAACCTGAATAGAGAAAAGCAGTCCCACTTGCAAGGCTTTTTATTTTTCAAATGTATTTGCCTGCCTAGATATATGTATACATATCTATTTATTTTTTCAGAAACAAGATCAAGATTACCTGCCTGTAAAGATGACAAGTTCGCATGGGAGTTGGAAATAGGTGCTCTTTAAGATCTCTTCCAACCCAAGCCATTCTATGATTCTCAGATGTTCTTGCTTCAGTGTCGGCTGAACAACTACCTACCATGGAACTTTTAGGCATGTTATCAGTGTGACCAAAGTAGAATCTACCAAAATAAGAGATATGTAAATCCACCTCCAGGAAATTACCTTCAGAATATATATACAAAAACTTAGGAATAGCTGCACATATATATAGATCTGTTCTTACATTCAACATCAGTTAAATTCTCTTGTGTCTCCCCTAAGAATGTTTCACTAGCCATTTTCCCTAATTATCCCTTCTATTGGCCTGATCTGAATATAAGAAAAAAAAAACCAAGTCACATGAACTGAGGCTACTAGAGATATCATGTAACATCGGCACTGTTGCAGCCCTATTTAACGCAAAAAAAACCAAGGTCTGTTCAGAGGTAGTGCTGAGCAATCCAACCGCACTGGCCATTTCTGCTGACAGGGAGCACTGCACCACAGAGTAACCCCATGAGTCTGCTTCTGAGCAAGAGAAGCTGTATTCAGCATAGCAGATTTCTGTAGCTGCCAGGAAAAGGATCAGTGTCAAGGGTCAGGAATAGAAACCTCAAAATGCACCACATATCTTGGAGATTCACAAAATCATCAAAACTTTTTCAGAATTAAGTGAGCCAGATCAGTTCCTTAATTGACTGTGGTTTGTCTGTCATCATTTTCACATGTGCCATGACTACTCTGTAAAAGGTTACCCATTAGAAAAACAAAACTCTTTATTAAGAGGCAAGCCTACACCACATATTATAAAAGAACGTGGAATAAAAAGAATTTGTTTTCAGCTTTTAAATAAAATCTAAATGGCGTCTTACCCAGGGCAATCTCCAGAAACTTCCTGCAGTGTATCAAAAACCTTTGTTGCACATACTAATGTGCACCTCAATTCACACCAAGAAAAGATTAATTATCTTCAAAACTGATGCATGGTGGCTGATTTAAACAATCAGTGCTTACTGGGTCCCCATTAGAAGATACGCCATTATCATGACAGATAGTATTGACTGCAATTTACACAGTTGGGACTCCAGTTGAATCTAATTTTCTGTGCATTCCTACAGCAATAAACTGCCAAACTGTAGTGAGAAACTAACTGGCATATGTGTGAGGTGTCTCACAAGCAGTGCTGCATTCAGCCACCGGTAATATATGTCAGCAGATTGCATATTCTCTGCCTAATGTGGCTTATTGCTATTTAAATAGATATCATATGTGTACTTACAATGCTTAACTGCCTTTATAAAGTGCTTGGAGGATCTGTGGGAGGAAAGGTTGTGTGACTTCAGGACTGCTCTCCACAGGCAGAGGCCCATTGCACAGCCACCTGTGATTGCAGGGGCCTGGCTCTGCAACCCAAAGCATTGATGGGACTTCTGCACACTTCTAATAAAATAAAATCCCTATTTTTAGCTCCTCCAGAGAATATGGGGGTACTGTTACTAAAAGGTAATATAAAGCAGTGGTGAATGGTTTAGCCATAGTTACATGTTTTTAGCATATGCTGTTGATGCTTTAAAATTATACTACAGAAATTAGCATTGGTTAGGTGGCCAGACTCTGATTCTCACCGATAATTTAAATAACTTTGATGAAGCAATGAATTTACATTTGTCCCAGGAAATTAGACCAGCACCAGCCCCTTAGCAGAGCAGATCCCCCACATGGTGTTACTGTCATAGCTCTGTAGTTACTAATGTTTATTAATGTTCTGTCTGCCTCTAGTTTCAGTCATAATACTGAGATGCTGATGACTCTTTACCATCCAAATAATTTGGCTGATCAAGATAAACTATTGATCTACTCATGTTCATCTTAACTTCTTAGGAAGCGGTGTTTATTTACTGCAGAGCGTAAATCAGTGACGTATCCCTATCGATGACATTGCTGCTGATGTCACACACCACTGAGTTTAAACAATGACATCAGTGGCAACAGGCACTGAGCAGGATGCGTGTGGTGTGTCACACAGAAGCAAAAAACAGTTCTGTATAAATACACATCTTTAAATCATCCTTCTCTCTCAGATTTTCAGATTGTAATGACAGAGATTCACAGAGTCAGGAATATTTACAGTGTCTTGCCATCCTGCAAGCTTACCGACAAGGTGTTCTGCTTCAAGAAAATATATATATATTTATTTTGGTAGCTTGGATCGCTGCCTGGACAGGAAACGATGAAACAGATGTCAGGGAGTAGGATGAGTAATAGAATAAATTTGAAGGGTGATTTGAGCTGCTAAGAAGATGACACTTGAGAGGTCAGAGGCACAAAACACTTTCCACTTTCTTTCCTTCTGAACTCAGAGCTTGAAGCACAAGCTGTGTGTGATTCAGCCTTGTGGAGCTGGTGAGGCCAGGTCAGCTTTTGTTTAGATCTATTCAGCCATTATGAAGGTCTTCAGCAGAACCATCTCAGAAGGTAATCTTTAAAATAAAATAAAAAATGAAAAGCAGGTCGATACATTACAGCTAGCTAAACTGTTTCATGCACTGTTGTGCTATTACAGACTCAGATCTACCCAAAGGGCTGAGAAGCTGTTAGCTACCCGATCTGTTCCCAACAGCTCAGTCTTCACTCTCACAGCTGTGCAGCTTCCCCCTCCCTCTCATTTATGGAGGAGTTGCAGTTGGGGCTGTCCTAATGCTAAGTGGATATTGAATCACTATTTATGCTACAGAGATAATCATAGGGTTTCAGAGCCCAGATGAGGATCTTTCCCTCCCAGTATTTATTCCTGGCCAAACGATGGAGGCACGCCTCCTGTTCCCAAAGTATTCAGCATAGGCTGGCAGGACAGAAGAAAGGAATGTGTGAGACAATATTGTTTCTCTCCTCATGAACTGGGAAAGAGAGGCACCCAGAGCTGAATTCCAAGGGAGGGTTATGAGAGGATGGAGAGCCACCAAAGTTCCAGTCCCTGGGCACTTTGATCGCAAAACCATCTTCGTACAGAAGTTTGTAAAACTGACAACTCTTTACCCAGGGGCAATCGGTCTGGCTTCTGAAGTTGGCAAATCATGTGTGATACCTGCAGGAACAGACACAGATGCCTCTGCTGCAGGGTGACGGGACCATTCCCAGGCCTCCCATCCTGACAAGCCGAGCAGCCAAAACCCAAAGAATAGTAGAGGATGCAGTGCAGCAAGAAGGGCACCCCAAATATACACACAGCTGTGTGTGCATGTTTTTGGGGTCATAGCAGCTGCCATCCTATAAGAGTGTTCTGGAGAAGTGGTAGCTACAGTGAGGGGATTTCTGCGGTAGTATTACCACAGCAATAAAATGTAAGTAGCTGAAGATTTAGCTACTTTGCTTTTATTACAGTACATTGCAAGTTACCTGTAGATAACTATTAGCAAACATTCAAGGGATGTTCTATCTCAAAATGAAAGCTCTTTGCTCCAGAAAGTAAGCACAGAGTACATCTCCATTTACTTGGCTAGAAGCGAGTCTAATGTACAGAGCCTAGACAATATTAGGATTAATCTACAACACAGCAACAGATTAAATTTTCTATTGAAGGAAGTTGCTGCCACCTTTAGGCGAAATTGAGGGCCAGCAGAACACCTACAGAAAATGTATTCTAAAATACTGGAAGTCTAAGTAAAATGTGAAAACCAGTAGGTCTCACAATGCTGTATCAATATTACTTAGTTACAGGTTTTTATGATAAAACAGTTATCTTTACATTGTTAGATGTCAGAATAAATGATGGGCAGGCTTCCTTCAGAGCTTAACACCTACTGTTTCTTTTTTTCCT
Source organism: Centrocercus urophasianus (assembly GCF_019232065.1). Lineage (NCBI taxonomy): Eukaryota > Metazoa > Chordata > Aves > Galliformes > Phasianidae > Centrocercus > Centrocercus urophasianus. The sequence continues at coordinate 43,109,946 of NW_024884142.1, forward strand.
GTTCTGTATAATGCTTTCTTCCTTATAAAGAAAGGCTTACAAAATGATTTAGATTAAGTACATGTAGGGTCTGTGTATTGCTGCTCACCAGTGAGAAGTCTTTCTCCTAAGGTGAAAGTCAATAAAAATGAGATTGGAAATTGTAGGTAACTGAACTTTAGTTATTCAGATCAGACTTGGGCTAAAATATGGAGTTCAGCAGGTTTTCTTGTACATTACAAAAACAGCATGAATTTGTTAATGGCTGCATCTTGAATGAATAAAATAAACAAGAAGAAAAACATTAAGTATTTTTTCCCTGAAATAAACCATAGGAAAATGACAGTCTGTTTTTCCTTTTCACCCTTACTTCAGAGAAAATCCACGGGTTCCTCTGGTATTTCTACAGGTTTTAGGGATCTGGTGGAAACTCAGAGCTACTGAAGTTCAACAAAAGAAGATGCCCCAGGTTCTGCACCTGTGTTGGAGCAATGCTGGACACGTGGCTGGGAAGCAGCTCAGCAGGGAGGGACCTGGGGGTACAGGTGGCAGCAGCTCAGCAGGAGCCAGCAGTGTGCCTGACAGCCAATGGGCAAACTGCATGTTGGGGGTACATTAAACACAGCACACCCAGGTGGTCAAAAAAGGTGATACTCCCACTGCATTTAGCACTGGTACAGCCTCACCTTGAATATTGTGTGCAGTTCTGGGCTTCATAACATAAAAAGTACTGCAAAGTCCTTGAAAACATCTGGAGGACAGCAACAAAACTAGAAACAGGGCTGGAAGGTAGCTACTGTGAGAAGAGTCAGAACTCTTAGGCTGCCCAGTCTAGAGAAGAAGAGGCTGAGAGGTGACCTCATTGCTCTCTGCAGCTCCTGGAGGAGGGGAAGCAGAGGACTCTGCTCCTCGTTACTGACTGTAGGGCAGGAATGGCACAAAATGCACCACGGAGAGTCAGATGGGGCATTGAGAAACATTTCCTTACCACGAGGGGGGTCAAACATTGGAAGGGCTTCCTAAAGAGGTGATTGATGTCCCATCTCTGTCAATGTTCAGGAGGCATTTGGACAATGCCATCAATAACATAACGTAATTTTTGGTTAGCCCTGAAAAGATCAGGCAGTTGTTCTGGATGATCTTTGAAGGTCCCTTTGAACTGGATTATTAAATTCTGTGCATGACGAAGCTGTTACCTCAACTTTAAGGCTGGAGTACCCCCCTCTGCCAGCCTCTAGACAGTGTTCCTACACTGAAGTGATCTCTGCACCTCACCAGCCAAAGAATTACAAGGTTTCTGAAAAGTGGAGAAGGCATGCAATAAATGAAGCCTTAGAGTATAGTTACTTTAAGTGTTTGCGCAGAGCTGGCATTTGTCTATTAACTCTGCACAGGATAGCCCAGAGAACTCTCAGCTGCTCTTCAAGACAGCAGAATGTCAATCACAGATATGGCTGTCACTCTTCACAAATCAGTCAAAAAAAAAAAGCAGTCAAGGTCATTCTAGTAGACGATGTAGTCATTGATGTAGATCAAGTAAGCCTCACTGAAAGCCACAGGTGATCAGCACCTCAGAATCCACAAGATGGTACTCACAGCACTGTCCAGAAAGGACCTGCTGCATAAATCCCAACACTGCTCCTGGCAGGCTTCAGAGAATTGTACTTAGCTGGAAGATTAAAGCATAGGGAGCAATCTGTGCCTTCCAAAGAGACATAGCTAAGCATCAATACTGGGTTTCTTCCTGAAAAATCAGGACCATGTCTGCAGAGCCACACGCAAGACTTTGCAAAGAACTTTTTATGCAGAAGTAAGTACTTTTATAAAATACATAGTTTTTATTAGCAGGATTCTTTAATGATGACTTTAACTTGTTCTCAGACTTCAGTTATGCTGAAAAAAGTTAGCAGAGCAAAGATCAGGCTGCATGAAAGTCTCCCCCAATCTTTTTATGTGCAGGAATACATCAAAGGGCTTCAAGAGTTTTAATAATGGAACTGTGACAGCTCAAGGAATAAACAGAATTTGAGTGGACAGTTGCACAGGACTTAGAGCTTAATCTAGGGAGGCTGCAACTTGCTGAAAGGAGCCAATATTAAAGTAATTATGTATTTAAAACAATTACTATTTATTCTTCAAAGAGACATACTGAAGTGAAGTAACCCACTTTAAATTATTTCTGGTAATTGCACTGCATCCCCAAATTATATGTCTACATTCTCTTTGAACTAGGCTTTCCAAAAAAAAAAAAAAAAAAAAAGCTTGCATTTTTGCTTAAGAACTAACTTCCCTCTTGAATACTTCCTCTCTAACTTATAATTTCCTGCAATAGTAACATAGGGTGTTAAGCCTGAGTAAATATCTATAATTCACTTTTTCTGTTTAGAACAGAAATACATTTAATAATGAACAATTGTATATCACAGAAGCATAGAATGGTTTGGGTTTGAAGCAATCTTAACTTACCATTGACTTTTGATAATCTGGGAAATTCTGTGAAAGTATCAGCACATTCGTATTACAGTTGTAGTAGCTCACCAACGCATAGTTGCACATAGCAAATGAGCACAAATTTAAGAGGAATCACTGTTTTTCTTCGTACATATCTTTTGCTTTCTTTCATTTCTCTCGCATCTACATGCAAAATCTGATTGAAAGCAATTCCGTGTCCATCAGTTCAACTGAGATACAATCACATTAATTCTTGTGTAACACAAACTAAGGAAAAAACTCCACCACTTGCATCTTCTCCTCATTGGCCAGGACAATAATGTAAATTTTACACCTGTGGACTTGTGAATTGGCCTACAGTAAAAACACAGTAAGAAGTGAGCACTTTCATTTTACTGTGGGTGAGCCTCCTCATGACAGGTGTGCCATGGACACCAGAGTTAGAGTTTTGCTTGCTGTAATCTCTGGATGGATAACATGTTCTGTTTACCCTGGGTAAAAACTTGGAAATGAGATCTGAGTATTTATTGAGCATTTTCTCAGCTCGTTGTATGTTACTTCTGTGTCTATTACAGAATTTAATTAACTTGAACACAAAGCATAAATATCTGAAGACCTGATAGCATGTAGGCCTCTTCAGTAGCTGTTATGCTTATATTATAAATAATCTCTCCAAGTAATTTCTTAATTTCAAATGCGTCTAGATAATTTTTTAAGTTCCTTAAAAATTCCTTCAGAAGTGTTTTGGGGGACATCTCATTTTCTTCTAATACATATGGTGTTTTTTTTTTAATTAAAGGAAGTTCAAGCAATCCATTATTGTACTCCATAGTACTATTAACCATGTGATACCAAGAGGCCTTTTCCTCAAGTAAGGAAATAAAATATCATTACGTTTTCTCAACACTCTTCTACTCTGATCCACTCTTCTTCTTGAAGGATTACCAGCACCCTGTCCACAACCCAAGTTAATCCTGAGCATCCTGGTGGCCAGCTCCAGACACCCAGGTATACCAGTGGGTCACATTGGTGGACATATCTTCCTGCTTGAGGTCATTGCTAATCCTAAAACAGTGCTACTCTTCCAGCACTTCAGACTAACTGGCTGCATCTCTTCAATTTTTTGTAATTCAAATTCCTCTTAACAACTTCTTGAGATGATCTTTCCTGCACTGTTTATAACTCTATTTTTTTTTTTCCCCCACTCTGCCTTTTCCTTCTGCCTTCTGGAAAACGACACAAGAAAACAAATATTTCTCACTTGATTTTTGTTTCAGCAATACTGTTTTTTATTAGCACCATTTTTTTTCCATTAGTCAGACAGCGCACATTAAGAAAAACTAAACTCAGTGTTTTCATTTCACAGTGAGAAAGAGTCTTGCATAGAGTTCAGAGCCATCCTGCCATGCAGAAAAGGTGTGAAGTATCCGTCTGGGTAGCAACAGCACCTAAGCCTCATGGGCTCCCCAATCTGCCCAGGGCACAAGAACCCATTTCATCAGTACCATCAGTCCCTGCCACAGCTGTTCCACAGTAGGTCTGGTCTCCAGCCATGGTCCCACCAGTGGACCAGGCCACACCACCCTTCTTCTTTGGGGTGCAAGTGAGACATGAAAAGAGTCAGTGGGCAAAGGACATCCTGCAAATGAGGGCGCTTGAAATACTTTTCAGGTGAGCAACATAAGCAGGACTGCTGCTTTTTCTTTTATACCATATCACACCGTATTTTCCCCATACTTTCCAGCTTTCGGTTAACTGACCAAGATCTAGGAGGAATTTCTTTTTCCTCTGTCCAGAACATGGTAATAACAGTAATTAAACAATCAGAGTCCAATACATAGTCTGCTACTTAAAGAGACATTGGTCTCCTAAGAAAAGACCAATGTAACTCAGTGTCCCACATCTGATAGAGGAAAGCAGTGTAAGGATCAAAGTAATTCTACAAGGATACTTGATCTTACAGCTTGCAAAAACATGTACCTCAGGACATCATAAGCCAGAATTTCTATTCCTCATATTTGTATTTGATAGCTCTAGGAGAATTTTCTACCCTGAATTCATCTAGTTGGTATTTTTGACTCCCACAGTATTCTGAGTTCCCTGATTAAACCATACATGGCAAGAAGTACTTTTGTTTACTCATTCACTCTTATCCTCAGAGTTCACAAAAAGGTAGTATTTATCTAACACCACAACTGGGGACTCACAGCTAGGATGCAATCTGCCCCCAGCTTGGTCTGCATCAAGGAGAGACAGCACTTACACCATGCTTGTGAGATGTGGCATTTAATAGAGCATCCCCTTTCAGAGGAACTCTGTTCTTCTTAAAGAAATATTGAATTTTCAGATTGAAACATCAATTTTATATTCCACCATAAACAAATAGACACATTACAGCATCTTCCCATTAGATGATGGTGTACTGCGTGGATGCAGGTAGGAATCGGGACATGATATGCAACAGACGTAATCGCCATTCTCAAAACTTTATCTCTTCAGTAATATCTCATTATGCACATCGGAGAAGGGAGTGAAGGAGGTCTCCAAAATAACATAAATGCAGAAAACCTCTTATGCAAATACATAAGCAGTTGCATACCAAAATATATTCATAAACAGCCTGAAAACTTGCAGACATGGAAGGCCATGAGAATGAGTAATCTGCAAGAATTCTTTGTGATAAGTTTGCTAAAACGGCTATGTTGACAGCAAATAAGTGAGCTGAAATCTATATTGTCCCAAGAAATAAGTAACATGGTGGGCTGATGATTTTCATAATGAAGCTGAGAGTAACATTAAGATCACAGTTTAAGAATAGTTGCGTTGTATCTTTTATTTTAGGCATAAAAAGATTGTTTTCTTCTAGTATGAAAATGTGAAAATGGTTTGGTACTTTAGAGCACCTGTTTATAATTGAGAAATATCACTACTTCTCTCTGACAGTGCACGCTGGGTATATTTTGCTCTAATTATTACTGCTATTTTTTCATTGATTAAGTACACTTTAGGCTCATTTCCATAATTGTATACCAAGAAGACATCTGTGTGAGCATCAATACCATGTCAAGAGAGCTAAAAGTGATTGCAAAGCATACCAACATCCTTTGTAGACAACCAGGAAATTGGCACTGTACTGTCAGCAGAAGAAAATAGGTCGGCTTCTGAAGACTTCTTTCCTTCCCAAAGAAAAGCAAAGTCAAAGACACATACTTGGGAGTCTTGAATTGCACAGTCCAGCATTTCCACTAATACCTTTGAGCTGCCTCAACATAAAACATGCATAAGGGTTCAGTCAAGCTTATTTCTATGTGAAATGAGGTTCAGAAAAACATCCACAAAGCTTTGCTCCATGTCAGTAAGCAATGCCATTCAGTTGCCATCATTGGAGCTAGCATATTTTAAAGAAAGCTGACAAATATTCTTATTCTGTGAGCCACATAAAATCTTAATCCAAGAGTCACAAGACATATATCAGAACTTCTGAAGTGCTGCATGTCCAGTCATAATTATTCACACCCACAAGAATATTGAAATCACAACACCCAGAAGTTTGGCAAAAATCACAAACATTACTTTGGAATGAGAAGTTTGTAACCAGGTTCTGCCACACATGTAAATGAAATAACCAAGTGACAGAAAACTGGTAAATAAAATATGAATTAAAGTTCTGCAAAACTATCTAATTGTTCCATAATACCTTAGAACTATATTTTGAACTACAGAACAAAATTTAGGAAACATTTACTCCTTCCTTGTTGTTTGTTCTCTGAGAACATAGTATAACATAAAAAATTATTTGAGAAGTTTCAGGAGAATGAATACTAGCACTGTCATGACCAGCATTTACTTTTTTTTCTATAGTTGAATATTATGCACAAGCAAGTATATTAATTTCAGACTGATATTATGCTCTTATCTCAGCTGAACAGATCAGAATTCAGCCCATGTATGTATAGCTACCAACTAGATAAACAAACATACAGAGCTTCTGCAAGCACATTCTAGATGTCCTAGGCACTGATCAGTGATCCAAAAACTGAGTAATTAAATCACTTAACTACCTGAAGCTGCAGTCATACAGCAGTCTGAGAAAGCAATCTTATCACTGTGAGAGGCATCAGCAAGGAAACAGCTACAGGATAATTCTGGATCTCTTACAACACCTGGATCAGAACACTTCACTCAGAAGCACTTATTTCACTTAACTTTATCTTACACACTCAGAAATTTGAGTTATACGCACAGCAGTTAGAGTTCTTTGCAAGATGCATGCATTTCATGATTGCTCCAGCAGTGCTGTGTTGTTGTTTTTTTCTGACAAAAAGTCAGACTTTCCTAGTGCATTCTCAGTTTCACTTCCTTCTCCTTAAACAAATGAATCAAATCACTGACAAGCTCTTTTTACTCCTTGTTGTTCTTTGTTTGACTTAACGTATTTTAGTTGCTCTGAGGAAATGGACCTTTGGATTTTGTTTCAACCCAGCATAATTCAAAATTAACTTCCACTGGTTTCTTTTGCTTTCCACAAGCTTTAAGCCTGTTGAAGTCAATATGTTCTTTAAAAAGAGACATAGCTGCCTTCTTCCAAGCACTTTTCATGAATGCCACACACTGAAGTTATAGGACTGTCAGATGAACGCTCTTTGAAAGTTTTTGTTCTGAATCTGTAGCAAAGCACAGCAATGGCTCATTTCCAGCAACTGTCTATCATATTCCATTCTGACAGTTATTTTCCAGTTACATATACCACTAGAATCTATAACTTAAACAAGAAGGAAAGAACAAAAAAGATACTATAAGATTAATGGTCTTTGGAACTATATCACCACAATCCCAGCTTCAGTCACCATAAACAGAAACACATGAACAAAATCAATATATCATGTTGGCCTAGTGACTGAATATGCTTTCCATAAACTTCAGAAGAATAGCAGTAAGCTAACTTAGGCCTCTAAGCACCACCCTGAAAATCAAGCACAGAATATTCAAGAATTTTCTCAGAAATGCCTCTTATGATACAGAACTTCTTCCCCAATTATTTATTCCCATAAAGAGTAAATGTTATTCACTTGAACAAAGAATCATTGCAAACTTGTTTTTGCTAGCATGACTGCACCAGCTGAGATATCTGAGGGATGCACATTTGCCCCATTTTCCAAACAGCTAGTATTAAAACTCTTCCCTGGTTTGCTATCTCTCACTTACTAACTGGCTACTTGAATGCACAAGGAATAAGGGTAGGTCTCATCCTTCTTTTTCAGAGGCAGTTTAAAGCACAGTTACCTGTCATGAAATACCCATAGGTCACCTCCATCATGGGGGAAAGAAAGCGAGAAATGAAGAGTCAGTGAGGATGTTCAATGGCCTAAATCAGTCAAACCTGCCCCACAAATTCCTAGGCATCTGAATATTCAAGGTTCAAAGCATGCAAGTTGGCAGAAGGCTTTATCTCCTTTCCCAGCCTGCACTACCTTTGAAAACATGAACAGTTACATAGTAAATACTGTGCAGTGCAGCTCCTCAAAACCAAGCTAAAAAGCATTCCTTAGTAAAAATGATAAAATTGCATTGCTGACTTGAACACACAGGAAATTCTTAAGCATGTTTAAGCAATTGGAGATTTTTTCTTGTGCCAAAGAACTCAATCCATAAACGGCTTCTGACATACCAAAATGTTGGTCCTTGGAAGCAGTAAAATTGCTTCTGATAAATTCTTTGCAATACCAAACAAAGTGTCATTAGGAATATCAATAAACACATATAGGAAGAAATTAACACACTCAACTGGTGATAAGGCTCTGCAACCGTAAAACACTTCTCAGAAAACACCCTTCATCCACAAAACCTTTGAAGGCTAGCCCTTAAATAAGCCCAAGGAGCCTTCTGGTCAACTGGAAGGCACAGGAGAATTATTTGCCCCTGTGCTTCCTGGGCCAGCCATTCCCCTTTAACAGGTGTTCAATCATCAACTCAGGACATGACATAACAGTTCCTTTATAGAGAGAAAAAGAAAACATAATTAGATTGTATGAGAAATCAGAACGATAGATGGCATCCTTATTCCTAATTAACTCTGCCCATGAACTCACACACAAGGTAAACATACACAAATAATTTTAATCATGGTGACAGAGAATAAAATTCTTGTAAATGTATATTGGTGTCCTGCCTTATACATCTCCCCAGAAATTTTTAAGTTGAGTTTGTGATGGCATCTGATGATTCACAGAATCACAGAATCACAGAATCACAGAATCACCAAGGTTGGAAAAGACCTAAAAGATCACCCAGTCCAACCATTCACCTATTCCCAATAGCTCCCACTAAACCATGTCCCTCAACACAACATCCAGCCTTTCCTTGAACACCCCCAGCAAGAGTTGGCGATTTAAAAGAACGGAGATTTTCCTGTGGTACAGCAAACCTTGCCACAGTGGAAGTATATCTCTTTTTGATGGGGTATGATGCTTCAGATCTGACTGCTACTATTAGTAATGCAGAAAGAACAAAATTAGTGTGCACATACCTTATTTTCCTTTCACTTGAGTGAGATTAAGCAAACTGGAATTAAACTACATGAAATGTCCATAGGAAATTCTCCATCTTTGCACATGAATACTATGACGGAGAGCCAAGAATACCTGACAGGTACTCAGCTAGAAACTGCAGCTTCAGATAATCATTCTGAATTTACATGCAGTGGCTGACAGTACCAGTATAGCAGGAAGACCACATGAAAAGAAACAACATTTGATTTTCTTTCTTGTTGGATTTAATTCCCAAAGACTTGCAATGTTTCTGCTGTGTTTGATCTAAAGTTTAAAGATTTCCAGCAGTGACAACTTTTAATACTTTGCCTGTATGCAATATAAAGGTTGGACTGTATGCAATATAGAAGTATATGTAGGTCTTATTGACTGCCCTTCTTGAGAAATGATAGAAGAGATTCATATATATTGTTTCCAGACTTAGCTGCCCAGTACATCATGTACATTCTCCTTGCCCCAGTGCATCTCAGATTGTGGCCTGTTGAGTCCCTCCTCAGACATGGACTATTGTGGAAGGTATCGTTGGAGAGGATCTGCCCCAAGTTTCCACCACTGATGATTGACTAGAAAAGGAAGAGGGAAAACAGCATTTTCAAGAGAGTGCATGCCTTCCTTCATTCTACTTAAAAATAAAATTACCATAGTCTGTAATTGACGCACACAAAAAAAAATGACACACACAACAGTTTTCAATAGTTACTGTAGTGATTTTTTATTTTTTTTACTATCAATGTTAGTTTTCAACATCCTTGTAGTGAATTTTAATAAAAGAAAGATCCTGGGGTAAGGCTCAAAATGCAGGTAATGGTTCTGACTTGCTTTTCTCTACAGAGTAGATTGCCTCAAAGCAAATGAAGTAAAATCTTTGGCCTGTTTGCTAAAAAAAAAGGTGTTATGAGAAGACTAAGCTAGTGAAAAAGTTTTAAAAAAGAAAAAAAAGAACAGCAGAATTATCTGTGTTAAAACTTAAGGGAAAGCCATAGTTACATATTATTTATAGGAACTTCACAGTGCTGTTTTCACTGGAAATAAATATTGTAAATTTCTTAATGATGTTTTTATCCTGAAGAATCAATGAATAGAGGAAAGAAGGAATGAAAGTAATCACACTGGCACTGTAAATATTTTTAGTTTTCATTGTTCAGTTTGTGCTCCCAAATTCATATAAGTAAATACTAGAAATTAATAGATTAATTCCTCTAACACTGAGAGTATTTTCTGCTGTGAAGTGGTCATAGGTTAAAATCTGCTAGCTTTTTCATCTGTAGGCATAGCTTATCCTACTTGTAAAGAAACATTCCTGAGTTTCTTACATGTGGATCAAGAAGGTTTCTTGTATAAGACCTCTCAGATGTCACATTTCCAGAAATTAATGAATTATTCTGAGTTATATAAAGGGAAGGAGAAGGAGAGCATATGGTTCCCTTCAGACTTTTCTATTTGGATTCAGAGGAACAAAGACTTGGTGAAGTAAAATGAAACACTGTCATATAAAAAGTCTAAAAACCATTTCAAATACCCATGTAATCATAATCATTTTTTGGTACCCATGTGGTATACAGACAAAAAATGACTTATTGTCACAAATTAAAGAATGTATAGGGACTTTTTTTTAAGCTTACTTGCTGTAACTCAAATGTAAGTTCTTTTTTTCTCAGTAAGATGATACTATCTCAAAGAAAATTGACTACTACAATCTAAGGATACCAAGTGAGTACACTGTCTTGGACTTTCTAGGCTGAAAAAGAAGAGATGGAGACACATATATGATAAGCCATGGTTTTCTTTTGTTCCAGGTAACCTTAAGCAACAAGTGATAAAGAAAAACAGAAAATGTTGTCATGGAAAAGTCTGAGCAATATCCTGGTATGAGAACACTGTAGAAACATAGAATGTCTTGGGTCAGAAGGGACCTCAAAGATATCTAATTCTAACCACCCTGAAACAGACAGGGTTGTCACCCACTAAATCAGACAGTAGATCACACTGCCCAGGGCTCTGCCCAAACTGGCCTTGACTGTAAATTCATATGTATTGAGTCACTGAGCTTTGTGTTACAGAGAACCCAGTGCTGGTGAAAACAGCAACTTTAATAATGTTTTTTGACAGTTTGTCTCTGTTTAATGCCTTAGATTAAAAGAAAAGAAAAACAACATACCACAAACAAAAGCTGAAAAGAAACCAGCCCAAATTCCAGCATGTGGCTCCATAATCAGACCCACATGTTCCTCTCGCAGGGCTGGAACCTTTCTCTCTTCCCTTCAGACATCCGCCACTAACCAGCTCTCTGAGGTGCAATCTGGAGTGTCCAGCAGTTCTGCTTCAGTTTGCTCAGGTTTCCCAGTCCATCACCTCATCCTGCAAGTTTCTCTCCAGCTCTAAGCCTTGCTCTGTCAATTCATTCCAAAAAATGTGCATTTTACCATTCCCTATCCTTTGCTAAATGTCTGCTAGTCTGGATGTCAACTTAGAGACATCATCTTCTACTTTCAGATAACTCCCCAAGCCCCTAAACACAGCATCTTCACAAAATATGCCCTGGCCTCTGGCTTACTTGCCTTTTCTCCTTGGTTCCCAGCTGAGACAGTTTTGTTCTTCTTGTTAATGAGGCTTTTGTCTACTCCTATCTGTTTTATCTCTTCTTGCTCTCTTTCCTATATAATATTGTCCCTTTTGCATTTAAACCAGGTAATGTCCTTCTGCAGATTTCCTCATTAGGTCAGTGTAACCACAGTTTCCCCTTCTTGCCATTTGACCTAGCTGGGGAAATACATTTTTGCCTCCAAAATCAAACTTTTAAAGAGGAAATACTTATCCAACATAATTAAGAAAAGTAGAGCACAGCATTTTTATGCCCTAACAGTGAACGTCTGGGTAGGCTATTGCTTTTTGCTGTTTTTGGTCTCAAACATCCTTTATTCTTGTTTTGCATGTGTCACCAACCATGTGACCAACCATTCTTGGACCGCTTCTAAGAGGTTTATACTTTCTGCTTTTGTAAAATTTCCTCAAGTTCTCCTGCTGGTACTGACTGGTAACAGCCAAGGCTCTGGCAATGGATTTGGAGACCATGTGTATCTTGGAAGGCTTGAAATTGGTTTCCTCCAGGACTTTCACCATGTTCCAGCCTCTGTTCATCCCACTGCGTCAACTCCTTCCTGTGCAGACAAAATGGCCTTGATCTTTGCCATGATGCTGGAAGCAACAAGGCTCTGAGCACAAAAGGCAGAAGCCACATGACAGCAGGACGCAACAAAAGTCTGGGTTCACCTCACCAGGCTCGTGTTTTCTGTCTGTGATACCCATTCATCTCCCAGCAGGGGAGGAGATGCAGCATGGTCAATGACCACATAAATTTAGAGATTTCAGAGTGTTGCATATGTGAACATAAGCAGTGATTTTTACTTCATTAAATGCTTCTTCCCAAATCATATTCTCAATAGTAGCTAAAATACTTTGATAGCATTTTCTATACATGCATACACAGCAGCAGTCTGCCACCACTGACATACAATTTAACAAAATTTTCCAAGTGGTAGAGTCTCATCTGATGGGCAATTTCAGCAGTTGCATCTATAGTAAAATCTGATTAGCTATTGAGAATCATCACCTTAGACAAAAGTGGAGCTTCATAATATAGCAATGGTAGAGACTTCTTGGATTGACCAACAGGCCATGCATTACACCTTCATATCATGAGATACTTAGGTTTATTTTTCCACCAGCCACATACCTAAAAAAGACTAAACTTCCCTGCTTTATCTTCAAGTCTCCCTGCATCCGGGCAGAGAAAGAGAGAAGCTGAGAGGAAGAAGCAGTGATGCACATGTAGGTCTAAGGCTGCAGCCGGGACTGGATGAATGTACATCTTCCCTTTTCCTGTTCTGGGGAGTTTCCCAGAATAGAAAGATGCTCTTTGACTCCAGAATGGACTTTTCAGCTAAATGAGCATCTAAAGTTGGCTCTGCTGAGAGGAGTGACACATACCACTGACTGCCAAAACTCCCAAAGAGGACTTTCTCTTCACTGTGGAGACAGTTCACTATCCAGACTTTTTTCAGGAAAAAAAAAAAAAAAAAAGAATATTTCTGGGGTGAGAGAAGCGTTTAATGAGTATTCTTAGTGACCAAATCTTCACCACTAATCTCTCTCACTTTGGTTTTAATCTAGTAAAAACTGAATAAATAATTAATCTTTGTATTATCATATGGTTCATAATTGCTAAAGGTCATGAACTACGCACAGCTAAAATGCTTCACTGCAAGGGAAGGGAAAATATCATCACAGATATTTCACAATAAGCTGGAGGATTTTCTTGCTTTTTTTTTTTCCCCTCTTACTCCAGGTTATTAGAAAATAGGAAACTGTTAAGAGGAACATAGAAGCAGCAGCCAGAACATTCTGTTCACTTGCCTTTATAATCTTTTTCCTGTAATGCTAGTGTGATAATAGATATCAGTTATTTTCATAATTCTGCTTGCAATTTTGTATGTATTGATCAGATTAATTTGGCATGCATTTAAAAAAAAAAAAAAACAGAACAAACAAACAAAAAAAAACCTCTGTATTTTATAAGCTCCAAGGTAGAGAGTCTTCTTTGTCACTAGTGATTTTACAGAATTATGTTCTTCAGTAGTAGGCCAATTAAAAACACTAAAAAAGTAAAGTTCTATCCAGAGAAGATGAATGACAAAACAAAATGAGCAAGTAAAATGTACTAATTGATACAGCCACAGAAACACTGAATTACCATTTCCAGTCTGGAACTATGGAGTTGCAGAGTGTTTATTTATGCAGGTATATAATTGCAGCGTTACAAGAATGTTCTCAAATTCTGTCCCACATCAGATTTGCAAAATAAGCCTTGCAAAGAAGACCTGCAATTATTTCCACAGCCTTCTACAGGATTAACAACTTGCCTAAGTGATATCATTTTATAGCCGTGTTATTTTATAGATTCCAGAAATTATAGAATATTAAGCAAATACAACAATGAATACAAAAATGTGTAAAATTAAAGTTGGTGTTGAATGTCTTTCTTTTTCACTTATGCACTGCATTCTATCTTTAATTACAAGAGCATACAGTGGTATATCTGTGTTGTACTCTTTTGCAATTAGCCACACATGGATAATCTATTTCAGTATGCATATTGCTCTGTATATGCCACGCTAGACCGCAAAAGCTATTTATATGAAATGGAAGTATAAACTGCATTTACACAATATGCTATAAATTAAGGATAACAATAAGAAAAGCAGTACATATCTGCTAGCATATTAGGCCAAAAAAATACTCAAACAAGAGTTGTCTAGATAGAAACTTGTACGCTTTTATTTAAGGTTTTCATGTAATTTAGTTAAACTGATATTAAAAAAGCAACGGAAAAGGTCATTTCAGTTTTCATAAAGCTTATCTGTCTTTGTCTTTTATTAATTAGGAATGTGCTGAAGCCTAAAAAGAGTTTGAACTTACATGAAAGAAAGTTTAGCTCTCACCTTGTTCACTCCTTTATTTCAGAAAGTAAACTTTGCATAATGAGCTTTATAGCCAACTTCCTTATTCCACAAAATAATGTTTACGTTTTTGCTGTATGGTGTGGTATAAACTTGAATACACATATACAGGAAAATACAGGAACACATTTACACATAGAGGGGGGGAAAAAAAACATGCATTTTCTAATTACTGTTCAGTAAAGACAGAGTGAAGAATGCAAAAAGGTATAGGAGAAGCATAGATCCTAAAAAAATTCATTTGATTCGAAAATTGCAGTACAGTTGATAATACAATTTATTTCTTGTAACATGAGTACAGGCTATAATACAACTTGTTAGATCTCTAATAACACCAAATGACTGCAAAACACTACATACTCTGTAATCCACTGTCATTTTCAGCTACCTCAGATTTTGAAGCTGCGTATTGAAATAACAAATTTTGAAATACAATCTTTAGAAATGTACTGAACTACTGACAAAATAAGAGAAAAAGCTTAAACTTATCTAAAATGTGAACAATTCGTGATAGATTCCTATATTCGTAGCTATTTGCATTTCAAAAATTAATAAATATGCACAGATACATGCATGTCATATATCCATATAAATGGCATGACAGAAGAATTCAAAAGAACGCTGTACAAACTTCCATCTACATACAAAAAGGGGGAGAAATGTTGTGCAACGTTAAAACCTCCTTTGCTAGCTAGCATTTTTAAAATGAAGAGTTAAGCTTAATTAATCCTTGACTTTTAAAATGTCTTTTGCTGGTAAAACAAAATACTGGCATCATGTAACTTCATTTGCTATTCTTTTGAAAGCCCAGCTTCCAGTTGAGATTCCCAGTGAGAAAGTAGAAAAAGTATAATAGGCTGATTTAGAAATGGATTCTGATTTATTCCTCTGTTAAGCACTTAAGTACCCTGCCTAAAGCTTTCTCCTACTAGCCTTAGCCCTCCTAGGAAAACAGAAGAGTGAAATATATTTGCAGGCTAGCACAATCAGAAGATATTGCTCTCCACAACTACCAAAAAAGAGGTTGTGGCGAGGTGGGGCACATTCTGAGACAGAGGAGTTTTAGGTTAGATATTAGGAGGAAGTTTTTCACACAGAGGGTGGTGACACACTGGAACAGGTTGCCCAAGGAGGTTGTGGATGCCCCATCCCTGGAGGCATTCAAGGACAAACTGGACATGGCACTTAGCAGCCTGGTTCGGTGGTTGGCAACCCTGCACACAGCAAGGGGGTTGAAACTAGATGGTCACTATGGTCCTTTTCAACCCAGGCCATTCTATGATGCTAGGATGATTCTCTTCACTCAGGTAACAACAATAGGAGAGGGAATGGCCTCAAGTTGTGCCAGGGGAGGTTCAGTTTGGATTTTAGGATGAATTTCATCTCAGAAAGAGTGATGATGTACTGGAACAGATTGCCCCTTCCCTGGAACAGACTACCCTTTCCTTAAGGAAAGGGCAGATGTGGTACTTACGATGTGATTTAGTGGGCAGTATTGGTGGTAGGTGGACAGTTTGCCTGGATGATCTTAGAAGTCTTTTCCAACTTTAACGATTCTATGAGTCTATGATATACTTCCTAAGAGTCTTTCTCATTTGCCAAGTACCATGAAGCATTGTCTTAGGAAGAGACCTGTCTGGAGCAAATAAATAGGAAGGGAGAAAAACAAAACAAAGAAAAAGACACCATATGTTCCCAGAGCAAATATATTTGCCTATTAACACTCCCTATTAACACAAGATATTCTTTCAAGCTTTCTACCCATCCAGCTGGAATGCTCTGCAGTCTTTCTTTTGTGACATCCATCTCGGTGAGAACTGAAGCAAATCTGATGTCACACAGCTGAAAATCAAAATTTTAATCAAAGTCTACCGTAGAAAGCCTCACTGTAACTCAAAGAGTGAACTGTAATAACAACAGGAGCAGTTTGATATTTAACAAGTCTTTATAGCTTCAGATCTACGCTGCCTGAAGGTCACAGAGCTCTCATTCAGATTCAAATCTGAATCCAGAAATCCCACAAGCTCAGCACTAATAGCACTGAATGCGCAAGTTTTCCTCATGCTTATTTCTGAGATACAAAGTGAATATCTAAATAAGGATCTAGACAGAAATCTCTGCCTATGGCTACAGAACAGCCAAATAAATAAAGGTACTGTAATTGCAAAGAGGTCAGATTTAAAACGTGAAAATTATATGCAAAATGATTTTTAAAATGCTGGTTAGGTTTCTTTCATATTAGATCTCACAGCTGAAATAGAAAAGGAAAAACTGATGAAATTATTAGCAACATTCCTTCCTTATATACCAATTAGAGAAACAAAGAAGGTGCTTTTTAAACTAAGGGATACTGTTGCCTAGCAGACGAGGAATAGAAACAGTTTTTATTTATGTTCATAAAAATATCGCATTAGAGAGTTATCAACCCTAGTGCCCTGTCAAATTTGGATAACTGTGATATCTGTATTCCTGAAGTGTTGTTTCCTTCACAGTAGTACAATGGAATATGTATCCTAAAATGCTGCACAGTGTTGTTCTTTGTTCTTAAACATCTCTTCATCGTTTCCTTCACTTTAATGATGCATAGGTTACAGTTAAAATGTTAATAGATATTAATATTATAAGAGCATTTTTTTATAAACTGTCATCCAGTCATCTCCCCGCAGCACCAAAACCTATGATAAAAGTTGCCAGATTTGATCTCTGAGGAACGGGTTGGGGATCATCTGCATTCATCTGCAGCAAGTCCCACCCTCAAGCTCTGACAAATCTGCTCATGAAAATCCAACACAAGGTTGCCACTAGAATTTTCCAAATATCTCGTGATTCTTTCTAGATAACAATCACAATATTTTTATATATATAGATATATATGATATAGCATAATTTGAACTACAGGACTTGGTGTTCAAGATAGACCAGAAGCTATTGACTACATTTCCTTTATTTTAACCTTTGATAGCAGTGGTGTAAGTGCAGACATTTCCCACTGCACTATGAACAAATTTTTATTGGTGCTGTTTTTAGAGAACACGGTCTCAAAAAAGTTCATGGCACGGGCAAACAGCCTGTGCTGCTGATTTCAGCCTTGCTGTCACCCACAGAGCTTCGAAGATTACTTCGAAGGTTACATTACCAGGAAAGCAAGAATAACTGAGAAGGTTGCACATTCAAATATCTGCCAGATTCAAAACCAACCACTGACTCTGATAAGCATTCAGTACACATTTTATTGTTTGCATTGTATTTTCCTTCTGCTGCACTGTTGAGGGATAATTGTGTTTGTATTTGTCCTAATGATGTGATTATGTGTTGCATTTGCCCTTTTCATGTGATGCTGAAGGAGCTAATAGCATCCCCTTGGGATTATACAAAAAAGCAAGCAAATCCCAAGCCAATGTGGCTACTTCTCTGAGAACGATACATCAAAGAAGTGTAGAAAAATGAAAAAGGCTGAGCATCCTGTTGCAACCAGTGGAAATAACTGGATTTTATGCATGTGGGATCTGGTCAGGAGAGCTTTGGACAGTGGAAAGATTTGGATTTTTCCTACATTTTTTTAAAAATTAGCTTAGATGCTTATTTAGCAGCAATATTTTGAATAACAAAAGTTCTCTAATAGCTGTATCTCCAAATCCTAACAGTTTTTTATGGATTTTCTCATCTGAGAAAGCATTGTATAAAAATCAATACTCTTCCTCGGCTTAGGAGTCTTAAGATCAAATCAAAATCTGCATTAAATAGTATTGACTTGATTCTGCCTTTTCTTTCCCATATCAGGTGAATTGGAATCTATATTTTTATAACAAAGGATAATATAAGTGCCAATTAAAAGGATTTTCTTTGGCTTGCCTTCACATCAAGGCAATACTGCATAACTGAACGGCTTCACAATTGAGGGTTTTGAGTTTTTTTAAATTAACAGCTATTCTATTTTTTTATTTTTTCAAGTGAACGGAAATTGACCTTCATTGTCTCTTTAGTCAGTCCAGCTCAGAATCAAAGAGCAAGTTAATTATAACCATTTAAAACTTAACAGTTGAAGCCTTTTGATGTGATATCACATTCATTTCTAATTAACTGTACATATGTCTTGCTGGTTTATCCAATAACTCTTGAAATGTGTCAGCATAAAACATTAATAAAAGCACGAACACTTCAGGATGAAGATTAGACAATCTTTATATAAGAAGAAACAGAAAGTGACAGGGAACAAAACTGACTATAGGACAAAATCCCTGTCTAACTGCTTTCCCTAATGTTCTTTCGTACACAGCTTCTGCTGCATAGAGACTCAGTGTCCTTAGCTTTTTTAGTTTTACAGGTAAGAACAAAATGCAAGTAGCCTTATGTTTCTGATTTTCCAGTGACCTACTTGTGTAATGTTTCAATTTTGTCAAGCATAAACATTTTCCTTCTGTGACTGTTTACGTCCCCTGTCTTGGAACCTGGTCATCAGAAGCAGTGAAAGCCACGCCAGTGTCCCACTAGAACAATAGTGGTCAAGAAGACTCTGTCTCCACCCATAGTTATTGCACAGACTGTCCTCTCACCATGAAACTCTTCTCTCCAGTGACAAGATTCACTCGGCATAGACTTTGAGTTGGATTGTGGACTTTACAATAAGAACCAAGCAAGGTACTAGCAGAATTTGGGATCTTAATTATATTTTTTTCTGGCAAAGAAGCTTCACTGTTTCTTAGTTCATAGTTATTATCGTCACTATTCTTGCTTAACACCCTTTCTCCTCCAGACAGTTAATCTCACGAAAAGACTTTAGAACATAGTCCTAAACATAATTTGCATTCCATATGGCTCTGAAGATGGCAATGACACAAATAGCAGGACTCAGAAAAAGAACCAAAGTCACAGTGTGTCTGCTTTCTTCAGAGCTGCTTTTATCGTCCAGCAGATAAATTTGTGCTGTGTTTTGGAGTTTTGTTTTGTTTTCTTTCATTTTGTTTTGTTTTTATATCTGGTGTGGAAAGGTGAGGAGCTAGTTGATTTTCCACTCTGATTCTTCAGCTTTGTACCTCATGTCAGATTAGGTGACCAACAAACTGAGCACTCTCCTCAGAGCTCTGTGTGCTGGACGCACCTGTCTATGGCAGAGGAATATAAGACAGAGTGCAGTCTCTCTGTTCAGAGTAGACAAAATCCAATAATGGTCTCTTGGCCAACAGCGGTAACCATAAATCAGGTTAAGAATGATTGCTGTGTAGGGAAATATAGAAACCAAAAACAAATGGTTGGAAACCCTTTTGGAAGAGTGGATGAAAATCTGAGGAAGGATGTTGGAAAGACCAAGCCATGAAAAGCAGGAGAAGAAACTGTGTGGCTTTGTTTCTTGTGGTTGTTTTTTTCTTCTTTTTCTTTTTTCTTTCTTTTTTTGTTTGTTTGTTTGTTTGCTTGTTTTTTAAATTATAATTTAAATGTTATTTGGATATTACTGAATGAGAAAAGTTTACAAAACTTAGCCCTGAAGAAGATCCAGGAAAACTGAAAAAAGTTGCGAATCTGCATTATTTCAAGGGACATACTTTATTATGAGCTATATTGTTACTTTGGGAAGGAAGAAATTGAGTTACTTACTGGATAAATAGAGGAGTCAAGAAAAAAGGGCTTTCTGTGTTTCATTTATCAATAATTCATTGTACTCAATAGATAGGTACTGCATTTTGTTTTCAATTCACTAGATTTCTTGCCCACTGAAAATTGTAACCAGTAAGCTTATTCTTGCCAAAGTCTGGGAAGAATCAGACAGAAGGACTTCTGTTGCATAATTCTGTATCCAGTTAGACTTAAAATAAAAGTTTATAATTGACCACAGAAATTAGTTTTGTCCTCATAAAATCTTTCCAAAAAATACTGAAAGGAAATTATGTTGCTGAGAGTATATTGTATTCAAATGTTTTTGTTTAGCTTCTCATCACAGCCAGCTAGCTGTCATGAAAATACTTTTATATTTACAACGTTTCTCAACATGAATGATCCCAAAAAGTTTCTGGTGTTTTCATTTGTTGGTTTGGTTTTTTTTTTCAAATGAGAAAATATTCAGTACTAAAATGCAGCCCCTTTGGATAGAAGTAGGCAAACAACTGAACAGATGGGATTTGAAAGGGCCATGCAACTATAAAATGAAGTAAATTATGGCAAGCATTTATAAAACAAAGCTATGTACCATAAAAGAGTGACCAGAAAAAAATTAGTATCCATAAACTGTTTCTATTTTTAGGGTCTCCACTGACTCTGTTGTGCACAGTGAAGCAAAACTTAACTGATACTAACCTGAGAAACTACAAGATTTTGGTGTAGGGCTCTGGGATACATGAAACTAAATTTATCAGCCTTTAAGGTCTCATTGCTTTTGGCCTAATCAGATGTAAGTTGAACTTGGGAAAAAGTCAAATGTTGTTCTCCAACTTGTACTACTTGTAGTGCAAGAAATTGCTATAATTTAGCAGCATATTGGCCATTTCCTCTGTGTAGCTGTACTAGGTATCTGGCAAATGCATGGCATAATTTAGCGTTCACAGATCTAAGCAAGCACACTAATGACTCAGTCTGCTGTACTTTGAGATTCTTTCCACACTTTCAGCTCCAACAACAGCAGCCAAAATACTTACTCTTCATGTCTGCTAGCTTAATTTTGCTCTTGCCTCCATGGATTTAAGTAGCCACTGGGAGTGGTCTTCTCAACACGAGTAGGAAAGCAGTTCCTATGATTTACAACATTCAGGTTTAGCCCAGTCAGCCTTAAAGGACTCGCATCAATCAACTGTGAAATGTGATGGATATTAACTGGGAAGTAAAAGCTGAAAAACTAAACTAAAAACTAAAATCCTGTAAACACTGTGTGAAATCTCATTCAGGGCATCACAACCAAAACCAAGCAGAGGCCATCAGCTTGCATGATCAGGAACTCGCTGCACAAAAATAAATTCTACACAGAAATTGAGCAACTATGCATTATGAAAACTTGAAAGATCAAGATGACAGAACTGAACATTCAAAACAAAAGAAAGTTGTATTGGAAAGGAGTTATACAGACTGTCTTAATATTTAATGAATGTGAAATCTCCAGTCTACGCAAAAAGAGCTATGGGATGCTCTCTTAAAACTCGTAGTCTTTTCAAGCCAATAAAAGACAAAGCTGGGAAAGGAAGTCTGGGGTCCAAACATCTGCTATTGCACCCTGTCATATAATTCTTCTCAGAAATGCAATCTGAAGCATTGTGGTTTGTGGTCTGCATTACTTGCACTACCCGGTTATTCCAGAGCAACAGGCTCATACAGTTGGAAGCCTGCTTCTCAATTCCTACTTAGGATAAATGTAGTTGTGGCCTATCAACACGTACTTGTTTCTGAAGAAACTTTATCACTTATCTTACACATTTTTCTCCCTTTTTAATATTTACTGCCATGGTGTCCTTATGGGCAACAAAACACAAACATCATCTCTTATCCTTTCTCTTCTTGAGCTAAGTGATGTTAACTTTTTGTCTTTGAACAAAGGTACAATATGGGTCACAACGTATTCTTGAAGACAAAAAAAAAAAAAAAAACCACAACACTTCAAAACTGAATGGAAAACCAAGTAACATAAGTCCATCAGAGACTAACACATTATATTGGGTGTAAGTGACAAGGTTTTACTAGTGGCATGGCCACAGCACTGTTCTCTCTGAGATGAGGCCAGGGCCTGCCTCTCTGGCAGGTGCTGGCCTCCGTCTGGTCCACCAGATGTCTCCAATGGACCCACTGCAAGACACAGCTGAGCCCAGACAGCTGGTGATACCTCTGGGAAGATATATTTAGGAAAGGGCAGAAATCACTGGAAAAGGATGACAGAATGCAGAAACAGATGGAGAACCAGAAGATGAGGAGAGAATTAAGGCAAACAGCAATTGCAGCACCTGGGTCAGGAGAAGAGGAGATAGGTGCTCCACAGCTCCACTCCTGAAGGAAATGAAGCCTGTAGAAGACCAACATCTAAATGCAGTAAAAATGTGAAAAGGAAGGAGTGGCAGAGAGAATCTGCTCTGTCTTGACTGCAATTGCTTCATGTGCTGCTTGCTGCCTCACTGAAATTATAACAGAGGGAAGGAGAGGAGTCTTGACAGGAGTGAAGCTGGTCTTGGGAATGGACTGGTGTTATAAGTGTTTCTTTTTTTGCGTATGTTTCCTAACACTCCCAGTACTTAAAATATTTATATTAATTGGTAAAGAATTTCCTTGATTGTATGTCAACCCTCAGTCTCCTCATTCTCTCATTCTTGATATTTTCTTCCTTGTGTGCTGCTGCCAGGGCAACGTGCAAGCAGCTGTGGGTGCTTGACTGTGTGCTGAGGTCAACCCACCAGATATACAATCAGGATGCATTTCTGAGGTAAAACAAATTTCTCAAATTCAGTCAGAAAATCCAGTTTTAACTTCTAAGCATTTCAACTTCAGATTCTTGCTTATACCTGCCTCTAAAGAGCCTGAAGAGAATAGTAAAGTAAAATAAAAGCAGAGGATCCCCAGCAAGAAGGATTTATTAAAGTTTCTATTTTGGTCACTGAACACTATATGCAGATGAAGAGAGACTCCTTACCTGAAAGTATATAAATAGCAGTGGAAACAAATGAAAGGTCAGAAAACAGAAGACTGTGAAAGTAATATTTCTTTCACAAAATTGTAAGTAGAAAATGTCAAGGCTAGAAATACTTCTCAGGAATGACTCCCGATGAAGTGTGTATCAGATCAAAGACACCACAGATCAAAAAGATCTGGTAGATAAGAGAAGAAAAAGCAAAGCTTGCAATCCTCAGAATAAGAAAGTGGAAGAAAAAGGTGTGTGGGGGAGAATAGCCTCCAAATAATGTTCATATAAGTTAGATGTTTTCAGATCTTTTAGATTTGCTTGGTTTTGCAGAGCTCATTCTGAGATGCCAGAAGAGCAGTCTGCTGCAGTATTTTAATGGATCTCTGAAAACTCCTGAAGGAGTTGGGAGACATCAGAAGCTTAGAAAATAAATAATGGTGCATGAAGAGTGAAGACAACTTTAACTCTGTTTCAGAAATCTGGCAAAAATTGATAATAATTCAGTATCTAGAAGAAAAGCAGAGGAATATAAAAAGAACACATTGTTTCAGCCCATTCTAATCTCCTTTTGGGGCAATGTAATATCTGTTTTTAGCAAAACCTATGTTCCGTACTTGTTGCTATTAAACATAATTTGATTAAATGTCTATGGGATGGAAGAGCACTGGCAGATAGCCATATCTATATTTTCTAGTGAGACACTGTGAGAATAGAAAGACGTACTGACTGAAGTTCTGTAAGGGTCTTTCAGGGATGCAGTAGGTTCAGTATTTACATCAGGCACCTCAGTGATGGAGTATGGAGCACACTTACTACAAATATCAGTTACTCAAAGCTAGAAAGGATTGCAGTCATGTTAGAAGACAAAATACCAATTAAAGTGATCAAATGCAAAAAGTAATTTATTCTTTATAAAGAATCACCGGCTAAACACAAGTTAACAACATCATGCTGTTGCAATAATTAACAACAACAACAAAAAAAAAGGCAACACGCTAGACTTCTAACTAGGATCACAAAACTGTAAGATTTATAAGGGCTCCTTCTGTTCTGTTCAACATCAGTGAAGATCCCTGGTATAAAGTGCAGCTCTCAACCATAATTCAAGGAAGATGCAAAACAAGGCAATGTGGAGCAGAACAACAAGAACAATGAAAGGGTTAGAAAAGACCCTTGGCTAGGGAAGATAGACAAAATTAGAAGAGAAACTGGAATAAACAAGAAAGTATTATTTTATTCTCTAGTGTCATTTTAGATGTTCTAATGAATCCCACTTGGTCTCATGGATGGTATTGCTTTTTCAGGATAACATCCTTTAGAATTGTTCCATACTCACCAAGCCTCCAGAGATAGAACAGAGCACCTAATACATCAGTAGGCTCCTTTAACAGCAGTCTCCTATGTGAGAGAAGAAGACTGATATAAATTAAGCTGTGGGCAATAGACCTCAAGGCTAAGTTACTACTGGGCAGCATGCTTTCTCCCTAAGCTCCACTCACTTTTGGAAATGACTCATTTCATCAAAAAGTCTCATGTCTGAAATAAATTAGATGACATGAACTCTAGAAATGTTTATTTTCTTCCACTCTCCACGAGGAGAGAGGACTAAGGCAAGTGTAGATGTGTCTATTGTAAACACCTAAAATTATATGAGATGCATTTTCCTCCATTGTACAAATATTAACTCCCAGGTCACTAAGTATTTTCCCTCCATCACAAATAATGGTTCTTGGTGTAAGAAGCACAGATTGAAGTTCTATGACCAACTCCAAAAAGGTCAGACTATAAATCCCGTTTGCTCTTATAACCTACTCTTTATAAGCTACACCTATCTTCCAGTACAGTATTCCAAGAAACTTCTTGAACTATGACATGAATCGCCATTACACAATAAAGAAGTAATAAATAATGAAAATAGCATGCCTGCTGTGAAGGCAATATAATTTATCAAAACAAAAGGAAGGAAAATTTTACCTGGTTATTCATTCAACAGAGAAGGCAACAACTGCACTTTGATACGGTTACACCTGGTATTTTATCTGTATATTGTGTTTTAAGTCTCACTGTGAAAAACATTCAAGAAGATAAAATGAAGACCATTTTTCAGTAAAAAACAAAATGCTCTCTGTCTCTAAAAATGGAGAAATTCATCCACAGTAATTGGCTATCCACCTAGCAGGAAATAATTTGAAGTATTTCCAATTTGTACGTTTCAGCTTCATCTTTGTTTTGAGGAAGGAAGAAGAATATAGAAAAGAAAGCAAACCATTTTTTCCCTGCAGAAATTTGGTTTCAGCTTCTTCGTATCTCTTGTTTGCTTTGTTTCAGATAATGTACACAAGGAAGAACGGTGAGACCATTGCTTTGACTTTTTTCTCATCTTCCTGTGATAAAAAATATTTCATTTTATTTTATTTCCTGTGAGGAAATAAAACTGGTAAACCCAGTAAACATAAACATAAACTACTGGCAAGGACTTCTTCAGAGATGTAAATTACTAAAGTAGTCTATATAAAAATCTAATTGTCTGTGATCCTTGTTTATGTTAGCAAAAAGGTGATAAAATAATCACCTTTATTTTCAGGAGACTTTCTCTGCCAAGCATTTCTGGAATGTACTGGACTATGACTTGCACTGAGTGAAGAAGCTATGTATGTCTGCAAGCTACCAAATGGCTTTATCCTCTACCCTTTGATTCTTTGAGTTTTTAGTAGGCTTACTTATGGAGAAAATAAATAGCTACTTACGTTTCTGCTGCTTCAGTTTCTGGCATGTTAAATGGTGAAGTTTATAACATTTTTATGATCCTTGCAGCATAAATACAAGGAGAGGATACAAGCAGAGAAGTTCAGTGAAACAGAATGGATTATGCAAGCAAACTCCTTACAGTTGTGCAGTAAAAATTATAGGATCTTCTAGCTTTTCAGAACCTAACTTGCACTTTGCGTTTCCACTCTACATGAGCTGATTCAACACCATGCATTATGCAATGTGGTATTCAAAGATACGTTGTGCCTAAATCAGAAAAGAGATGAAATATTCACACTAGTGTTTACAAAAGTTATATCATTTTATGGAAAAATTCACGTACAAAAAACTATGCATACTAGTTTCTGTCCTTTATTTATGTCTCTTGGATATCTTTGGTCTGAGCAAGGTCTCAAACTAGGTACTACTTTCAATATTCTGACTGCACATAGCTCAGCATGAAACTGTATAATAGGCAATGATAATTTAAATAAAACTGATTTAACTCCTGTGGATTCTCTCAAACCCACCTGCTCATGTCTCCAAGGAGTCTGACCAGGGTCACTTTGGTGGCAAGGGGGACAAGGGACACAGGCTATTGAGTATTCATCACATCACTTGTCATAGACTGGTGACCACATGCTGTTTTTCTGCTGTGCTTTTTTTATTCTTCAGAGTTTTACAGGAATGGCAGCATTTTCTTTCCCACTGTATAACACCTCTGTAAATTGTCAAGTAACATTGCTGATTTTCTCTTTGTTCTTTTGACTTCTTTCCTGCATATAGCTTGTCCTTTATCTTAGCCTGTCCTTTGTTTACCTGGTCCAGATGTCATGAGATGGAATTAAATGTGCTGTGATCTTTGCCAGCTGGTAATCTGGGAGCCATCAACACAGGAAATTCTTTTCCCTTTTTCTTTTCACTTGTCATTTTAGTTTTCTAGTACTTTTACACCTAGACACTTACACAAGTCTTAACATCTTATTAGAAATCTCTACACTGATAATGCTGTAAACCGTTAGAAAAAGATAATAATAAGCAATCTCTTTAGCACCTTCCCTATTTATGCATAAAACAACAGACCAAAACCCTTTCCTCATTTGAATGCATAATTCAAATAATACACAATAGTCATATATATACACACAGACAGAGAAAATGACAGGGTCAAAATAAGAGTTAAAGTTCACATCCATTTCATATATGGAAATTCTTCTGACATTACATGGAAGGCATAGAAGTGTTTATTCTGAACGTTTCAACACAATCACTTATTGTATAGTAATTCCTACTCCAGGACTAAAAAAAATAATAATAAAAAAGAAGCAATTAAGATTTTCCTCATAACAGCCACTACCACTAGTTGTAATGAAACCAGATGTAAGATGAACTCCATCACTTGCTTGATACAACAAAGCAGCATGAGGCATACACATCCAACAAATTCAGGATACATTGGCTAATTTTACTATTTCTAGCTCTCTGCTACAGGAAATGCAATGAGCATAGTCTTGAACAGTGCATTTTCTTCCTGTGACTGATAATTTATCACATCTCACGGTGGTCAAGTGGATTAGAAGTTTCCTTCATCCTACACATTAGATCAATAGCCATTTTCAAAGACAACAGATCAATGATGGACAAATGCTCTACTGTAAACTAAGAAATCTTATGAGGGTTTGTCTTGTCTTCTATTCAAGCCTTCTGAATGAACATCTGTTTGGCTCCTATGGCTTACTTATAATGCTTGTAACACTTCATAGTCTAAAAATCTTCACAGCTTGTGATTTAAGGAAAAGATTTTTTTTTTAAGTACAATTATTTTTCAAGCAGTGATATATTTGAAATAATTATGAAACACATTTCATAAGGCCAAAGGTGGGGGGGGTTCAAAACAGCCCATATTGTCTTTCAGTGGGCACCCATTGCCTTAGATTCTCTGGAGAATCCCAGCCTAAAGTATCCCAAGAACTTCTTTCTTTATGCATCAATTTATTTTCTGTAAAGGGATAAGCAGAATGATAAGGGATGTCAGAAATTATTTTTGCAAGTTTTGACTAATTATCTGTCATACAGAAATAAATCATAAGGTAAACAATTTTATCAAGTAATCTCACCATGGGAGGGAAGGGGAGGTGATGCAAGGCAAGGAGAGGAGAGGAGGAATTATACTCAAATATAGCAGGCAGTCAACTACAGAATATGAATTTATAGACAGGCTGTTTGCAGTGAGTACAACCATGAGGTTGCAAATGCTCTCAGTGTATATAAAAAGAAGCAAAGGGTTTATGTAACAAAGTAGATTCAGCTGAGACATTAAGGAGATGAGAAAAAAAAGTCACAACACAGTGAAACACAGAAATAAGTTGCCAGGGGAACCTATGCATTTCCTATCATCCAAAGTCCATCAGGTATGACACAGATGCATGCCACACACCTTAAGGAAAAATCATCTTGATGAATGGAGATAGTCTGTATCCTCTCATGATATTTCCTGCCTCCTCATTCTTTCTACTAAAATACTAAAACAGAACTAGAGAAAGTGCTACATATGGCATCAGTGGAGGAGAAAATGTGGCAATTCTGAGAAAGGGAAATGGTCTGCTGAGTTATATGGCATCCTCTATCATAAAAACCTAGTGGTGTGTTACAAGCATGTATATCCCAGCAGAAAGGAGAAAGAGGATTATCATGTAAACAAACTTATTTCTCCTCAGAGTAAAGGAGAAAAAGTCCAAGCAAGTCTAGCACCACCATAAACTGCCATCTCCACCGTAATTTGAAGTCTAAGAAAAAAGGATCCAAATGCTGAAAAAGCCTCACAGATCCTAGCATCCATGGTCATGGCACAGCTTGCAATACTTGATGTAGCTATGTATAATCTCGATCACTTAGATTATTAAAATTGTAGTGTTCACCATTGTGTACACCCATACACTGGAACAGGCTGCCCAGGGAGGTGGTGGAGTCTCCTTCTCTGGAGATGTTCAAGACCTGCCTGGATGCCTACCTGTGCAACCTGCTGTAGGGAACCTGCTTTGGCGGGGGGTTGGACTCGATGATCTCTGGAGGTCCCTTCCAACCCCTACAATTCTGTGATTCTGTGATATGTACCTGGAATGCCCTGAGGTGGATGAGGGATACAGGTTACCCTTTGTAGAATACTACGAGCAAAACAGGAAGTCAAAGGAATAGAGGAAACACAGGCATTAAAAAATTCTTATATTTTTAATCTAAGATTTAAACTTTATTTTAAACCTGTCCTGGTAGTAAAATTTGAATCAGGAACAGGTACATGGTCTTCAAACACACTCTTTGTACTCCTTATTCTTCTCATAGATGAGTATCTCTGGTTACTTGAAACGACAGCTGGCATTCAAGTGGAAGGAAAGAGTTTCTTTTTTCACTGTTACCTCATTGTATACACAAAAACGTTGTTCTTAGATATGATGTGACTTGACATAAAGTGAGGCAACAGTAAAAAGAATTTTTAGAGGTTTCTTTCAGCTTGGGTGATTTCTGTCAATTTACACAACCACTACAAACCAAAATGTTTTATGAAAAATTAGCAGGTTAATTATCCATAAGCAGTGAGTAATTTGTATTACCTATGTGGTTAATTCACCACATTGAAACGTGCTGATTGCATGTCTGTGTTGTCTTACAAATTAAAGGAGAAACCCTGCAAGGCACTGCCTGTCCTCAAGTTCTACTACTGCTCCAACAATGCATAACATCTAATCCAAAAGATATTCCTAATGGATAACAAGTGTTTGATGTATTTCAGATTGGATCACCTAAGGCAATGTACTTTAGAAAATAAAACAGTCAAGTAAGACAAACATAAATAAGTAACTGAAACACTCCAGAGCAAAATTAAATATTTCTTGTTATGTTTATAATATTTTCCTTTGTCATGTATTCAGCATTCACTAAATGACAAGAATCATCTGTCTGAGCTGGGACAAATATTACTGTAGGAGTGGCCATTGCTGCTGACAGTATGCAGCTCTTCTTGACCCATCCCTAGAGAAACTTGGAGAAATTTCTCATTTCATCCAGAGAAATATTCCCAGAGCTCCCTTCAGCACTCTTTAGTATGTGTTTATAGTTTCCAGTCATACAAAGACTTCCACATGCAATCTGTAGGTCAGCCAAGTTGGCTATCTTTTATTAAATAGACCCTTCTGACTAAACTTGGAGAAATCTGTGGAGTTTTACCATTAGTCACAGTGAAACCAAGGCTTTCCCCTGCCATCACCATACTTTCCAGTTCCAGAAGTACTCATAAGGGAGAGACTATTCAACGTTTACCCTGATCTAACACAGATATAGCACTACACCAAGATGTATGCCAGGAAGGTAGCAGGTTCTCAGCCTGTCCGTGATGCCCTCAACCTCAAGATACGGAGGACAATGTGCCTCTCGACTTGCTAAACAGCTGAAGGCCCATTCTTTATCACCCAGCTGCCTCCTCTCTCTGCAGGTTATGCAGCCCACCTCTCCTATAAATCATCCTATAAATGAGTCATTACACTGAACATATTTCCTTTAATTTGAATAAAGCATTGAGGTGAGCTACCGGACAGCATATCTCTGATGTTTGTCTCAACTGAAGATTAAAACTGTAGAATCATAGAATGATTTAGGTTGGAAAAGGCCTTGATATCCCCAGGTCGAACCATCAACTTGACCCACTAAGTTCAAGCACTAAGCCACATCCCTTAATTCACACATTCACAAATCACTTAAATGCATCCAAGGATGTGGAATCCACCACTTCCCTGAGCGGCCTGTTCCAGAGCTTGATGTTCCTCTCCATGAAAAAAGTTCTTCCTAATATCCAATCTAAACTTCCCTTGGTGTAACTTGAGTCTGCTTCTTCATGTTCTATCACTTACTGCTTGAGAAAAGAGTCCAACATCCTTCTCACTACAACCTCTTTTCAGGTTGATGTAGAGAGGGGTGAGGCTTCCCCTCACTTTCCTCAGACACTTTTCATAATGTGTTTTCTAGGCCTTTCGCCAGCTTTCTTTCTTTTCTCTGAACACAGTCAGGTAATTAACTCTAATCAACATCCTTCTTGTAGTGAGTCTCAAAACTGAGCACAATATTAAAGATGTGGTCTCACCAGTGCCACATGCAAGGGGACGATCACTTCCCTTGTCTTGCTGGCCACGTTATTTCTGATGCAGCCCAGATGCTAAAAAGAAAATTACCAGTCAGCAACAATGATTCAGAAGTGATTTTCCACTTTTTGGTATCCAAAAGCTATTAGCAAGCATCAGAATGCTGAGTAATGTAGGCTGCCAAGTCAGTCTGTATGAATGTGGCGGGAGGCAGCAAAAGTATCCTGAACTACAATCCAAAGGAAACTTGACTTGATGAATAATCGTCTTATATTTCATATTAAAGAACATATATTGTTTTGCAATAGGCATAAAATAATTCCATCCTCTTCTGTTTTCAGCAAACTGTGCATAAATGTCTTTCAGTAGAAAGTTTTGGTTTCCTTTTTTTTTCACAAAACAAACAAGAAAAAACTCAGTTAAAAGCTTACAAGAGCTTTCTTTTACAAAGTCCTTGAGAACTGTCAGTAGGCAGGGCTGTGATTCTAGTGCTAAGGATCCTGCATGAAAATTATTTTATGCTACACATAGGTAAAATAAAAATTGCAAGCTGTAGTATGTTACAAAGATAAACTCGGCCATTAGATTAGTGGTTGTGTAAGAGGGTGCCACAAACACTGAGCAAACTAATATCCAACATGCCACAATTTTTTATTATTCAACATCTCTTAAAGATGATTTTCCAACCCCATTTCTGAAACAATTATCTTCTGTGGGTGTGAATAAGACCTTTAAATATTATTTGAACGTAGATTGATGGGTGATTCGTTTACCAAAAATTGCGTGCATTCTTCTTAGCTGCAAATCATCAGTATGGGATCTGCTGAATAAATACGACTCCCTCTGCTCAAAAGCTGTGCACAAAATATTTTCACCGTTATTTAAAGTTTCTTAAAACTGAGATTTTGACCATCGGAATAGCGTTAGCACCACCTAGAGGCACATATTATAACGACACTTATCCAGACCCGTCATTTTAAAGTGCCTGGTTCATGCCTTCACTTTCAGGAGGTTCCCCTTAGTCTGTGTTTTTGAGAGTTATCATCACTCCAAAGTTATACTCCAAAGCCTTTAACCAAGAGGAATTTTTTCATTTTGCAAAATAAAAATGTTCTTTTTGCCTATATAAAAACAGACAAACAGCACCACTTAGTACTGTTTTACTATTTAAAACAAATGAACTCCTATTAAAACTGTAATCATTGTATATCTGATTTTGAACATAGATGATCAGAACTGTGAATTGAGCTCTTTTCATTCCCGTAAGAATATTCCCACATGTAACCAGCATCAGGATTTCTTTGAGGCTCAGAAATATTTTGCCTCTGACTTCTTGACCTAAATCATGCCAATCATGACTCCTAGTCATACTGTATGTGTCAAGGACTTCCATTTTCTACAGATGAGCTCTAATTATATAGAGAAGTTTTGCAGCTGATGCCCCAATGCATGATCTTGTGTTTCATATTATTATTTTCCTAATTTCTATCATTCTTTTGTCAAGACTATTTTATCTTTCTAGTAGAGCTATTCTTCATCCTCTTGAAAAAGTTTTGAAACTTATTTTCTCAGAAGTGTCATTCACAGATAACTAAAAGGTTTATGTTGTCACCTCTAAATAGCTTCCTACCTTTCTGAAAATGTACTCTTTTGAAGATAATCCCTTCAGTACTTGTTTATTTATTGTATTTTATGTCAGCTAAAAAAAGAAAAAAATCATAGTTACTATATTCGGCTTTCTTGTAGTCTCAACTGCCTATTTAAAACTTCATAATAAAATACATTATTCTTCTTAGCTCAGAGACCCTTCAGAAATGAATTCTGTTAACTTTCATACTACAGCTTTCACTAGAAGCATCTGTGTCCCACTGATATCAGTACAATTTGTTCTTCAACCCAGACTGTGAAGTGAAATCCAGCCATCATCAGTAACCACTTAACAAAATTCATTTTAAAAATAATATTTAGTACTCAAGATATGCATAACCAAACAAGAATTAAAGCACTCAGCAGATACCTAACATGACATGACAACACTTCTTTCAGGTTTTGGTTTTTTTTTTTCTATAATGACAATTCAAACCTCAGCTCTTTTCATCTTCCTTTAAAACTTCATCTCAGTGTTACATAGTCTTTCTTTCTGACTTCTTCTCATGGTGTAATGTTTAGTATTAAATGTGGAGGTTGGTGGCCCTGCATGTGGCAGGGGGGTTGAAGATTCGTGATCCTTGAGGTCCCTTCCAACCCTGGCCATTCTGTGATCCTGTGATTCTGTGTGTCACAATTTAAGGCATTATTACCGCTCTTCCACCATTCTGTTTCAAGGTGAGGTCTGTACCTTACTGAATTATTTCTAGCCTTTTGCATTGGGATGAAGATTCATCTCCTATTTGTTCTAATCTCATCCAACATCCTCAATTGGATCAGATATGAACTCTTTCTATGCATGTATGACTGGTAGCAGTGTAATTTTCTTTTTCCTTGCTCTTTCTAATAGATACTTAAAAGCATATAGCTTAAGTCTACCGTGTAACCCTTTGACACTCGAATGCCTCACATATTCATGCAAGACAGGTATTCCTCAAGCACTTTTATCTCATCCTATGTCCACTAGCGTCTTCCTGTACAGGTTGAGGCAGAAAAGCACATATAAGATAGCTAAATATTGCCAGTTACAGAAAGTACACATTTACTTTAAGTAAACATGAGAATGTGATATCTGGATTCCTAATTCTGAGAAAATTAATTCGCAGACACACAGAAGTTGTCCATGCACACCACTCTCTTGTCCTTCATCATCAACTCAGTTTGTCCTCCAGACTCTTCAAATTTTTGTAGCCCTCTTTTGGACGCTTCTGATAGTTTTATGTCCTTCTTATGTTGTGGCACCCAAATCTGCACCCAATGCTCAAGGAGAGGCCACACACACAGTGCAGATCAGACAACTCCTCCCCTCGCCTGGCAGCAATGCTGGGCCTGGTGCACCCCAGGGTATGGCTAACAGGGCATACTGCTGGCTCATGTTCTACTCGCTGTCAACC
This sequence comes from Centrocercus urophasianus, assembly GCF_019232065.1. Classification (NCBI taxonomy): domain Eukaryota; kingdom Metazoa; phylum Chordata; class Aves; order Galliformes; family Phasianidae; genus Centrocercus; species Centrocercus urophasianus. Next base: position 43,143,945 of record NW_024884142.1, read on the forward strand.
AGAACCCCCATATCCTCAGGGATAAAGCTTAAGGATTTTAAATCCTGTTTGCCATATGCAGGTGACTTGTTCTGCCTTAATGGAAATGTGTAAAACATGAAAACAGTGGCAACACATACCATTCAGCATGTACAGTTCTCTTGCTGGCTAGACTGGGTAGCCCTTTTCCTAGCACAGAAGTTGTGACACCATCGCTAATGAATGTTTAATTCTTAGCACACCCACAATAAGTTACTATTAACTTCACCGTGCAGCAGCAGGCAGAAAAGCATGAGCCAGGCAGGCTGCACACAGGGACAGAAAACAGATAGGGGGCCAAACGTACAGCAAGGCTGTGAGCTCCCAGGCACTGGAGGCGCACAGAAAGAGCGCAGTATCAATTAAAACGAATTGCCAGCAGGAGGAAAATATTAGAGAACTTTAAAGAACTGCAATGCTACGGGCATGTGAGCAACCGCATACACCTGCGCGCAGGCAGTGAGGCAGTGAGGCAGTGAGGCAGTGAGGCAGTGAGGCAGTGAGGCAG